>NW_022900914.1:13935986-13936523 GCF_012274545.1 Fukomys damarensis | reverse complement strand
TCTCTCTCTCTCTCTCTCTCTCTCTCTCTCTCTCTCTCTGTGTGTGTGTGTGTGTGTGTGCGTGCGTTACGTCCCCAGCTCTTTAAAAAGTCTTATTACTTTGAGATAGGTCTTCCTAAGTTGATAAATGTCCCAGCGACCTTGCAATGCACCTGCCTCAGCCTCCAGGAGTGCTGGATTACAAATTTGCACCACCACACTCAGCTAGTTTGGATCTTCAATGTCCCCTAAAGGCCCAAGTGAGCTGTTGCTACCTCACGGAAGGTCTAAGAGGTAGGGCTGTGGTGAACTTTAGAACACTGGGACATAACCTTGAAGGGAACTGTGGGGCTACAGCCATTTCTTCTTCTTCCCTCTCTTTGCTTCCTGGCCATGAGAGATCAGTAGCTTTTCTCTGCCTTGTGTAGTTGCCAAGATTGCTGTTCCCACAGGACAAAAAAACTTCCTATACAGTGACCTGAATGGAACTCCTCCTCCTCTTCTCCTTCTTCTTCTTCTTCTTCTTCTTCTTCTTCTTCTTCTTCTTCTTCTTCTTCT
>NW_022900914.1:13920467-13935509 GCF_012274545.1 Fukomys damarensis | reverse complement strand
CCCCCCCCCACCCCACAGGGACTCATTAAACCACTAAGTGGTCCAGGCTGGGCTCAAATTTGCAAATCTCCTGCCTCAGCTTCCTAGACTTCTGGGGTTACAGCATGCCCAGCATCAATTATTAAAGAAAATGCAAGCCTTGCTGGACAGCCTACAGCAGAGTAGCCTTTAATGATTGTTGAACTAAAGAGTTCTCATATTCTAGCCTTTGGGGCCGTCGATCATATACTGGTTACTGCCTCAGGCCATGTTCAGAAGAAAACAATCACTTCAGGCAAAAATCTGACTTGGAGTCTTAGAGGAAAATGAATCACACTTTCTATCCTGTGCTTACAGACAAGCTCATGGGTATTTAGGCAACTGCAATCCATCACATGGTTCTAATGTGAATACGCATGCGCATCATGAAACGGATACTGGCTCTGAGGAACAGGTGGTGGACATCTCCTCAGTCCTCACAGTGAGGAGTGTGCCCCTCCGTGGCCAGGAAGGCTGGCTGGATCTCCTGCATGCTGACCTCCTCCTTCATGAGGGGCCAGAGGCTCTGAGGAATAACTGGCTTTGATGCCCCGTGACTCACGTGCAGGATGCTGCTGTCCTCAAGAGTCGGTGGGTCAGGACTACAAGTCACTCCTTGTCCTTACTTCTAGAGTCATGGCAGTTTAGCACTGGAGGAGACCTCCCAAACAAGCACAGAGCCCTTAGGAATAAGCCAAAGCCAGGGCTAATGAGCATGGACACAAGGCAGAGGCAGGGCTGAAAGCAAGACCTTCCATTTAGCTTTTGGGGAGTTTTTGTTTTTGTTTTGTTTTGGTACCGGTGATCAAACTCAGGACCTTGTGTTTGTGAGGCAGGTGGCAGAACCATTGAGCTAAATTCCTGGTCCACAACACTGTCATAGGTAGGACGAAATTATACGAAGAACCTACAAATAGGATTATATCAAATTTAAAAGCTTCTGCACAGTAAAGGAAATCAGCATAGTGAAAAGATAACCTACATAATGGGAAAAATTTTTTTGCTGGCTACACTTCAAATCAATATCTGGAATATATAAAGAACTCAAAAAGATTAGACACCTCAAAATAAAAGACCCAATTAGAAACTCGTCAACTGAAGTGAACAGACACTTCTCAGAAGAAGAAAATGCAAATGACCAAGAAATACATGAAAAACTATTCAGCATCTTGGCCATTACAGAAATGCACATTGAAACAACACAGAGGTTCCATCTTTCTCCAGTAAGAGTGGCCACTATCAAGGACTCAAGAAACAATAAGCGCTGTAATCCCAGCAGTTAGGAGGCTGAGGCAGGAGGGCTGCAAGGAACTCAAGGCCAGTCTGAACTACATAGCCACAACAAACAAACCAACTCCTCCACAGCAAATGCTGGTGAGGCTGTGGGGAGAAAGGGGCCCTTCTATAATGCTGGTGAGAGTGTAAAGTACTACACTCAGTATGGAAATCAGTATGGGGATTCCTCAAAAAACAAAAATAGAATTCTTCTCCTAAGTATCTTCATGAAAGAGCTCAATATACATGCACACCCATGTTTATAGCAGTGAAACTCATAATAGTTAAATTGTGCAAGTGGCCTACACCTCCATCCACAGACGCCTGGATGAAGAAAATATGATGTTATACACAATGGAATACTACTCACCCATAAAGAAGGATAAAGCTGTAGGAAAATCGATTGATCTTAAGACCATGACACCAAGTGAAATGTCAGCCACAAAAGGTTAAATGTTACATACTTGCTCTAATGTGAGAGACTCAAAATATAAATAATTGAAAGAAAAAATAAATGAGCCATGTTAAAAAACAGGGAAGTAGACTGTAGAGATGGAAAGAGGATCTGGGGAAGGAGACAGAAAGAGGGCAGGGGGACCAAGAAGAGAAATGATCCAGATGCAACACGTATGTGTATCAAATCCCCCAGCTGAATGTAATCACTAAGTTTCACAAACATGTACTGATATAAATCTTTTTAAAAATAAAAATCGTGCTTGGTGGCTTCTAAATTTTCAGTATGTCTAGGAGACTGAGAAAAGGAGTGGGGGATTCTGGCATCCTTTTCTTCTTTGCTTTTCTTCCCAGCAAATGAAATTAGGGCCAGGGGCCGGGGATTTAGCTCAGTGGTTCCACCGCCTGCCTTGCAAACACAAGGACCCAAGTTTGACCCCCGGTACCAAAAAAAAAAAAGAAAGAAAGAAAGAAATTAGGTCTGGGCATGGTGGCACATGTCTGTAGTCCTAGCACTTGGGAGGCTGAGGCAGAAGGACTGAGGTTGAGGACAGCTTGTGCTACATATTAAGTTCAAGGCCAGCCTAGACTATGTAGCAAGAACTTGTCTGAAAAAGAAAAAGTAATTGTGTCTGAATTTTTATTGCTGGACTTTAGGTTTTCCATTTATGCCCTTAAAATTTCATTCAAAATTCTCAATACCTCTCTAAATATCTGACCTCTTTGATGATGTTACTTGATGCATTTATAACTCAAAATTAACTTTCCTACTCCATTATAGTCTTTCATTCGGATGAGACGTTGCCCAAAGGTAGGCACCTGCTCCCTGAAGTTGTGCTTGACATCAGGGATCCAACCCTGACACAGACGTGTGAAACCCTGGCCACCTTAGGACTGGTCTACAGATGGCACCTGTGCCTGTGGTTTGGAGTCTGACTGGGACCGCCACTCTGGTCTCTTGTTCATGGAAACAGATTTACATGGCAAATGATTAATAAATGCAGGTGCTTGGGGTGTTGTGGGTTAGTCCCCGCCCCCCAGTTAGAGAATGCCTATGTGTTTTCTATTTGTTACATAAACTCAGCCCCAAAAGGTCTGGGCCTGCATGTGTGTGTGTGTGTGTGTGTGTTTGTGTGTGTGTTCAACACTTCTGCCTTAAGACAGTGAGTGGTGTACTGTTACCTACAGCAAGCATCTGTTCTGTGGTAAACAATTCCACGGGGGAATTGCCAGAACCAGGCTCCTATTCCAACTCAGACTTAGCTGTCAGAGCTTAAGGGAGGTTATTTTCTACAGCCAGAGAGGACAATAATCAGTTCGATGTCACAGTCAAGTTTCAGATGACAATGCTGTAGACCTAAAAACCAGTACTGTAAAACCTTGCTTAAGCAAGAGTGAGAGGGTGTGGTTGGGGCTTCTCTTACCCCACAAAGAACGAGCCAGTGGAAATGTCCTCCTTCATGTACCTGCTATTTGTAAAAGTTTGAGGACCTGAAGACCAGCTAAAGCACTGTGCCAGAAGTGCCAATAAATGGCAGATCAAGTTCTTTCATCTGTTGGGCCTCACTCCCAAATGTAGCATTCACTTTATTGAGTTTCTAATGCACCAGGCACTATGGACAGTGCTAGGGATGTGAGGTATCAGACATGTGAACAGAAAAAGTACAACACAAAGAGCCACCTTCTATAGTCAAAGTCCAAGGCCAACACATCACTTCTTTGGAGGTCCCAGAGAGAATGCTCTAGCAGGGAGACCTCTGAATCGGAACCAGCCATGTGGACGGAGAGGGAGAGGATTTTATAAGAAGGTGCAAAGCCCGGGAAGGGGAAGGCAGTGCTTGGTGATAGAAGTACACGAAGCCCAACATTTCTCAAAGGCTGGTGTGATGTGGGGGAGAGTGGGGACAAAGAAGGCTGCACGGAAGGCTGGAGATGCAATGCCGGAGGTCCTCCAGTGCCAGGCTGGGAACTACACCCCGGAGCCTTGGGGAGGTCAATGGTGGGGACAGAGGAGAGCTGTGCATTGCTGTGGGTTTTGATTAAAGCAGGGCAGCAAGGCTAAAGAGAGCAGAGGTTCGGAGCACACACAGAGGGAAGTGATCAGCTGGCTCAGGATGCCCGTGGAAGAGCCTCTCTGAGAACTTCAAAAGGGGGAGTGCATTGGCAGAGGCTGGGCCTCTCCACACAAAAGGGAACTGATTCGCCCCAAGAGGACAGTCTCACGCCATGTTGGTTACAGGTGTGGGGTTCCTTTTTCCTCATCTTTTGAGATTTCTTCTCATCTACTGACCCAAAAAACAATTTTCCCCCATAGTGAATGACTGGCATACATCGTCCCATGCTTCCTAGTACATGAGGTGCAGAAGGGTTGAGCCCCCTGGAACTCACGGTGAGTAGGTTGATCAAATCCATGTTGGGCTCTAAGTGGTGAGAGGCACTCTGCAGGGAGACCAGTTCACTCAGGGTAACGGAGAGCTGGTGCATTTTCACAATGTTCACTTTGTTCTCCTCCATCCAGTCTGGGAAAATGACATGGACCGCAATCAAGTCTTTCAAGTGTACTCCAAGGATGGGGATTTTGAAACCATCACAGTCGGCGAAGGCCTTGCGGTAACTGCAATAATTGCCATTGGAGGAGACCAACTCTGTCATTTCATTCCAGTTCTGAGAATGGATGGAAAAGGAGAATTTTTAAACAGTCTTCTCTTCTGCCCACCCCTAAGGCCTGCAATGTGTGGCTAGGAAATTCCTTGGCCACTTAGAGAAGTACCAATCGCACCAACGTTGATATACTAACCAAGAGAAAGAAAGAAAAATGTACTAGGTCAGGCTAGGAGATGGACAGCCCGTCCCTTTCTCCTACAAATCAGAAATAGCTCATACCACTGCCTACCGCTAGGGATGCTGGGATGCTAGATGACATCATGTACACTTCATAGTTTGCAATTCATGAAAATATTACAGTCCACAAATTTAAGCATGCAACATATTAAAATACCTAGCTGTTCCAAGAAAATTCCATTCCAGATATTAATGGGGGCACTGTGACATTATAGAGTAGGAGAAGTTGCACTAAGATGTGAGACAGCTGTGGTTTTTGGACTCTGCACTAACTAGAAGGGTGAAATTCAGCAAATCAATTCAGATTTTGGATCTCAATTTCCTTTTCTATAAGAAAAATGAGTTCAAATAAATAAATTTCAAAGACACACTGATAATTCCAAACTTCTGAGTCCCTGTCAGAGTCTTAGTCTTTATAATATTTAAATAATTTATTTTGCCTTTTAGTTGGAATTTAGTATAAAGTTAAAAGAAAATAAAACACATAATGAGTCCCATTGTACTTGGAATGAGTGCAAAATTGAGGTCAAACAATACTATTTCTGTGGTTTACTTCCTCCTTCTTATATGGAAAAGTCATTGGTGGTTGTTTAACAGCAAACAGAGCCTAATTTTGATCAGTCTTCTCCTTCCCCAAACATGACTAAGAATAGAATCTGATTTGCTATTATAGAAGTTCCATCCCTCTGGTTTGTGACTGGTTCAGCAATGTAAGATCAAACCAATCAGTACACTGTACTTCTCTGGGAACTGTCATTGGTCCATAGGGGGCATAAGACTTGAGATGGCCCAGTCTTTCTAAAAAGAAGGTCTTTAATCCCGTGAGGTCAAGGTTGAAGGGAGAGATCTTCCCTGTCTCCCGCTTTCATGAGCAAGGGGGTGTAAGTTTGTCATTGCTACAAACAGCCCAATCAGGAGGGAAATCAGTCTAATGAAGCAAGCAAACAAACCCAAAACCAAACCAAACCACATAAAATCCCGAGAAGGCAGAGGAACGGAAATAGACCTCTGATTAGACCATGCCTAAAGTCTGCTCTGCCTCTGAATTTCCAGATAGGTTAGAAAATATATTTCCTTATTATGCAGTTAATTTAAGTTTTTTTTCTTTTTTAATTTAAAATTGAACATGTCCTTATTTATACAGCAAAGCACATTCTTACAAGGGATTCTCTCTTAAGGATAAAATGCTTCTTTTTTGCTCAATAAGGGGAAAAGTTACAAATGAAGTCTAGAAAAAAATATGGCAGAAAACTGTATGTATTTTTGACTCTGAGTATTACTATACAAGACTCATGTCTTCCCCTTCCTTTGTACCTTCTGCTGTAGCAAGCACAGTGTAGAGTGGACATTCAATGACTATTTCCAGGAAGGTAGAGTAAGAGTGATTTCTGTCTTATTCATCTGGGCTCTTGTGTATCCTAGTACCACAGAGTAAGCACCGGACAAATATTTGTTAACTGTAGCATGTGAATCACATGTGAACACATTCCCAGTGGAACACTTCGCACCACCTCTGACCTGCTTTTCCACTGGACTCAGCTCCTGTGGCTATTCCCTTTCTATTCAGCTCCCCACGGGCAACCTACCAGTGGTTTAAGAGGAAGACGCTCCCATTCGGAGTGGTATTTGTTAGAGGTGTACTATACTTGGACAATTTGCAAATGCTTACTTGCAATTAAGATCAAAAGCCATTGTACCTTTGTAACCTCCGAAGAAAGATGGGAATGGGTCTCTTTGAGGCGTGAAATGGAACTATGACTCAGGCCTCCCACCACTGCCATCAAGGTGTTAAAGTTTTTGAGCTGAAGGAGCTTCTGCAACAAAAATGTTAATGTTCATAATTTTTAGGGATTTTTAAATTATTCCGAACTTTCTGAGGCACAGGTGAATGCCGGCACAATCGAAATAACAGAGACAGTAAAAAGCATACTGATTTAAAATGAAGTACAAATAGAATCATTTAGAAAAACATACCAATTATTTGACAGAAAAACATCTACATTAAATGCTACACAATGCTTTTCAAAAGGAATCTTCTTACATAAGAAAAGTGTGATTTGCTTGTGAGTAGTTTCATTGTTCATTGTCCTTGTATTGTGAACACCAAATTTCCACAAAGACTTTTCTCATTAGATAGAAAAAACATCCAGAATCAAAGAACCCCAGTCTGATTACAAGACATACCTTGGCGACATTGATAAACTTTGTGATGACTTCTGCCCTTTGCTGGGGGGTTGGTTTGCTAAGGACCATCAACTGGACCCACTTAGAGATTCCATTAAATAAGGCTATAGATCTCTCCAAGGTTGGGTTATTCTCCAAGCAGCCATGGATGACGTAGCTTTGATAATCAGTGAACTGGTAAGGGAAGATTCAGAGATTCTGAATTATAGTGGAGCTTTTGCAAAATCAGAAATTAGAATGCTGCAGAGAAGAGACAGTGTTTCATAACAACATAACAATTTATTTCTTTCCATTTATGATGATATCCTACAAGTTGACTGGAGAGGTACCTTTCACAGGCTATTTTGCTGCATCTCCAACCCCACTCCCCGCCACACACAAACACACATTATCACAGTGTTGGAGGGAGGAAGGAAAGGGTAAGACCAAAGGTCGTATTTCAGAGCATCCCAAAAGTACTGAATCATAAGATTCACTTCGGTCATTTGTCAAAGTGCTGACTCTGAGGAACACCCAAGACATAAGGGATTAGTATCGGTAAGAATCTTTTTTTTTTGTACCGGGGATCGAACTTGAGACCTTGCACTTGCAAGGCAGGCGGCGGAACCACTGAGCTAAATCCCTGGCCCGAATCTTCATTTTTAACATACTACCAGTGATTCCAATGATCGAAAGAGTTTAAGATACAGTGGAATACACTGAAGAACAGGAAGTGAATAAGTGAATATAAATATAACAACTTCAAGTCAGAAGTGTATTATAAAGTTGTTTCAAGGGGAAACAAAGAGGTAAAAGTATCAGAATGTACACATTCTCAAAAAGTTTGGCAAGGGAGTCATGAAATATGTATGAACCTTCTATCATGTGGGGTTTTCTCCCATGCCCTGCTTTGGGGAATCATTAAAGTCCTGTCCCAGCAGAGTTACTCAGTGAAAGACCTGTCTTAGAGAGCCAGGCTTCTTCTCATCAAGTTGGTGTTCTTTGCAAGGAATAAATGCCATTCCGTTTCTGGTACCTTGGACAAGGAAGAGAAGTGACTTCCCCAGAGCTTGATGAGAGGAAGCAAACCTGAGAGCTGATTATCACCCAGCATGGAAAGATTATCAGAATGAGCAGACAACAAAAAGAAGGCAGAAAAGAAGAGACCACACACAGTCAAGGAAGAGAGGGGATGCAGAGAAGGGACAAAGCCCTGTCAAGATGAGTAGGAGTAAAATTTCGTTTAAGATCTCCACCACTGCAAAAGACAGTCTGACGCTGAGATTCTCCTTAAAACACAGAATTTCTATTTTCTACCTATGCCCGTAACTAGGCATTCATACAAATCTCAACCTAAATGTTTCCCTCCCCCAAATAAAGGGCCAGCAAAACTTGGGAGAAGTCAATGGCACAAGCCACTCAATGGTTAAATCTCCCCTGAGTAGTTAGAAAAATTGTGCTTTAATCCTATAAAAGACGACATTGAAAATAGCGACAGAAATGTAGCTCTGGAGTCATAAAATAAAATAAAGGCAGGATAATGTTTATCTTTGGTTAAAAGGGATTGTTCCTGTGAATTAAGGGCACTTTTTCCAGCAGAGCCCAGTGGCAGGGGCTGCCAACACTTCAGAGCCTGAAAATGTGGCTCTTGGGAAAGTTGGCAGGGTGGTTGTTATCCTTGGGAGAATGAATGTCAGGTTCCTTACTGAGATCCTTCTAAAAGATTTATGCTCCAGAAAAGTGAGGTGCTCTGCCAATTCAATGGGCTCCAGATGGTCAAACAGCAGACAGGCCTTGCCCTTCTTGGATACTTTTTTCCTCTGTGTGACTCTTCTCATCCAGTCATAGGAAGGACTAGAAAAGAAGAGTGAGCCTGGTCAGTGTGCTGAAACCCACTGCTCTCGCTGGAGGTTATTAACCTACTGACCCTGCAGTGCTTGGCCTTCTTTCAGGAATTTATTCAAAATACACGCCCTGCCCTTCATGTATGAAGAGAAAAACCACAGACCCACTGCCAACAGAACAAAAACTCTGAGTTGTTTTTCCAGACAGAGTAGGTTTGTTCTAACTCATTCAGAGTCTCTTGCTTGCTTTTCCTTATGGCCAAGCAAGATCTGGATCACAAAGGATAGCTATATAAATTTGGAAGTTTAGCAGCACACAGATGGTGATTTAAGGTGCCTGGAAACCACCAAAAGCTGTGGTTCTCACTCTGTGGCATAATATAAATTGTCTGGGAAAAAAATGTTTACAAAGACAGAGGCCTGGACCTCACTGCCAGAGATTCTGATGTAGTAGGAACAAGCCTGAGTGAAACATATTTCAAACAAACATCCCTGGTGATTCCTTGATCAGTCAGTGTTGATCACTCTTGAAGAATTATTTCAGGTAAAGAGGCTATGGTAGGAATGCCTAAGTCACAAGAGCCATACCCAGCATCGTTAGTTTTCTCAATGTTAAGTTACTCAGTCCATATGAAATAAGCTTGACACTGTGCTCTTATAACCAAACAAACCAGTTCATGGCACCACTTGCTCAACTTTTTTATGACTTGAGGCCAACCTTAGAAGTACCATGGTACAAGGCTTCTCAAATTTGAACAAGTGTATAAATCATCTGGGGATCTTTATTAACATGCAGGTTCCAGCCAGGTATGGTGATGCATGCCTGTAATCCCAGCATCCTAGGAGGCTGAGGCAAGAGGATTGTAAATGGGCAATTTAGACCCTGTCTCAAAAAACAAAACAAAACAAAAACCTGCGGATGTAGCTCAGTGGGAAGGTCCTGGATTTAATTCCCAGGGCCAGGAAAAATTTTTAAAAAAAGTACAGATTCTAGTTCAGCAGGTGGGGCCCAAGATTTTGCATTTCTAATGAACACACCAGAGATGCCAATGTTGCTGATGTGAAGACCACACATTGGGCAGCCAAGGCATAGGAAACATTATCTAGATTCCGATTCAGTAACTAAGTACTGAGAATCTATCTATTATGTGCCAAATGCTTCCACATGCGGTCTTATGTGCTTTTTGGATGCTTGTCATAATTCCACGAGAAAATCACTTTCCCATTTTACAAATAAACTGCAGCTTGGAGAGAGGAGTCGTATCCAGTATGTCTGTATGCACTGCAGCAAGGATGTTCTCAAAGAACCAAACCATAGCTCTGGACCCATACGGACTCAGAATGAATGGGGTCATCACTAGTCCTGTCCCAGAGCTGTAGATCCATCAAGTTTGAAAGATGCTTGCACCATCTTACATGCTGGATATGTCGATGAGGCTGACGTGTTTTTCATATCCCAGTTGACTAGCTACTTCCCGGAATTCCTCAGTCATACGAATCAAACCAAGATCCAAATTAAACTCGGCAGGAAACTTCAGAATCCAGTACCTGAAAGGAATATGGCACATCTGACAGCTGGAGGAGTCCACGATGGGCTTCCCTGGAAACTACCGTGCAGACCACATTTCACACTGAATCTCATTAGCCATCTCCTAACCCCAACCATCACCCAGACTCTCCCTCTGCTCTCCTTCAGTCAAGAACCAAGATTTAGCGCTCTAGCCCCGAGCCCCTTTCTGACTCTCTATAGAATAACACTCGGGAAGAAACTGTTCCCTCAATTCACAGCGTGTAAGGGAGAACGTGTATGATGAAGGGGGTTTTAAAAATTGAACTCTCCCTGTATAAAATCTGGTCCCACTTTCTAATTGTATTCACCACTACTTAATCTGTAGTCCACACGGCAAATTCTACCCCACCACCCCCAGGAAGAAAGGAGGGCCAATTTTAATAGACAATAAAAGGGGGTGGGGTGAGTAGATTCTATTGTCAAAATAAGCCTACCGCTCGGAGACAAAGGAAATTGTTAAAAAAAAAAAAAAAACAGAAACCATAAAGAAATTAAAATTCTAAATATATTTACCTTATGAAATAGCAGATCTTTAATCGAAACTCATCACAGCTTTCTCCACTGGCATTTTGGTACGTACTCTAGTTAAAGAAAAAGTGCTGTCCCTTGTTGCCTCTCCACACACACACACACAGCTGTTTCTTCAACTCACAACTTCCTAGCAAGAGGGCCATACCAGGGACATTTGGGTTATAGGGTGAGCATCTCTCATCCTAAAATCCAAAATTCCAAATAAGCTAAATTCCAAAACTTTTTGAGCAATGGCAAAGCCACAGGTAGAAAATTCAACTCCTGACCATATGTGACAGATCACACTTAAAATACATGTGCACTAAAAATGTCATAGAAATTGTCTTCAGACTATGCTTGCAAGTTGTATATGAACATACAAGAATTTTTTTTTGTTTAGTCTTGGGTCCCATCCTTGATATTTCTCAATAGATATATGCAAATATTCTAAATGGTTTTTGTTTGTTTGTTTGTTTGGTACCAGGTATAGAACTCAGGACCTTCGGCTTGGGAAGCAGGAGGCAGAATCACTGAGCTAAATCCCCAGCCCTGCGTGTTTTTTGAGACAGGGTCATCTCACTAGTTCAGACTGGCCTTGAACTCACTGTGTAACCCAGACTGGCCTCAAACTCACAGTGATCCCCCTCCCTTAGCCTCCAGAGTGCTAGAATTATAGGTGTGCATTACCATGCCTTGTGAATTCTAAATTTTTTTTTAAAAGTCTAAAATCTGAAACACTCTAGTACGACTTGTTAATGTTCTGGAATATATTTTTTATCTGAAAGAGGAGCCACTTACCAAGTTTCTTTTACCTTCCTGAGCACTTACCAACCAATAACTGCCAGCTATAATTACAAATATTATACCAAGTATAAATAATTAAAATTGATAGCACATAAAAGCTCTGTTTTAGCCTAGAAGATTTTAAAATAAGGATTTGGCACCTTATTAAGTATTCTAACTTTTTCATTATCTGAAAAATACTACTTTTAGGTATTTTACTATGTGGTTTATGTCATTTATAAGTCTATTTATTGATTTTTTTTGGTAAACAAAATTGAGCTCCTACTACATGCCATCACAGTGGATACCAAGTAAGCTAGGAATCCTTGGGTCCTTGGGGACTAGGACCTTGCTCATTTCCAAGGATTTCGGTTTCAGCTGAATACATCTTTACCGTCTCTAACATCTCCCTCTGCTCTGAGGTTGGGAGTGGGTGGAGGAAGGGGAGGAAGTGGAGAAGCTTGGACTTAATGAGGGGAGTTCTGCTTGGCCCTGGAAACCCTGGCAGGTCCTAATAATACTCATTACTCCTCAGGGGCTTCTCAGGCATCTGTGGGGCCCTCTGGGCTTGAAGAAGGCAGAGACCACAGGAACCAACATTACACGGGAGGCATGAAATTTCAGGGAGTAAATCCTCCTTACAAATGTGAGACTGCATTGCCAACTATATCGCTTTCAAAAACTTTTCGAGGCTGCAGTATGTACAAAGGTGGTGGATTCCTGAACGCTCTCATTACAGAATGGGGTTTCCAGCTATGTGGATTATTTTTTCAATGCTAGGGATCAAACCCAGGGCCTTGCTGATGCTAAGCCAGTACTCTACTGCCAAACCTACATCCCAGCCCTGTGTGGATCTTTGTGTTTTGTTTATATTTCAGTACCAAACAACAAATTATAACAAATCCACTAGAATGTTCTTTGGATCTTGACAGCAAGGGAAAATGTAAAATCTAAGTGGATGCTTGTGCCTAAGGCAGAGCAAATTATTCTGGCTGGCATCTCCATATGTCTCAGCTGTGTCTTCTCTGCCCAGGATTTTGTCATCACAGAGGGAATAAATCAGGCCTTGAATCAGTGCTAAACATTCTTTCACTGTCATAATAGTAGAAATGTTTAAGACGAGTTAGTGACACTCAGTTACAGCTTCTGTTTCATGTCACATCTCAGTGATTATTTTCAAGTAGAGCCAAGATGTCTGGTGGACAGTCAGATATTTAGCCCATTACCCAGACGTTTCTTCTGGACAACTGTATAACCTCAAAACAGCTGGATAACGGACTGAAGGCTGTTCATTCATCTTAATTTACTAGCTTTGGGTAGACTTGATATCTAAATACAGAACTTGATTTGTGATGGTAAAAATTACACAGTAGTTGAAAAGATATATGCAGAGGAGTTTTTCTGCCAATTCAGTGGAAGATAAATACCATCGGTGCATCAGTAGAACAATTCGTGGCAAACAGCTATTATTCAGCTCTCCATTGTCATCTGTTAAAAGTAGAATAAGGAGTGAGGAGATAGTGGTACTAGTTTTCTCTTCTTCTAACATCACTAGAAAAATAACAATGTCCAAACTTCTTCATAAACCTCCTGATTATCATTTGCTATCTACTTCTTCCGATATTTCCTTGCAAGTTAAACGGGGTGAGTCTCACCCTGCTCCTGGCTTACAGCTGAGAGATTTAACAAGAAAAGTACAGGACACCCAGGTAAATTTAACTTAAGGTAAAAAGTGATTAATGATTTCATTATGACCCAGGTGTTATTTAGGATATACACAAAAAACGTTGTTTACCAAATACAAAAACTTAACTGATCATCCTGTATTTTGTCTGAAAAAAAACCCCCCACTCTGCTCCGATTCTTGTGGTAATCAATTAAACAAATAAGTCTCTATGACTCTATTGTGCAAGAATAATCCAATGCGGGAGTTGATGCATAAGCCATAAACAACATGCAAAGCAGAGACCTGTAAAGTATCATTTAGTAAGACTTACACAGTGTATGTAGTATGGAATTCAGTAGCTTTTGCTAGCCACATGGTGTATGCCAAAAGACCCAGCAACAATCACAGCAGTACAGACTATGCACCTTAAGAAAGTTACACTGGGATGTGAGAGAGGTGGAAGAATCCAGCAGCATTTCTGACAGGGGTGGGTAAGAATGGCATTAGGAACATCTGAGATGACAAATGAGATGAGCCTGAAAGCAGAATTTCAAAGGCAGGGTTGTAATAAAGGCATGGAAAGAGAGGGGAGCAGGGAGTGTTGCAGAAACATTGAGTAGAAAATCTGGCCGGAGTCCAACCTGCCAGCAGTCAAAAGAAAGAAATGGAGAGGGTAGTGAAACTAGAGAGACAGGCTGGGTTGGTTCCAAAGAGCCTTAAATATCACAGCACAGACCCTGACTTCTGCACCACCAGCAACCTGTATCCCATGTGAGGGGAATGATAGAATCAACATTTACAAAAGCGATGACAAGAGAAAAAGACTCATACCAAACATCTCGATGCAAGTGCTCAGCAGTTCGTCTAAAGTGGCTGCTTTCCCAAGACTGCTGGCCGCCATGGCTGCTGAACCTCGGTCAAAACACTGGATACATTTCCAGCGCCAGAGAGACCATCTCCGCGGGAGAGAGAGGCGGTGATCCTCCTGCCTAATGGTAGCCTCTGTTCTTAGTTGTCCTGAAAGGAAATTCTAAATAAATAAGAAAGAAGTTACTGGACCAGAGTTCAGACTCCGCTAAAGCACTGCTTTCCTACCTGGAAAAAAAAAATGACTTCCATCTCTCGTCTCTTTTCTGAGAAAAGTGTCAAAGGGACTGAGATTATGTCAACCAGCATGAAGGCAAAAGTGCTTGCTATGCTGTCCCTCAGCATCTCTGGCATTTTTGAGATCACAGAAATGTCCCTGTTGGATACCATCCCATTTCATAGCAAGATGTTTTATTTACTTCTACTTACCGGGGATCGAACCCAGGGCCATATATAGAGAGTCAAGTGCTCTACCACTGAGCTACATCCTCAATGGCTTTTCTGTTGGAGACAAGGTCTTGCTAAGTTGCCCAAACTGGCCTTGAACTTGTGATCCTCCTATCTTTGTTTCCCAGATGGCTGGGATTATAGGCCTGTGCCATCACACTTGGCTCTTATTTGTAAAGCAAGATCTTACCCTTTCTTCAGATGCTTATGGACTGAGGCAGTCAAGAATGTTATAAATGTTACTTGGTGATCATAAGTGTATGTAGAGAGATATATTTTTACATGCAAATATATTAATAAGAATTATCCTCACTGATTATATAAATGTTCAACAACGGCAACAAAAATTCTACCTGTCTCAGTTTGCTAATAGTAACATTAGTAGCAGCAAAAATGCTAACAATAGTTTATTGAATACCCTGTTAAGCCCTAGGCACCATAACAAAATGCTTCACATATATTATCCACCTTGACCTTCTTACCATGCTGTGACGTAGTAATTGCTATTCCTGATGATGAGCCTATGAGATTCACAGAAATTTGGCAATTTACCCCCAAAAACACACAATCATTTAGGCCTAGAAGCTGAACTTCATTATATATAT
>NW_022900914.1:13881943-13920412 GCF_012274545.1 Fukomys damarensis | reverse complement strand
ACACTGCTATACGTTTTCTCCCAAGTCTAGTGTGAAGAACTTCACTCTTCCCTAGCATCTCAGGAAAGGGCTATAGTCTAGGTGATCTAAGAGAGGGGTAGAAGGAAAATGTGGGGACAGGGACAACCTTTTGTGTTGGACTGCACTGTCACAGGAAAATGGGCCTGGAAAGAGAACCTTCTCATCTCTTACACTGCAATTGCCCTGTTGGGGAGACACCAATGATTTATTTTACAGAGCGAGTCCTTAGTGCTAGTTCCATACAGGACATGGGCAGGCAGAGGGGTCGTTTATCCACTTCAGACAATTGAGTGGGCACATGAGGCCATCAGAGTCACCCCATAAGTGTTTTAAGTCAGCATCCATTTTGCTCTGCAATTTTGTTTATTCCACTGGCAATCACAGACACTAGATTTGGCACTGAGGCTGCCAAGATGAACAAATTGTCGTCCCAGCCATACCTTCAATGGGCTTGCACTCAGCTTCAGAAAGCAAACAAATGAATGAATGGGAAAAAAAACAACCAATGTCCACATGTGTGATCACATTCATTCAGTGGGACTATGGAAGAGTAAGATTTGAGGACTCTGTACATGAAGCATATAACTCAAGAAAAAAATGTTTATCCTCAATTCATTCTGTAAAAGAACCATGCTTTTTGTGCCAAAGGAACCATTCGTAGAGATAAAGATCTTACACTTATGAGATCTTACAAGATCTTATTTCGAGTATGCAGTAAAAGTAACAGAACCATTGGATCAATGCTATCCTGACTTTGCTGCTCAAATTATTGCTGAAAGGGGATTATTAAAGTCATCTGGAAGCAACTACTGTATATCCCTTAATGAAGTTATGCTACAGTATGACCCTTCCTGACCACCCTAATCAAAATACCACATCTTTCCCCACTCCTCCCTCCCATGTGGAATGCCCTACCTGCATTTATTTTTCTTCAAAACACTTATAGCCATCTGACATATTATGTGTCTTATTTGTTTATTTGTCCTTTCAGTCTCCTTGGTGCTGTAAACATGAGCTCCACAATCAGAGATTTTTGTGCTTGTCTTCTGATACACTCCTGAATGTCTATGATTACGCCTTTCATAAAAAATACTCTCAAACAATATTTGCTAAATTAATAAATGAGTAGATTGATGGATGAGGAAATGAATAAAATAGAAATTGTCCAAAGTTTGTGTTTGACTTTGGGTATATTTGGGTATAACTACCACTAAGCTACATTTCTAGATCTTTTAAATTCTATTTATTTAGTTTGTTTTTTTTGACTTTTTAGACAGAGTCCCACTATGTACTCCAGGCTGGCCTTGAACTCATTATGTAGCACAGGTTGGCCTCAAACTTGTAGCAATCTTCTTGGCCCAACCTCCTGAGAGGTGGAATTATGGGCGTGCACAACCATAACAGGACTATAAATTTTTAAGAGGGTTTTCTTTGTTTGTTTGTTTGTTAGATGACTAATGCAAGTAATCTTTAAGTAAATATCACTAGAATGTCAGTTTGTGCCCACTATTCTAGACTTAGTAGGATCTGTCTACAGTCTTAGTAAGAACCTAACAATCTTCTGAAAATGTGGGCCAACATTTCCCTAATTTCTCTAATGTAATTTCTGTCGACATGCTTAAGTTAAGACTGAACAACTAACAAGCCTGATTAATTTTTTAAGTAGGCAGATTTTTTTTTTATTCTGTTATGCTCTGAACAGTAAATGTATTCCTTAAAACAACTAGCCTAGATAAACTAAACTGCCTTTTCAGGTCGAAACCAAAATCATTCCTCTGAGTTGTTTGGGAAGGCGCTGACCTCCCCCAGGAGTTAGACACAACCCGTACCAAAGGCCTGTCACTATATTTGGAGTTGTATTTGTGATCAGCAGAGCTGCGATGGAGTTAGGCACCAGGTGGACCTGGCTATCCAGTTACCATTTGTTTCTGCAATCAGCCGACAGACGCCTCCGGGTCTCTGTTTAGCATTCTGTAGGCTGCACATCTCCTGAGATCACATTTCGTTACTGAAGCTACAACTGCCTTTTTAAAGATAAAGCTTCGGTGTTGTAAAAGTAACATATCTCTATCATTGAAAATAGGACAGTTAGGAAAACCAAAGGAAAAATGTTGTCACCCATAACCTCATCATCCAAAATGATTCTTGCTAACACCGTGGCACATTTATTTTCATTTTTTTTCTAGGAATATTTGTGTTTTAGGGATGTTTCTTTTATTATCTACAATAGCTTTATTTTTTAAATATTTACCTGTTGTTTTTACATAAGTAGATTTCCGGGTATGAAAGGATTTTCAGGGCAGTTTTCATCATTGGGAAAAGTGCACTAAGGCAAATGTCTACAGAGTTAATGTGTTCAACTTGAATTACAAGTACTTTGGAAAACCTGAGAAAAGAACAGAAAAAAAACCATGAAATAATGGAAACCCAAAAGAATCTACATTGTGTTACAGTATTCTCAAAGGTATTCCTCGAGGTCTGTGCAGTGTTTAAGACTTTGTTTAAACTTTATCCATAAAACTAATTTAAAAAGGAATATATTGAGAATAGTTGTTTGGTGACATATTTAAATTAATTAGTTGTTTTCAACCTCAGCCTTTTAAATGCCCACAAATATAGCAAAACCAAGTTTTATGCATACAGTATAAAATACTATTTTAGCCCAAATACACTTATCTCAGTGAATTACTCATTGAGAATTTCCAAACACTGACTTTGGAATGTTAGTAAATCCTTAAAGTGGTTTGTTGTAGGAATCATCAAAATTTGACCCGAAATTACTCCTGCCTGCCTCACCATGGCAGTCAATGTTATTTTAATTCAGGTTGTTTAGTCTCCTGATGGCTTAGGACTTGCTGTAGTGTTGATAGTTTGAATTATTTCTAAGACAGAAGTTCTCATTTTAAAGGAGCAATAGGATGTTTTGGAGGGATGTTTTAGGGTCTGATTTCAAAGGCCACAATATGTTCATGTAGTAAGAAGACTTTCTTTAACATGGCTTTTAAAGACGGCATTGTCAAAAATTCTGAGGTTATCTAGGATAATCATAATCTTATTCCAAATTTTAGAAATAATAAAAAGGAACCAATTCCACGCGAGTGTTCATTAACAGAGATAAATTAGCACCCAAGGTTCTTATCTCACAACCTTTAATTTAAAAAAAAAAAATGGGTTTAACCCTAGATAGCCACATGCAGCAAGTTTTTCCTGAATCTGAGTAAAATGCTATTAATGCTTATTTTACCAGATGGGTTAAAGAGCTAGGAAAGTAAGAGAAAGGGTGTCCACCCTGAGCTGGGAAACTCAAGGCGCGCGGGAAGTTATCTGCCTTTGCCTGCACTACTTACTTCCTTCAGATTTTTTGAGGGGAAGGGGTTGTTTGCTTTTTCTGGTACTGGGGGTCGAACTCAGGACCTTGCGCTTGTGAGACAGGCATGGTGTCACTGAGCTAAATCCCCAGCCTTCCTTCAGAAATGTAAAACCTTTTAGGGTGCAGACTTAAACTGAAGTGCAGGATCAACTTGTAGAAATGAAAGAGAAATGGTCAGTTAAAGAAGGGAAAGGGGAATGGAAGAACAAAATAATACAGCACTAAAACATTTCCTAGAGGGCAAATGGCCTCATCAGCAAAGGATTCCCATTCCTGAAGGGTCTCCAGCCAGTTAGGCAATGACTGTCAGCAAGATTGCAGACTAAATCCCCAGATGGTGTCTAGGAACCAGTCCAAAATGACAGTGAAGGTTTCTTCTCCAAGCTTTAGGTTTGTAAGATTTATTAGGCAAAATACTGTATCTAATGAGTATTCAAGTCGCTTTGAAATGGTGTTTGCCATAGTAGAAATTCCGAAGACTATACTGTCTATTGCATTAGCTCTTGTTCCATAATAAACAAGCAAACCCTTGAAGGCTCTTCTCATCTCAGTCAATATTATTTTTCTCCATAAGAGAAAGATGTCTTAACATTCACATGGTCTTTGTACAGAGACAAAGAAGTGTTTCTAAATGCTTAAATCCCTTGTGAAAACAAGTTGGGATTATCACAGACCTTTAAGTCTTGAGTTCAGTAGGAGAAATGATAATACAACTCAAAGATAATCTACTTGACAATTCTTACTGAGAATGTACTGTGTAGCAGACACTAAGCAAGGTACAAGCGTGCCTGCCTGCTAGAGGGTGTTGGGGCAGAAGAAGGGAAGGACACAGGTGAGTGACCAAGACAGACACAATTCTTGCTTTTATACTGCAGTAAAGAATTAGAGAAAAATATATTAAAATATCATCTAAAACATCAAGGTACAACCTTTTTGGCACCAAGGATAGGTTTCATGGAAGACAATGTTTCCACATACCAAGGGAAGGGACCTAGATTCTTATCCTTATTAGCATATGTTTGCACTACATAATAATTGCATATCCCAGCACCAGCCTCACTGCCTCAGCTCCACCTCAGCTCCATCACCAGGCATCATTCTCACAGGGAGCACGCAACCTAGACCCCCTTGAATGCACAGTTTACACTAGGATCCGTGTTCCTACGAGAATGTAATGCTGCAGCTGATCTGACAAGAGGTGAACCTCAGGTGATAATGTCCCCCCATGGGAAGCAGGTCTCAATGCAGATTAAGCTTTGCTAGTTCACTGCCACTCACTTCCATTTGGGCAATGGGTTTGTAACAGACCACAGATCTATATAGTATCGGTGGAAAGAGGCACTCATTTAGTCTAGGAGCCAGAGAAATTTTAGTTAGACCAAACACAGGTGAGCAAGGCAATGAAGAGAAACTGAGAGACATTCAATATCATTGCATGTCGGATGTGGCAAGAAACAAGACTAAAGAGTTAGTACTGTGGCCGTAGCTAATGAACAGAAGCTTAAGCTATGAAGGAGACAGGTCTTTGGCAATGGGAAACCACTGTTTTAGAGGTAAGCAGGAAAAAGGCACAATCACTTCTGCATTCAGCTACAGCACAGAGACCATAGCAAAAAGTGTAGACTGAAGTCAGGGAACGAGTTAATAGTTAATTATAACAATCTAAGCAAAAGCAAATGGTTGTCTAAGCCAGCACATGGCAATGGAGATGGAGAGAAGTGAGGCTCACAGATATATTTTGAGATAGATCCAACAAAATTTGCTGATGCATTGGCTGTGGGGAGTGAGAAGAATTGAAGAGAATTCCGAGGTTTTTAGCTAGACAATTGGTCAATTATGGTGCCATTTCCCTGAGACTGAGACATTGAGGGAACAGGAGGAGGAACAAGTTCATGGGAGACAAAAGATGAGTTCCCTTTTGCTCGTGTTGAGTTAAATTCGTCTGAGACATCCGAAGGAAATTTTGAGTAAGCCTCCAAATACCTGTTAGAGACTTCTGAGCTGAGACCTGATAATGCTGAAATGACAGGAGTTAGCAGAAAGTACCAGGTACAGGACAGTGAGATGTTCATCTATGTACTAAGATTCCTAGGAGGACAGGAGTGACAAACTCATTCACCTGTGGAGGTATTGGCCTTGGAGAAAGTAGGGGCCACCTCTCTTAGTGAGAAAATGGAAATGAACAGACCAGATTTGTCATGTTGGTGGCCAGAAGTCAGAAGTTGTCTGGTGACTTCTATTTCTTTTGAAAAGAAAACAATGTCATCTGCTGGAATGAGTGACGGGTACAGGTCAGGTGTGAGTTTTAACAAGAGGAGAAAAAGTGCAAGGGACATGGTGAAGGACAGAAGGAAGGAGCTGTTGAGTATTGGGATTGCTTCCATCAAGCGTAGGAGGACTGATGTTTCTTTTGTTCTGGAGTTTATTTTGAGACAAACTCAGTGCTTTTTGCCCCTTGGGCTACTGTATCACTCATTTGTCTTACATTTCTAAATTATTTGGGGTAAGTTTTCTAGGAACAATGTAGAGGGCAAGTCTCTTCTGCATGGAAGTTGTTATGGTTAAAGGCATTTAAGTCTGAGCCTCAGAATCAAGCAGGGCTGGCCTTTGATAGTCAGTGTCTTCAGTGTGGCATAGGTCCCAGCCAACATTTCACCCGCCTTGCCTGCTATGGTGAAGAGGAGGCCAAGATATAATTGGAAATGAAGTAATATAGAAATTATTTCTCCCCACCCTGGACTAGATCCAGGTTATTTCATCCTAGCAAAGACAACCTTAGCTACAGTCCCCATGATCTTTACTTTTGCAGCTAGGCTTTCTGTATCTCTACCATTCACACTCCCCAAAGCCCTCATTACCTGTTGCCTCTAAAAGATGATTTAAAAAAAAATCCAAGACATCATTATTGTTTTTTCCTAGTTCCCTCATTATTTTAGCTTTCCCTTTCATTTCTTTCAACAGCTCTTTGAATTTTTCTGCCTATTCCAGTCCCTCTGCTCAGCTGCTCTTCCTAGTGTGCTGCAGTCTCCAGAGTTTCAGTCTCATCATTGTCAAAGTTGCTTCCATCGCAAATCTGACTGTAGAAAGTGGGCTAGGGCTTACAGTAGGGTTAGGTCATTGTAAGTGCACAGAACTACGGAGATGGGGAATAAAATGCCCACGTGTATGGGTAGGAGAGCAGCATCTTCCCTGGTTATTTAACAATGACAGTAGGGAGGAATAAAACTTTAGTTTTCAATTCTAACAATACTTGTTTCCATTCTTGCCCCTGATGGGGTTATTTAATGATATAATGAGATTTTTCTGGATCTAAAAATTTTGGAGTTTATGCTTTTGTTTTTCCCCTCATAAATAACTTCCATTAAATTAATGGGGCCCTAAGAAGCAATATTGTCCTGACCTTGAGAAAATGAAGTAATAATAGCATGTAAAAATACCACTGGCCGCCGATAATGTAATGGAAAAGACACAAAGTTGGAGGAATTGCACATATTATATTTAATTCTACAACAATCCAAATGCTAAGTACTATTGTGTTCATTTTGTAGTTAAGAAAATTGAGACATGGATTTTACTTCTTCAGTTACATGTTGGATACCACGCTACTAGTTAAGGTGCAAAACCAAGTCTGACTCTAAAATTTTTTTTTTTCCCCACTACTCACAAAAATATTAGCTGTTGTTCAAGGCTTGCCCATTAGATCAATTCCTAGGCATTGTCCGGAACGTATCTTGTAAGCATTCTATTACTGGCCCTATTGTTTGAAAATGAATAACTTTCATTATTATTGCAAGTTTGGCCATTCAGTGCATCACTGGTACCAAGGAGAGAAAAGGAGTTTGCATTACTTTTTTGGTAACAATTGAGTTGCAAGGGTTAGCTGTATTTTATTTATCTTTTCTTGGTTATTTGTATTTAATATTAACCAAATTAACAAATTTATAACTACCTGAAATAAACTGAATGAGAAGTGAGAGGCTTAAAGAAACCCTAGTAATAAGTAGCATGAAATTCTCAAATACAATCCAGAGGGAAATTTCCTAGCACTGGCCTGGAGCTGAACAGGAAGACAGCAGCACATACCCATCCTAGACACTTGCAGGCAGATGATTTCCAGAAGGAAACATTCAACATTGAAGGGTTATGACTTATCAAGACAAACAAGGCCAGCTCTCCAATTGCAAATAATATCCCCAAATAAAGCTAAGAACCAAAAATTTTTATCTCAAAAGTTAAACTTTTAAACTTTGGGGAAATAGCTTTTTATAATAACCCTTATTTTCTTCTCCTAAAAATTGCAATATTACATTCAGAAGAACCTTGTCTGTGCCTTTAATCTTGTAAGGACCTGGTCTCAAATCCCTTAAAATAAAGTCAAATTTCCTTACTCCTTTGTTTTATTTACTTCAGAGTGAATATGATGATGATGATGATGATTTATATAAAAACATTTTATTCTTATTTAGAAACCCATATTTTTATAGTAGTATTCTTATGGGATAGTAAAGTCTCAGTTTGATATTACTTCTGAATTGGGAATTTGGAGCTAAATTTTTTATTGGAACCAATTAAAAGTAAAACATAAAAACCAAAAAAAGGGCTTTAAAGATCATTTCTGTGGTTTTAGTTAAATTTACACAGTTTGAAGTCCATAATTAGGAAGCTCCATTTAATGACTGATATTCTCTCAGATTTTTCTCCTATAGTAAATGTTTCTTCCTTTCTCCAAAACAAATCTAAAGAGGCAGTGATATCTCTGTCATCCTCCCATCTAAGACACGAGCTAATTTCCTTACTCCTGAAAAAAGAAACCAAAAACTGTAGTGCATACCTATGAAAAACAAAGCGGGTAGAACATTCTCTAGTACATTAGGCCCCATTAAATTCTGTAGGCTCACTGTCCTTTAACATGAGGAAATTAACGTTAAACTGACTTCCTTATTAGAACAAAAAAATTCATTTGAGATAGGTTTTAAGAGAATAAATCATGGAGGGAGGGGGAGAGAGAGAGAGAGGATGCTAAAGTTGTGAAATTTTCCCAACAAAATTTGTAAAGTACTTATTTGGAATTTAGAATATATTTCCCCATTAGATCAATAGTGTAAGTGGATTAACAGCATATGAGAGACAAAGAGACCAGTAGAGATTTGTCACTTGCTGCAAAATTGTGAAAATTCTCAGGAATTTCAGAGGCTGTAGCATTGGTTGGTTAGCATTCAAAACTAGCATTCAGAAATTACACAGTTCCTAGAGGGTGGAATCAGAAAGGGATTTCTGATCCAGAGATCAGAGAAGGAGAAAGAGGGGGAGGCAGATAGATTGTCATGAAGCAACCGCTGAAGAATTAGAGAACAGGAGAGGGAAAGAATTTTGTTGTAGGTTATTAAAGAAGAGTTGATTTACTGCAGTTGACTGAAGTGTGGTGATTAAGAAAAAGGAAGCTGTCTGTACATCTCACTGGCCTGCTGAAAGGGCTCACTTATCAGATTGACGCTCATCTCCTATTTATCTCTCCTCTCTGCTGGAGCCGAATCAAGCTTTCCAGTTATCAGATTGATCACAGACTGTGCCCTAGTCAAATTTTTCAACAGTTCCTTATTATCTTACATAAACCTCAAGTCTTTTCTGTGGCAAACAAAGCCTTTCATCAACGGGCCCTTTCTCCCTCTGCACCCACCCCTCACCTTCTTACTCCACCACATGCTTTACTGTGGTCAGAAGAAACTTTGTTCAGAGCCCCATTTTTCCCCACATTTCTTTTTTTAGACTGTCCTGAATCTCCCAATACATCTGCTCAGCAATTATGTGCTCATCTTTCAAATATCTTCCTTCTGCCTCTCTCAGACTTTTGCGCTCAGTATACTGCCTTCCTTTATGCGTTGCATGACTTAACGGTACCAAATGGTTCTGCCTCCCTGGTAGTTTAAGAATGAACCACGTGTTTTTTGAGCCCCCTATCAAAGGTGTGTCTGATATCTTGATACGGTTATCAGGAGGGATAAGTATAAATATCAGGCACAGATTGTGACCTCAGAAGACTTAGGATGTAGAGGGGAGAGCACACCTGCACAGGAGTTATGATCCAGGCCATTGTGAAAGGCTCAGGAAAGAGGTTGAAAACAAGTTCCGACTCAGAATCGAGCTGGCCGTGAAGCATGAGTGGAGTTCTGCTGAACAGAGACAAGAAGGCAAGTACTGTGTAGAGGGAAAGCAACACTGAAAAAGGCAGAGCATCGAAGAGCAGAACTGCTCACAGCATGGCAGGGTCTGAAAGCCAGGACTGAAGTAGGTCTTTGTTCATTCTCCCATGCAAAAACATTGTGAGAAACAGAGAGGTTCTACACTGCTTGAGCATCAGAACAAACTTCAGTGAAAGTCCACGTGACAAAACCCATGGGTCTCTTCCTGTAGGTCAGTGTAGGGTTTATACATTTTCCTCATTGTTTAAAGAGTTTTCTTCTGAGTATAGCATAATGGATAAGAGCGTGGCCTTGAACAGGACTGAATTCAACTCTTTCTGGCTGTGTGGCCTTGGGCAAGTTATTTAATCTGCGGTGACTCTTTGACTTTATCTGAATAATAGATTAGCAATAGTGACTGGGGTGGGGTTATGAGAATTAAGTGAATCACAAGGAGATAAAGTGCTATCAACTTGCACATAGTATATTCTAAATGAATGTTAGCTACTATTATTATTTTTCTAGCAAATCACCAAAAATGACTTCTACCCAAGGGAAAAACTATTTCTGGTTTGTTTCAAATTCATAAGCCACACATATTTAATCTACACATAACCATTTTACAAAGGAAGGGAGAGAAGGAAGGAGGTGAAAAAAGAAAGCATAAGGCTGAAAGTTTGAGTCCTAAACTACGAACTTATTTAAACTCTCTTTTTACTGCACCTTGGTCCTACACTTTCTTAAATAAAAATTCTATAATCAGCCTCTTACCTTATAGTTTTCAGTACTTTAGTAGATTAAAATTCATTGTCTCTAGACATTCAACCCAACCCTTTCAGTTATGTTTTTATTGATGAGTTACAATCTCATTTTTAAAGTAGATTAGATAAATAGACATAGGAAAACAAAAACAAATATCTGACTCAAAAAGTTTAAAGGTTAGAGTTTAGTAGAAATAAATGCACATTGGGATATTAAAATCCATAAAACCATTCTTGGGAGTGAATATTACACAAAGAGAGAGTTCCATTTAAATTTTGCTAATGGATCTGCTAGTCACAATAAGGATGTTGATGAGTTAAATAGTAAGTGAAACCAAGCTGGGGACTAAAATTAGAACAACAACCTTGCCAGCTTCTGTGGTAACTTGTGGGGATTTTACAAGTCTGAAAGTTCCCACAATTTTAGATCCTTGACCATCTTTATTATACCACAATATCTCATTCCCAGTGGCTTCTTTCAATATTTGCTTCACAGTCTAGGAAAGAGAGTATGTATTTATTTAACCACTTCAGCATCCTTTAAGTATGAATTGTATGAAACTGAAAGCATTCACCAAGTATTTAGGTAAAAAGATACTTCCTTTGTAGCACAAACTATTTATATTTGTATTATTAAAGGATAGTAATACAAATGAAAATGTTTAAATCATTCATTAATTTGTTACTACAGATTTTTGTTGGAAAAAAGCTACTATTACAAAAATCAATCATCAGGAAAAACAACTGAAGTACCTAAAGTTGCATCTACTCATAAAAAGTCAAGAATCTCTCAAACCCAAAATGCACATGAACCAAGGTTAAGGGAGTCTAGTTTTTGCAAAATGTGTTATTTTGTTGATGTTGTTTTCAAGTATTATAATTTCTACCAAAATCTAATTATGCTTTATGATAATGTTTGGAGTATAAATGCCAAACATCTATTTTTTTTTTAATTTAGAGAGAATCTTCCTTATCTGCAACTTACTTCCTCTATTATGCCATTATGGTATCTTCTTAGTCTTGCAGACTGTAGTAATTGTGCACCCCTACCTCAGACACATGGGCAGCCCACTCACAGCACAGATGCAAAAGCGAAGAGGACTCTTCAGTGCAGACCTTTAGAATGTTACTATTTGTGGACTGGATAAGCAAGGCTGCTATCATTCTTACATAAGTCTTCTGGCAAATACTCACTCAAAAGATAGATTCAAACTGCAAGACAAATTTCACCCCTTGTCTAAGCAAAAAAGTATGTCTGAGGATCTCTACAGCACTTTTCAAGTTTAGTTAGCTTAGCAAATTATTATTTATTTCTATTTAAAATATCCTTAAATATCTACATTACCTCCAGGATTTGCAGTTTCTTCAGTTTTATGGGTTTTTTTTTTAATCATAAAGCTTTATACATTTTTCTCCTACCAACTAAATAGATGTTAACTAATGATTCCCCAACAGCTTGGGACTGGTGCCAAAGCCCCCTCAATACTTTATAAATTTTGGAAAGATTAAGACAAAATAAAATGTACACTGGACTACCCCCAAAACGTGTGTGCCTATTCATGCTTAGAGGCAAACATTTTCAGATACTACATGCTATGGTGAATATATAGTTTCACTCTCTCCCACTTCCTCTCTATAATTGTCTGGATATATGACTTCAACGAGTAACAACTTACTTCTCTGTGTCACATTTATGTATGTCATCAGCAGTTGTCCTGTGGACTTTTTTGAGATAATTTCCTATAATTCAATTCCACGTTAATTTCTAGCACTTAGAATGAGTCATTTATGTGACTGGCACTATAGGAATCAGTATTTTTCCTTTGTTGTTTATTACTCTAAAGAGAGAAACCAGAAACTGCAGAATTATTTACTGGTCAGTGCAGCTGCAGGATTGGTATCCAAACACCTGGTTTCATGGTCTTGCTCATTCAAGCCTTGCGGTAGTGTATTTGGTCTACTTAAATGAAATTCTGTAGCTCTGAAAGAGACTGGTGGTAGAAGACACAGGGAACATTTCCACTTTTCAAGAGGACCTTTCATTTAGTTACCAGATTAGCAATCTCATTCTAAAAAGAAGGCCCAAATCCAAAATGATAACGTGAATTGCCCAAGTTTAAATGGTGAGTTAGTGCAAGAAAGGACTCCATAACATTGAGCTTCCAAAGAATCAAAAACCATTTGTGATCCCTGGGACATAAAAAGTGCATGCAGCAAAAGGCTGATTTGAAGTTTTTTTAACATATAGTCCACCTTTTTGCCATTTAAATATGGAAAAACGAAGCAGCTATATGCCGTCAATCACCAGTGAAGATTTAGCTCTTTGATTTGCAAAGATTATTCTAACCTGGTTATCCTTGTCAATAGATTTCTTTTAATTCAAGGATCTAAAAGGAGAGTGCAGAATTTAGTAAAAAGCACAATCTCTGGCTGATGGACACTGGGCTTCTGAAGCAGTTCTGGGCAGCTTTGAGACGGGGTCGGGGGCAGAATTTTAGGACTGAAAATGGGTCTTGGTTCCTGGGCTCTGATATTTCGGTCCTGACTCTGTTTGCACATTTACCTCCACCATATTTAACCTCAGGGCTTTTGCTGTTACCGTTAGTCCCTCAAATTTGACTTTTCTTTTTAACTTTCCCCTCTCCCAGTCCTCACTCCCCTCAACTTCATCACTAGGCTTCTAACTCTCTGGCCCGCTCTGCTAAAGTTGGACTAACTAGCCTGAGAACTGTAGCTCCCCTGTCCTTGTCTGCAAATTCTACCCACATTAGATAGTGGTTGCTTCCTCAAGAAGGAAAAGGATGGGGTAACTGGAATTTTCCCACTTTCCCAGAGGTCTGAGGCTTAATCTTAATTGTGGGGAGATTCTTCTCTTACAAAATGAAAGTATTGTGTGCAGGAAGACATCTGCCTCATACTAAACACTAGAAAGAAATATTGAAGAGGCCCTAGGGTCAGGTAGACCACCTGCCCAATAAAATAAAAAACCTATATAGAAGAAGTACATGCCCAAAACAAAAGGACCACATGCTTTGGGGTTTCCTACACACTTACTGCCTTTGTGGACTCAGCAGCAAGTCTGAGGCACAGAGAGCCTCACTGGCTACTGCTGGCTGACCCTGCTCCTGTGTTCCAAGGCTCCCACACACTCCCCAGGGCAATTCTTGCAGATGCAGGACATTAGCTCACTAGGGTGTCCCCCACCCTTGTCCACTCCTTCATGGATCAGTGATCACAAGCACAGCTCCCTAGGGAGCAGACCAGGCTCTAGGGTAGGGCTTGCCTAGTCAACTCTGGCCACTATAACAAAATGCCATGGCCTGGGTGGCTTGCACAACAAAAATTTATTTCCCCCAGTTCTGGAGACTGAGAAGTCCTACATAAAGTTCCAGCCAATTTAGTTCCTAGTGAGGGCTCTCCTTCCAGCTTGCAGATGGCCACCTCCTCTGTGTTGTCACATAACAAACGTCTCCTATTCTTATAAGGACATCAGCCCTATCCCTATAAGTCCAGAGACCTACCCTATGGCTTCATTTAACCTTAATTACCTTCTTATCAATTCTATTTTCAGACAAATCACATTGGGGATTAAGAGCTTCAGCACATGAATTTTGGGGAAAAATTTTCAGTCCATAGCAAAGCTCTTAAACAATAATCTGAAATCTGTGAAAAAAACCTTAACACCAAATGTGGGATTATGTGGAATTTTTCATGTTCATATGTATAGGCTTTTATTCTAGAGTGAGCGCCCAAAGCCTTGCTCAATACCTCAAAGGGGTTTGAAATAAAAGTTTAATAACCACTACTCAAAGACTGATTTCCCCAGAGGATTTCAGAAGAAGACAAAAAACAAACAAACAAATAAAAACAATCAATATTCCTTGAGATTCCAGTACCTAATATGTCATTTTTTTAAACCTTAAAACAAATGGATATGGATTTGTCCAATATAAAAGAGGAGGAAAAAACTCCTCAGCTTTTTTTAAAGCATATTTGATAACATCGATTTTCAACAGATTTAGTTAGGTACAACCAATATCCTACTTCTAAAGAGGAAACCACAGATGTCCACAATCAGGGCAGTGTTAATTGTCAGAACATCTAAACTGAGACACACAGGGAGCAATGTACCTGCCAGAGGCAACAGTGGCAGGATAGGTCCTGTTACAGATTTGGTTTAGCCAATTCTTAGTTCAATCAACATTACTTTAAGAGGGTTAACTCTGGCTTGCACCTCAGGGCATTTCTCTAAGATTTCATTGTCTATTTTTTGTTTTTTTTACTCAGTTACAATTCAGTCTCTGAATTCAGAGACTGAGCCAATATATAAAGTTATTAGTCACTGAGTAACAGCACAGATTTCCAAATCGTTCCTTCAAATTCTAGCTTGTCAAAAAAGATAGGGCTCTAGTCTTGTTACTTTTTTTTTACCCTTGGGCAGTGTTAGCTGGTGTCATGCAAAAGCACTTGGCTCACTCTGCTTTGTGGGGAGGTTTCTATGCTTGGTGAAGCAGAGAAGTTGAGCGGTCCAATGAATCTTTTGTTGGTCCCAGCTGGCACTCCTGCTGTTGTAATACATGTACGCAAATCATCAGGCTTTGGACCTTCAGAGTGATGTTGGGGGATCAGGAAAATCCGGGAGCATTCTCTTGAGCAGGAATCCAGTGAAATCTGTTTGTTTTAGGAGAACCTTAATCTGCACACAGTTATAAGGAAATAGCTGGTGTTAAGTTGGCTGGAGGATCTGGGAATGCATCACATACAAATTCTAGTGAGGTTTTAAATCGTGATGTTGTCATCATGAGGACGGGAGGCCTTCAAGTGTTCCTTTGGCCCCACACCAACCTATACCCCTTTGCCACTGTGGTAGAATATACTTACCATCAGCGTTTGAAGTCACAGAAGTGTAAGCTAGTGAAATTTTGAGTTCCTCCTGAGAGTCCACAAGCAACCTCAGACTGAACAACCAATTCCAAAAATGAAAGGTTTTCATTTTTGCAACTGTAGCTATGACTCTGACAAGGTCTACAGACTCTGCTCCTTACTCCTTCCTGTGAAGTTGCTTCCTTCTCTCTTATCCTTCAGCACCTTGGTCAGATGCCAGAATGTCCACTGTGCACAGGCCTGGGTCTCAGCCAGGGCCTACTGTGCTGTCTGTGCTGATCGCCAGCCTTGCTCAACCCCTCCCACAAGGCAGGGCAGCTAAGAGGATGGCTCCAAAGCACCCAGTGACACATGTGTAGCCACATCCCCAAGACACGATTTAGTGGCGTCCTTTTGCTAAAGTTTGATCTGAAAAGTCCCCCACAGGTCCCTGTATTAAAGGCTTTGTCCACAGGAGGTGGTAGGAACTCTAAGATGCGGGGCCCAGTGGGAAGATTTTGGACTACTTGTGCCTTCAAAGGGGACTGTGGGACCTGAGTCTTGCTCAGCTAACTTCCTGACCATCAGAGGAGCAGTCTTGCTCTGCTGAGTGTTCCTACCATGAGGTTCCTCGACAAGCCTAAAACACTGCCCTCCTCTATTTACAAAGACTTTGTTTCCATTTTTTCCTTTTTTCATATTTTCCTTTTCCCTTATTTCCTTTCCCCTACCCTTCCCACTTCACCTTCACGTTTAGCCCTTTTCTTCCTATTTCACATTGTCAGTTATACAATTTGGATCTTATTCACACTTTTAATTTTTCACACCAGAGAAACTAGTCAACATTTACACACGTGTGTCCTATTTATTTCACCTAAGAGTATGGCCTCAATATACATCCATTTTCCTATGAATGACTCTAGTTTCTCATGCTTTATGGCTTAGTAGTACTCTAATTTATAGACAAAAACACATCTTCTTTATCACATCCCATGTCTTAATAGCAAACCATCTATAAACTCATCAGTGGAACCACGCGTTGGTGATTAACACAAGCCCATGATCCAATACCTTGCAAAAGCCCCACCTATGAGTGCATGAGACTTTGGAGGACATCTAGATATAAACCATAACAAATAGCATTATTTCCATATTATAAATAAATTGGAATACAAAAAGAAGAAGCAACTTTCCAACTGGATATCAACCTATCAGACAACAAATAAGGATTTATTAAGTATTATCGTGGTTTCTTTCTTTTTCCCCAAGTGGTGGTTAAATGTTATCTTTTAATCTAAATAAAAGCATGATTCTGACAGAAAAAGCAATTAACGCTTATCTTGTGAGGAAAAAAATAAATGAAGTAAAAGCACCAGTTTTAATCCCAGTACCCAGATAATTTTTTATTGACTCAATAAATATGCTTCTACCTCCCAGACATGATGTCAGGCTCTGGTAATCAGTGGTGAACTAAATAGACCAGGTCTCTCTCCAGTGGTGTATATAGTTTAATGAGGGAAACTGATATCAACCAAGTAGATGAAGAAAATTGTAAATACAGTAAAATCTTGGTTTGTGAGCATAATTTATTCCAATAACATGCTTGTACTCCAAACCACTTGCACATTAAAGTGAATTTCCCCATAAGTAATATTAGAAACTGAGATGATTCATTCTACAACCCCAAAATATTCATATAAAAATGATTATAAACCAGGCATGGTGACACATGCCTATAACCCCAGCATTCAGGAGGCAGGAGGATTGTGGCAAATTCGAGGCTAGCCTATACAGTAGCTATACAGTAAATTCAGGTCCAGCCTGAACTACATAGTAAGACCTGTCTCAGAAAACAAACAACGGGGTGGGAGATTTAGCTCAGTGGCAACACACCTGCCTTGCAAGCACAAGGCCCTGAGTTCAATCCCTGGTAAAACAACAACAACAACAACAACAAACAAACAAAAACTCAATACAAACAAAAGATTACTATACTGTAATATAATAAGAAATAATAAAGAAAATACAAAGTATAGACAAAACTAAGCAAATTAACCTGCACTTATCTTTGAAAACCTTCACGGCTGGTATGAGGGGGAAAGCGAGAGGAGGCCTATGGTGTAGCATGACTTTCACTATCGCTAACAGAATCACTGCAATCTATTGGCTTAATGGAATCTTTTTCTTTTCATACAACTTTAATAAGGAGCCCATCCAACGACACTTTTTTTTTTTAATCTCCTTTGGAAGATTGTGTGGAAATGTGATAGTTGCGCTGTTGTTAAACAGAATCATTGCTCACACTGTCACAGCCTTATTTAGGGGGTACTTTTCCACAAAATTCAGCATTGTTTCCCACGTTGTACACCTCTCTCTAACCTCATTTGAAGTGAAGGATTCCCCTGCCCTTTCTTCCTCCTCCTCCCCTGCACAGGAGATCTCCTCCATAACCTCTTGCTGCTGGGAGATGATCTCTACAATCCCTCAGTGAAAGAGAGGCTCAGTTGTGACCATGTGACATTCTGTACCGTGTAGTACTCACACGCAGTACTCATATGGTGAGGCGTTGCTCATTTATCAAGTTAAAATTTACCAGAAACGTTTGCTCATCTTGTGACATACTTGGAGAACAAGATACTCACAGTCCAAGTGGTTTTACTGTAAGCACAGATTGTTATAAGAGCTCTAAATAAAAACCCATAGGGAAGGCTAAGTTAGAGAATGGTAGAAACAATCATTTTAGCTGAGTAGTGAGGAGATACCTCTTTAAAGAGATGGCATTTAAATCAAGAGCTGAGACTTAGAGACAAGACTCAGCTGAGGACATGAAGAAATGAAAGATCTGAGAAACTGGCTGGATTGTAATTCCATTTACTGAGAGGTGGAGAAGGCTGGTAGTTTGGAAGAAGGGGTACCTTGGAGGAAACCTAAGTTGCACTCAGGATGTGAGAAGGCTGAGGTGCTTATAAAATTCATGTGTGAGTCTCAGCTGCATTTATTTTGCAGATCCAAAGCTCCAAGGAGAGATCTTGGATAGAGTTTAAAATTGAGAGTCACCCCCATCTGAATGGAATTTGAAGCCATATGCACGGCTTTGATCTCTCAGGAAGAAAGTATAAAGAGGATGAAAGAGTCCACCCAGAAACCTTGGGCTTGCTAACATCAGAGAGAGGAGGAGAAGCAGGGAAGTACTGTGAACAGTCACTGTGAAAGAGAAGGAAGACTCAGAAGCCTGCTGTACCATGAGGCCACAAGAAGACTGTGCTCATGTAGTTGAAATAGTCAGCTGCACTGAATGCTACTAAGTCAAACAAACTAAAAGGATGAGCAACCATTTGCTTTTTAAACGTGTGCCACTACGAGGTCACTGGGGACCCTGACAATAATGTAACATCTTTATTGGAGTTGTGGGCAGAAGCCAGGCTGATGTGATACGAAGACTAGAAGGGAACGGAGACAGCGTGTGTAGAACACAAACGTTCCAAGTGGGGCTAGGATTGAGGGAAGAGAGAAACTGGCAGAGCTTTTGGGAGCAAAAGATGTTTCATAAAATGAGAGTTCCTGAAGCACACTTAGGTATGGAAGGGGCTTCTCTAGTTGAGCAAAAGAAGCTGAAAACTCAGGAAAAAAAGGGGGATAATGAGGGGTAAGCAATGGGCACAATCGTAATATGAATGAAAGAGAACACGGTTACAGACACGGAAGTGTCAGCGATGGGTCAGGAGAGGACGCGGGAGAATACCATAAATCAGAGATATTGCCATCAAGCTGGTAGTAAGAGTGTAGAACTGGCCTGACTTTGATGCCTTCCATTCTCCTTCCTGAGTGTTTGAAGAGGAATAGGGAAACAGAGAAATGAACTTCTCACATCCTAGGATGAATTGTCCGCTGCTTTAGGATGGAGTGCTCCTTTTTCTTGTTCTGATCAACACAGTGTAGCCCGATTGCTCCGGCTGTTTGTCTGCTAAATATCTGCATCCTTGCTAGCCACCATCAGATCTTATGGATACGCAAGAGTCTTGTGAGATGCTCAGTTTGGGCTTTCATGGACCTACACTGAGGTCGCTTTACATCTCATTCTCCCGGAAGGTGAGGTCATCACCACTCACAGCTCAACAGCAGTGATGAGAAACAATGTTACGTGAAATTCTTCTAAAGTGTTCTGAAGGCACATGAGATTTTTAATTGGTTCATATAGACCAGGGTCCTGAGCTTGGTATTATTGGCTTCTGTGGATGGATAACTCTCTGCCATTGTCCTGTACATTGTAGGATGTTTACCTGGCCTAGTATCCCTGGCCTCTACTCACTAGGTACAAATAGGACTGCACCTCCTGCCCCACTGGGATGCAAAACATGTCTTCAGACATTGCCAACTGCTCCTTCCGTGGTAAAATCATTCCCAGTTGATACAGACTGACATTATAACATCAAAATAGAAATTGAAAAAGTCCATCAAAGGCCCAAACTTTTTTCTAGTAGCAGAATGTGTGCTTTTTGTGCAGGCAGATGCCTGGCTATTTGACTGAATTTTTTAGTTTTCAAATAAACAGTAGGTATCTTTATCAATAATAAACATTGGGATGAGTACAATTTTTAGGCATCACCTCAGCCTGAATATATATTTTTGGTGCCAAAGTTTGAACCCAAGGCTTCACACACACTAAGCATGTATGCTACCCCCGAGTCATACCTCCAGTCCTTCAGCCTGATTTTTTTTTTTTTTTTTTTTTTGCTACCAGGGATCAAATTCAGGACCTTGTGCTTGCAACACAGGAATGGTGCCACTGAGCTAAATCCCCAGCCCCCTGAGGCTGACTTTTAATTCTTGAACCAATTAGCAGGATTTACCATGTTAAAAATTCAACATAAGTGAGAACATTTAAAAACTTTCTATGTCCACATTTGTTCTCTACCCTACTGACTGGCAGGGGTTTTGTTTGTTTTGTTGTTTTTTCCTGTATGTGAATGAAAAGTCATTTTTGTGAGAACATTTTACCTCCTTTCCCACTGCTTGGCTACTCTCGCATATTAAGAGATCTCATGATGACTTTACGTGGAATGAATACATTGTCTTTTTGCTTATAAAGCACCTGTTCCATTACAGAATTACTCTGCAGAGTGGTCAGAGGTGAACTATCAGAGGCAATTTGTTCTAGAACCAGTTCTCTCACTTCCAGGCTCAAAGCTTACCTATCTGAGTCTCAGTTCCTCTGTGTTCAGATGTAGTGAGTATTTATTGAGACGACATGGCATTGCCACGCCCATGCTTGACAGTGCCGGTGGCCATTTTGTAGTAGAAAATGGCTGTTCCTCTCAACGACTTTTGAGAATCAAGAGGGTCTCTGTTTGGTTTCGTCATCAGCCATGAATTGTGTTAGTTCCTTTGGCATTACCTTTCCCTTTGAGAAAATAAGTGCAATACAAGACTAATCTCTCAAGGAAAATTTAACGTACGCCTAAACAAATACTGAAGTTTAGCAACTGATATGCATGATAAGGTGTTTAAGAATAAAGCTGACAAAAGTAGCGCTATCTACAATTTATTTTGAAAAAAAATGATGAACCAATGGTTAGAGAAAGGAATGGGTAAACAGACGTGTTAAAAAGCATCTAAAATTATACTAAGAGCACTAAAAGCACGCTAAATTGTAGAAATGGATTGGTGATATGTGGGTATTTACTGTCTAATTCTTGCAACTTTTTTGTCTGAATATTTTCATCATAAGATGAGAGGGAAATTCCTTCCACTATTTAAAAATCTAGTGGTTTGGGCTTGGTGAATAAGTCATGTTCATGAGCCTTGATGATTTTATAACCTTTAAAGATATGTAATCTGAAGACTTCTCAGTTTTTAGTCTGCCCAAGGAGTTCCTCTCTTTTCCTGATACTTTTAGATGCTATTTGCTACACATCTTCCAAATTTTGTTAACAGCTTCCTTAAAGTGGAGAAATCAAAAGTACTGCAAATGTGCCAATCTCAAAGTTTTGTTTGAGGTTAATAGGAAGTTATTTTTGGATTTGTTTCCAACATTCTCTGTCTAATGGTGAACTAGGTTAAATTGCTTTTCAAGGATTTCCTACATTGCATCAGTTAATGTTATATTCATACGCTGATTATCCAAGTTAAAACTTCCAAACCTTCTTCAACTCTCTCTTCTCTTACACCACCATGGACAACCAATCTTAAGAACTCCCAGCTTTTAAAATATTCTGAAAATTAATCCACCCTTTTGTTACCGCTGCCTTGGTTCAAACTTGTCTCTACAGCCTTCTTTGTCTTTGGTACTTTTTCTTCTCTAGCCAGATCTTTTCACCGCCTTCAGAGTGTTCCTTCCAGAAAGCAAATATATCATTCTTCTACTTGACAAACTACAATAACAGCTACAAATTATTAGTAACTACTTTAGGTAAACTGATAGCATCACAGATTTCTAAAGAGAACTCAACTTCCAGCAATTCATGCTGAAGTTTCTTTGTCTTTGGTACTTTTTCTTCTCTAGCCAGATCTTTTCACCGCCTTCAGAGTGTTCCTTCCAGAAAGCAAATATATCATTCTTCTACTTGACAAACTACAATAACAGCTACAAATTATTAGTAACTACTTTAGGTAAACTGATAGCATCACAGATTTCTAAAGAGAACTCAACTTCCAGCAATTCATGCTGAAGTGTTTGGAGATGAAATGATACAATATGTAATATTTGCTTCAAAACTAATGTGAGAAGAGAGGAACATGAGTGGACATATAAATGAAACAAGGTGGACCATAAATTGAAAATTGTAAAAGTTGGCACTGAGTACTTGTGGGTTCATTATACTATTTTGTCTATTTTCTTATATATTTAAAATTTCCTATAATAAAAGTTTTGTTTTTGTTTTTTTTTTTTACTTTAAATAGTTCTCAAAATGTCTAAATGCTTTAGAAGAGCAAACACTACTCAAACATCTGGGACCAATTTGCATTTGAGCCCTTCCTTCCCTCCCTCTTCCAATATGTGCTCCATATTTGCCTCTACCAAGGTGCAAGCTATTCCCAAAGTGGACTATTTCAGAATATTGTTTTGTTCTTTTAGTCTTGAACAATAACTACTGATTCTTTTTTATCCAGCTCAAAAGTCATCAACTCTATGGAATTTTCCTTGACTTATTCTGATAGTAATCTTCTTTCCTTGGACTCTCATGGAACATTGTATCACACTCTTTGACAGAACATATATTGATGCATTGTAAAGTAACTATTGTAATAATATTTTAATGTCAATCTGCTTAAGTAGGTGGTGATATTCTATGGGATAAAGTAAATACTATCATTCATGTTTGGGCAATATGTGAACATAAGATGGATTTTTTGGATTTTTGGATTTTTCTTATTACTTTTCTTACCTAAATGTAAATTCTGGCTTCAGTTTAAATGGATCTATAAACTAGACTGTATTTACTGAGGTTTTAAAAGTTTTTGGTTCAGTTAAATTTCTAAATCTGGAAATGAAATCTCAAAACAATTTATCAAATATATTAGTCTCTCTTCCACAAGTTTGATGTGAGATAGAATTCCAGATAAATTGTAGAATTTTATGCATGACATATGACTCAGTAATCAATGTAGCTGAAAAAGATAAATTCTCAACTCTAATATCTTAATACCATCAATGTTAGCTTACATCAAAGTTTTTATGACTTCCAAAGAGAGGCTGAAGGCAGTATTTCTTTCAAATCACAAAGAAATAAAATAGCACGAGATATGTTACACTGATTCTGCTTCAATTTCTGCTTGGCCCTTTTAGCTATCTATAATCATGGTGCCCAAGTAATTTTAACAGAGTAAATGTAATCACCCCATTTGGTGCCAATATTGTGTCACTTCTTATAAAAACCAAATAAAATTTAGAGCAAACTGTCATTGATAGTTAATCAGCTAGTCCTGTAGCCATGATCCTTTTTATACCTGTTACTGTGTGAGATAAAATAATGGCTTTTGAGTGTTATCAGAGGCTGCACTCTGCAGGACCAGCTCTGCACCAAAGTTGAGAGAACACATCAATAATAAATACAGATGAATGTGTTCTGGGCAGGAGCTAAAAAAGAGACTGTACTCATAAAGTCTAGGATGATTCTAGGCATGAATCCACAAAATCTAGGATGATTTGTTTTTCAGAGGCTTTCCTCCAATAGAAACAGGTGTGTATAGGTATGATGTAATGTCAGCTGCCTGACAGGGCCAGTAGAATCCAGACACAGCAGAACAGCTGTTCTTTGCTAAGAGAGCATCAGTTTTTAACATAGGAACAAGGAGAACCACGATTTAAAAGAACATGTAAATAAACATGCAAAATCAATAGCCTTCCTATACGCTAATAATAGACTCACTGAAAAGCAATTAGGAAAACAATACCAAATCAATAGCATCAAAAATGTAAACACTTAGGTATTAGCCTAACTAAAGAAGTAAAAGACTTTTACAATGAAAATTACATCACTTGAAAAAGGAAATTGAGGAGGGCATCAGAAAATGGAAAAATATCTCCTGTTCTGGATAGGTAGAAATGTACTCAAAATGGCTATACTTCAAAAACTGGCATACAGATTTAATGCAATCCCAATCAAAATACCAACATCGTTTCTCACACAGTGAGAAAACACAATCTTAAAATTTACATGGAATGAGAAGAGACCCAGAATAGCAAAAGCAAAACTAGGTAACAAAAGCAAAATAGGTGGCACCACAATCCCAGACTTGAAGTTATATTATAAAGCTATAGTGACTAAAACAGCATGGTACTGGCACAAACACAGTTATGTGAATCAGTGGAAAAAAAGAAGCAGAAACAACCATAGGCTCATACATACAGCTCTTTGATCTTTGATAAAGAAGCCAAAAGCATAAACTAGAGGCAAGCTAGCCTCTTTAATAAATGATGCTTGGAAAATTGAATGTCACATGCGAAAACTGAGTTTAGACCTATATATCTCACCATGTATTAAACTAAAATCAAAATGGATCAAAGTTCTAAATGTTAAAGCAGACACACTTAATATCCTGAAAGATAAAATAGGTACAACTCTTGAAGACATAGGCATAGGCGAGGATTTTCTGAATAGAACCCTAATGGCACAAGAAATAATACAGAAAATCAACAAATGAGAGCATATCAAATTTAAAAACTTCTGCACAGCAAAGGAAACAACCAACAGAGTGAAGAACCAATTTACAGAATGGGAAACAATTTTTGACATGGACAAAGGACTAAAATTCAAAATATATAAAGAATTCAAAAAAGTAGACTCCCCAAAATTAAAGATCCAATAAAAAATGTGCAACTGAAATGAATAGAGACTTATTAGAATAAAAACAAATGACCAATAAATATGTGAAAAACTGCTCAGCATTCATGGCCATCAGAGAAATGTGAATTAAAACGACACTGAGATACCATCTTATGACAGAATGGCTATATCAAAAATTCTAATAATAATAATCCTGGTGAGGTTGCAGGAGAAAAAGGAACTCTTCAACATTGTTGGTGGTAATGTAAACTAGTACAACCACTATGGAAATTAGTGTGGAGATTCCTTGAAAAACTAAAAATAAGAATTTCATTTGATCCAGCCATCCCCCTTCTATGTATCACTGAAAGAGTTAAAAATCATCATTTTACAGGAATACGTGCATACCCAGGTTTATAGCAGCACAGTGTACCATAGCTAGATCTTGGAAACAGCACATCCCTCCATCAACAGATGAATAGATAATGAAAATGCATTTATACACAGTGGAGCGTTATGCCACTCCTCCTACTCTGCAGATGAGAACTCCTCTACAACCACTTGTTGTTGGAGAACCATCACCCACAATCCCAGAGAAAGTGGGGGTGGGGGGTGGATAGTGGGGAAGAACCATTGGCTCAGTTATGATCATGTGGTGTTCAGATCACATACTACTATTTGTACTGCAAGACATCGCTCATTTATTAAAAATGTATTAAAATTTATTAGAAGTGTTTGTTCCTTTTGCAGAACACTTGTAGAACAACTTTATCTTACTTTGTTTTGTGCACACAAGAACTAGAACATGACTCAGTGGTTTGTGTTCTCACCAGGTACAAGGTCCTTGACCTCTGTGAAATTTTTCTCTTTTATAAGAGTGCCCACAATCCCCTTCTGGGTAAGGTGAAAATGAATGTTATTTTATTTTTTCTCCTTATCACAGATACAGTATAAATGTCTACTACAGAAGGAACACAGAAAGAAGCAGGTTCATTTCAGAACCAAGAGAGACTGGAGAGAGGAATGGGCTAGAGAAATCTCCAGCATCACCCCTGAGATTGGGCACTGTCCTTGCCATTACAGAAAAAAGAAAGATCCCTAAAACATCTGGTCAACACATAGGATTGTGAATGCAGGCATTCCACGCATAAATGAAATACTTTCTACTTAAAAAAAAATAAAAAACAACACAGAACTGGATGCTGAGCAGATTCCTATGTTCAGTCAAAGTGAACTCATGGTCTGAGTTTCCCGGAAACAAATTTGGAGATAATACTCAGTTCTTCAATTTAAAACTGCTTAAAATTCTTGAGTAGCTTATGAATTTCAGGAATCTATACCGACTGGAGATTTCAAAAGATTTATCCTTGATGGTCATGAAGTGGCTGGAAAAGGACATTTCTTCTTCCTAGCGCCTTCACTCCAGGTCTAGTGCTCTGTAGAACTGAGCTGTATGTGTGAATTCCAGGAATGAATCCTGCATGATGCCTTCCCAAAGTTAATATAAATAGAAGACTCCAAGGAAACTTGGTTCAGGCCATTTTGAATTGCTCAGTGGAGAGAAATTTTTTACTTAAAACAAAACCAGAGGATTTAGCTCAGTGGTTCTGCTGCCTTCCTTGAAAGCACAAGGTCTAGAGTTCGATTCCTGGTACCAAAAAAAGAGAAAACGCCAGAGTAATGACTAAGCCTGTTTAAAGAAAAATAACTTGAATCTGATTTTATCAGAGATCGATAGCCTCTTTGCCCAAGTTGTTCTCTAAACTGCCACTCCTCTCTTTCGGCCAATTCCTTAATACTTTAGGTCTCTACAGCTATACAAACACCGCAGATAGGGAAAGAGAAGCCATTCAAATCACTTACAGACGTTCAAAGACAATTACGAAAATGAAATTGTCAGATTCGATACAGATTTAACTTTTTCACATGTAATTTTTATTCCCATTATTACTTCTCTGCCAAAGACGGTACCAGGAACATGTATAAGGTTGCAACTCTGAATTCATTTATAATATTAAAGCAAATCAATGGCATAATGATCTATACAGGGTCTTAGGACATCTTTTTTTTTTTTTTTTTTTTTTTTTTTGTACCGGGGATCAAACTCAGGCTCTTGTAATTGCAAGGCAGGCAGTGGAACCACTGAGCTAAAACCCCGGCCCTAGGACATCTTGTGGTATAAGGACTAAATTAAATGAAAAATAAGATAGTACCTTCAGAAAATAAAATTGCTCCTCTGATCAAATAGAAACTTAAAAGATGTTGGGATGTCTGCACTTACATAAATTATGTTTACATTGAGTGGAATCCTCCATTTATAATAGGGGCATTCAGATTTATTTTACATCAAATTCTGCATGCTGTAATTTAGGAAGATCTGTCGTTAGCTTATTATTTCATTTCTGTTTTTTATTTTCTTTCCTTGTTGTCCTATTGACAGGTGCAGCAAAGTCTAATGACTGCAATAGTCACTAAAGAAAAATACTCTTTGTCAGTTCATGGATTAAATGTTTTTCAGAAATCTTTAAATTATAAGAAGGCTGCCTTAAACACTCATGTTCAAAAGAAAAATTTACTTAAAAAAGCCTACACCAGCTCTTACTGTCACAAGGGTGTTGCTTAATTTTCTCCTGGCCATTGCAGTGTGAGCTGCACCTAAAATTATCAGAACTCATCTGTGTCAGTTTTTGACCTTGCTGTCTTACTAAGAAGGCTGTTGGACGGTGAACTGGATCTCCAGAACAGAGAGTTGATGAATAGTGGCAACTCTCGATTATTCTAGCAAGCTAAAACTCTCTGGTGTGTTTGTGGGTAGATAATTGGACCAAGGGAGACAACCACAGTGTACCTAGTGCTGTGGTCAGAATGCACTCTTTCTCCATGGGAATAAAGGCACCCTAAGAAGGCAGAACTTCCAAGTATGCTGATGCTTTTGTTGGGCAAAGAAAGTGAATGCCAGAGGGAAGACTGCTCTTTCTCTGTCTCAGAAGACAACCAGATATCCTTTCAGGTGAATGTTGTATCTCAGCATAGTTGATGTGACTCCAACTCAATCACATTGGGAAGGGAAAGGATCACTGAGTTCCTTTTACAATATTACCATGGGGCCAGGGGTTTGGCTCAGTGGTTCTGCCACCTGCCTCAAAAGCACAAGGGCCTGAGTTCCATCCTCAGTACCACAAAAAAATCAAAAAACAAACAAACAAAGAACCAAATCAAATATTACCTGAGCAAATGGTGTTGTGTCTGGAACTACTATAAGAGGTTCCTTGTTTGAGGTCAATCGCACACAGGCTTTGGAAATTCCATCAAGGACACAGATGGAGGGCTGGGGATTTAGCTCAGTGGTTCCAGCATCTGCTTTGCAAGCCCAAAGATCTGAGTTCAATCCCAGGTACAAAAACAAAAAGGAGTGCCATGCCACAAATCAGGCATCCATGTCCTTTTTGCCTAGCAGAAGATAATGAGACAAGTTGCAACATGTTTCATCCCAAAGGGCAATGCTACAGACTACATCTAAGCACATGACCACAAAAAAGTCAAACTGGTCTTTCCCTGGATGACAGCGTACAGGAAGAGAAAGGGTCTGGGATGGGAAGCCAGTAGACTGTAGGTTGAGCTGAATTTGTCAACTATGACAATGGATAAGTTACTCATTTTTTTCTTATTTTCTCTGTACACAATGGTAATGATGTTCCCCCTCTTTCACAGGATTGTGACAAAGTGCTAAAAAGTACCCTGTGCCACTAAATTCCCATAAAATTGCAGGGGTTTTATCTTGATGCTTAAGACAGTGTCAAGGATCAAAGCCCAGACTGGAAGTGCAATGACTACTTGAAGAACACCAAATCTCATAAAGCAAGGAGAACACAAGAATCTAGCAGTTAACACCAAGGACTATAAGTGAGCAACTGATATACTGGGAAAGGGCATTCACTGCAAGGATTTTAACTCTTTGGGAACAGACACCATTAAAGCACTCAGTCTAAAACTGGGTGTGGTGGTGCATGCCTGTAATCCCTTGAGAAGCTAAAGCAGGAAGATGGCTGCAAATCCGAGGCCAGCCTGGCCTACATAGTGAGTTTAAGGCCAGTCTGAACTACGTAGCAAGAGCCCATCTAAAACAAAGACTAATAGCAGCAGTAATGATAACAATAATAATAGAACAATGAGGCACAAATAAAATAAGCACTGCACCACAGAATTTGTTTCCTTACTGTAAGAGTTCCCTCCAAGTTAATCAAGCATTTTATATTGCTTCAGAACAGCCCTGGAGCTTCACGGTACACTCTGTCACAATTCTGACTCCATTTCACGTGTTTCTATATAACACCCACTGGACTGTGCCAATGGCCATGGAAATAAGTCCCCACCAAGCGTCCGTGGTATTGTGTCCTCCTCCTTGGGTTCCACATCCACCGATTCAACCGAGGATCAAAAATGTTTTTGAAAGTAATTACACCTGTATTGAACAGCTACAGGCTTATTCTTATTCCCTGGCCAATACAGTATAACATTTATTAACACAGTGTTTATGTCATATAAGATTCTAAAAGTGACCTAGAGATGATTTAAAGGACACAGGAGGACACAAACAGGTTGTATGCAAACCCTGTGACGTTATAGGTAGGGAACTTGAGTGCCCAGAGAGCAGTCCTCAAGAATATTGAGGGGTGACTGTAACTTCCACTGGAGGTAATGCCCAGTGGTTCTGGTCTACCTTACTGTACGGACGACTACTACTGAGTTGGCCCTAAGGCCCTGGGCAGGTGGAACTAAAGATGAAAAATTTCCATTTCTTTCTCTGAATAGCTTCATCTTCAAAGAATGTAATCATAGACAGCCATGAAAGCACACACCTGTAATCTCAGAATTTGGATCGCTTCGAGTTTGAAGTCACCTTGATCTACACAGTGAGTTCAAGGTCAGCCTGAACTGCATAGCAAGACCCTGTCTCAAACAAACAGCAAAACAAAAATGTAATCTTATCATAATGACCTTGAACGAGCATGGATAATGTTTTCTTAAAGACATCGATGCATAGGCTACTTGCTTACTTCTCCCCCTGACTGACCAAAGGGCTTCCCCAGCCCCACTGCGGCTTGTGTGTTATTTCCGAGGGCTGTGCTACCACAGTCTTCAGATTTAACCAAGAGGAGTAATGTGGAGCTGCAGCTGGGACTTCTGAAAGGGTTCAAGAAGTTAAGTTTCTGTTAAGGGCTCTGTCTCATGACCCAGAAAAGCCGCAGGTTCACTGGTGAGACAGGCAGTGTGTGGATATCAGTCTCCTCCCTCCCAGCCAATCCGCTGCTGTTCTGGGACCCCCATTGGACCCCCATCCCCCACCCAAAGCACACCTCAGAGCAAACAGGAGCAGAGCAAAAGCCTGGGAAGTTTCTCTTCATGAACAACCTGCTGGCACAACCAGTCTGAGCCGCGAGGAACAGGGTGAAGGAAGGTCTCACTACCACTAAGCCAGAGATTCCGGGTGGAGCATGGGTGGGGAGCAGCTGTTCCTCAAAGGAAAGGAGTGACAGGAAAATCAGGGAAAGGCCAGAGGGGACAGGGAGAGCCCTGTGCTCCAGGTGGTGACAAAGCTCTCGGTTGCTGGCCTTTCCTGTGTAAGGGCTGCCACTGTGCACTGTGTCCAGAGAGAAAAACACACCACCAGTCAGTGCTTCTGTGTGGCCTGGGCTTGCACTGTCGCAGGGGGAAACCTAGTCCTTCCTGCCACACAGGGCTTGGAAAGCCCGTAACACACAGTGCATCTAGTCTTAACTGTGCTGGAAATTCTCTCATTTACATTTCATGGGTTTTTACGTTTAACTGTGTGGGATTTGCCATAAATTGCATTTTTTTTTAATGTGTGTACATTCTGGTATCAGATCTAAATGTTACTCCTGTTTGTATCTAAGGGGTCTCCAAGCCTTCATTTCTCCTTTATGAAACTGGAAGAATAATAATACTCAAATGCTACTCAACTTACAGGAGTTACATACCAATCAACCCATCAGAAGTCGAACATGTGATTAGTTGAAAATGCATTTTTGGGGCCAGAGATTTAGCTCAGTGGTGCTGCCACCTGCCTCACAAGAGCAAGTTCCCAAGTTCGATCCCTGGTACCAAAAAAATAAAAATAAAAAGAAGAAAATGCATTTTCATGCACCTAACCTCCTGAACAACCCTGCTTACTAAGCATGGGCAATGTGGATGGTTGATTGTCTGCACCATGGTCTTGGTCACTGCCCTGCCTCTCAAGAAAGGATTAATTATAGAGTATATCACTCGTTCTGGAAGAGATCCAAATTCAAAATTCCCAGTACGGTTTCCACTGAATGCCTATAACTGTCATAACTTTGTAGAGTCCAAAACTTGTTAAATTGAGGGCTAGGGATTTAGCTCAGTGGCGCTGTGCCTGCCTTGCAAGTACAAGGTCCTGAGTTTGATTCCTGGAACCAGAAAAAAAAAAAACAAAACCCAAAACTTGTTAAATTGAACCACCGTGAATCACATCTATTCATATAGCACATGGGGTCATGCCAGGACTCTATGAAAATGTTCTTCCTTTGTCATGGTAAGTGCACAGTAAATGTACATTGTAATTGCTAGAATTAATATTACTCTGTAACAGTACCAGAACTACTCTCTTTTCTGGCTCTGCGCCATGACTTAGATACATTTACTGTGATTTCCTCACCTTCAAAATGGAGGTGCTAGACTAAACATTCTGTAATTCCTATCCAGATCTAAAAGTCTTTGAGTACAACGATATACTATGTGTGTGAAGTAATTGTATTTATTATTATGTTATTAACATTTTGAAAATTCATGGAGTTTCTCAAGATCAGTGAGCTTTCAAAAATTATGCAGTTGTACAATGCAAAAAATGTGCTGATTCCTATTTAGACTTTCCTTCCTGCCCCTCAACATGGTCTTACTGTGTGTTAAGGCTGCCTGGAGCTTTCTATATAGCCCTCAAACAGTCAATCCTCCTGCCTCAGCCTGCTGAGCCACTGGGATTACAGGCACTGCACCACCATACCATGCTAGATATTCCATTTAATAAGCTCTTTTTTTATTATTTGCAGTGATAGAGATCAAAATCAGGGGCTGGTGCATGCTATGCACATGTTCTACCACTGAACTACACCTTGCCCTATAAATTGATGTAAATGATATTGTCACAATTACAGAGAACAGTTTTTAGTTCCGACTGAATTAGATACTGTATTTTATTGTGGGAGGCTCTATCTTTCTGAAGAAATGATTTGATTGGAGAATTCTTTTCCACTATCAACATAAGGAAAAAGGGAAACCAAACCAGAAGTGAACTCCTTAGAAAAAGACCCAGCATGGCAGGCACAGAGAAATCACGGATCTCCTGCAGCCCAACAGGGAAGTCACAGGCCATGTGGATGCCAGCTGACCCAAGGACCCTTCACACAAATAACATAAACAGGAACGGAGGAGTTGCAACCATTTTTTTTTTCTCATTGGACACTCAGGACTGTGGTTTCTTCTATATTTTAAGGGATAAGAGGAAAAATGTCCCTTTGCCAGGCTAGCCATTTTTCCCCCACTGGAGAATCTGTGGCTGCTAATGAAGCACTCCAGCCCAACTGTGCTGGGGGAATTCTGTGGCAGAGCCAACTCACCTTGGGTCATTTTCCACGCAATCTCCACATCCAGCAAATGGTGGCTGGCAGGGGGAGAGAAAGCAGAGTTCCCTCAGGGCAGGGGCAGAGTCCCATGCAAATTGCACTCAGTAGTCCTTGGTCACACTTCCAAGGGCCCTGGACCACTGCAAGCCAAACACTGTCCAATGAGAATTCAGATGAAAATAACCACCACTCCCCTCAATACTGTCTGGGTAACTTGGAAAAGGAAGCTTCCTGGTCACCGCCCTGCATCTCTGGTTGAGAGGCCTGTCACTTTCAGAGGATATGTTATCTATTCTGGGTTCTGCCTTCTCAGTGTTCCCCTCTTTTCTTTCCTCTTGTCCACTCTGGCTGGTGACCACCAGAGAAGGACAACTACCCTAAACTCTGTCCCAGCACAGCACCACTTGCAGCTCTCCATAGACCACACTCCCTGTTGCTGAATGACCAGGGAGAGGACATCTTCTCAGGTCTCTGTGTGCCAGGTCCCCAGGGTGGACCATCAGCTTCGGGCAGTACTTTCATAACCCATGTCATAAACAAAGAAACAAGAGCCCAAGCATTGCAGAAACATGAAAACAAGGAAGCCCAGGAGCAACTGAAAATTTTAGCTTTAAAATATCGCGGGTGATTTAACTCAGTGAAGAAAAGAGCTCTCAAGATAGCTTTCAGTGAGTCAGAAAACATGCATGAAATCCAAGTATGATTTTTAATCGAATCAAATATTACCTCCTCAGTTCTCTGTAGAACAGCCAGTTATACACTGTTAAGTGAAATAGTCTTCAAGTCAACTAGGAATGCTCAAGCCAGCCACACAACCAATTCACGAGTGATTCTGAACAACTATGTCTTTAAATTTTAATGGTAAAATAGACTAAAATCAAATCTAGTCAGCTCACTTCCATGACTTCTGCACTTTGTTACCTGAATCTTGGCTCTGAACCGAAGTGCTATGGGCCATAAAAATCCTGGACACCTGGAAACAAAACCCTTCCACAGACAGGGATAAAGAAAAACGCCACATTCATCCTCAAAGTTAGAAGATGACATTGCTAAAAATAACACATTCTTCAATGGCTAGTAAAAGCACAAATGGGAATTAACAGGTACAAATAAGGCATTTCCTTCTGCGCTGTCAGAGGGAAACCAAAATCAAAATAAAATAAGTTGTTGGTAGCTTGTGCAAACACACACACACACACACACACACACGCAGCTTGAAAGTGTGCAGTTACTTACTGGGGTGGATTTGCCACTGCCTTCTGCTTGTCCAGCTGCCAAGCGCAGAGTGTATCAGCAGCAGCTGTTTCCTTGAAGCCCCGGCTCGGCGTCTTAGCCAGTCACATGTGCCTCCTGATAAATAGCCAGGAGGTCAGAGACTGAGGATCATTATTCTCCTGGGTTCTGAAAGCCTTCTCATCACCCCTGGGTTGGCTCAGCCATTTCGTTAGTGTGCAGGGAAGTCCATTCCTCAATTTGTTTTCTTTTAGCGAAAAACACCCAACAGCGAAGTCCCCCCGGAGGGCAGGTCACCACCAGTGGAAAGTTGAGTCGTGTTTATGTGGGGGACGGAAAGGCGGACAGTCCCTGGGCTCTCTCTTCTCACAGTTTCGCCAGGGCTTTTCACCGGCAAGAAAAAGGAAGCAGGAATCCACACGGCAGGTGGAGACTGCTCTACCCTTCAGGTGGCCCTGAAACACATGTCAGTTTGCTCAGTTTTTTTCTCAGAATTGCAGGCTCCGGATTGTTGGAAGAGCCACACGACCAAGTGGACCGTCCTGAGGAGGTCAGACCCTAACAACCGTCATACAATGCTTAGGTTTGACTTCAAAGCCGCGGACTGCTGCTGTGCACACAGCTAGGAGGAGCGCATGCGGCTTTATCTAAAGAGCCAGAGGAAATGATTTCAGGTCCCTTAAGATCACCTTCTGCATCATTATCTGCTGCACTGTGTCAACGTTTTGGGGCTCAGCAGAGCACCTAAGATTGTCAGCCAGCACAAGTGGAAACAGTGGTTATCAAGTTTACACAGCATATTGTAGGTATTCTGCTGCCCCAATGGGTGTGCTGGGAAATTGGGCTGACCCGCTGTTTTCCCTGCTGCTCACACAGGCAGCAAACCACCTTGGATATTCTGTTGGATTCACGCTTCTCTCCCAGCCTTATTTTCTCACCCCTCCCTTCCCAGCCTTCTCCCCAAGGAAAGTCCTTGGAGTATCTGGTTTTGGATGGTGTCTGGTTACATTAATCACCTTTCCATTGCTGGGACAACGACCTCCCTGACACACGCCGAAAGGAGGAAATGTTTATCACGGTGCACAGTTTCAGAGCTCTGCTTCCTCCTAGGCAGAAATATGGTAGCAGAGCACGGCAGGGGAAAGCTGCTTGCTTCATGGCATCCAGAAAGAAGAGGATGATGGAAAGGTCCAGAGAGGAAAGGGTGAGGGACCAAACACAGTCCCAAAGGTCACGCCCCCAGATCCTACCCAGAGCCCCCAGGAGCATGCTCGGCTAATCTAGGCATCACTCGAGTCCACAAAGTTGGCAATCAGCATCAGCCATCACCCTGAACTTGGGTATCTGACTTCTTGGTATAGCAAGAAGGACACTTCAGTGTTGGTCTTGCACTTCAGGGTACAGTAGATATATCTGTCAGATAGTGGCTTATTTGGCAAAGTACATGTCTGAAAAACTATGGTTAAAGCCCCCTTGGGGATTTCAGAACCATAATTAACCTGTTAAACTGTCATCCTTGATTTTTTTTTTTTTTTTTGAGACAGGATTGTACTATGTAGTTTAAGCTGTCCTTGAATTCACTGTGTAGTCCAGGTGGCCTCAAACTTGTGGCAATTCTCCTGGCTTCCCGAGTATTAGGATGGCAGGAATGTAGCATCATACCCAGCTCAGCCTTGATTTTTTTTTTTTTTTGTACTGGGAATTGAACTCAGGTCCTTGCACTTGCAAGGCATTTGACGGAACCACTGAGCTAAATCCCTGGCCCTCAACCTTGATTTTTAATCATTGAAATCTTACTCAATATGGCAGGCTATGCGGGCAATCATTCATTCTGGGATCTGTCTCATAATTATTAACAGTGAAAATCATATCAGAAGTTTCCCTCTGCACAGAGAATAGTATTTTCTAGAATAACGGGAGAAAACCCTCAGTCCGGTTATTCTTTCAGGGGAGTAAGGGCCTAATTTGTTACCAAAAAAGAGAGCCCAAAGTGTAAGTGAAATATTTTGTAAGCATCAAAACATCATTTTCTAAGAGACTAAAGTTAGTAATAGAAATAAACTTCTATCTAGTATCAAAAGGCACAGCGAGATCCTGTCTCAGAAGAACAAAAAACTAAATGTAGGGCCCTAAAATACATGCTGATGTGACCATCTTCAATCAGAAACAGAAAAAGAGGCCTACTGATCATTTGAAATGCTATGTTGCTGTATTTATGCTTTGTCGTTACAGTGATGGAAAGCCATTGACAAGAAAACAGATGAAGGACAAAGGACCAAGAGCTAAAGAAGCCATTCACTAGCCAATCCAGGCCCTTCTCAAGTCCAGCTCCTCTCTCTGGTTAGTCCTGGACCTGACGTGAGTCTGCAAATTACTGCAAGGAGTAGAACTGCCAGGCTCAAAGGAGGCAGGAAACGAAGAAAGGAGGCCTTGTCCAAGCTCTTGGGATTCTGCAGAGCCATCCTCTCAGGCCTCTGTACCTGTCTGAACTTCCCAAGGGCAGCGATTCCCAAGGGTACCCATCCCCCACGCACGGTGCCCTTCTGCCTCAACAAAGCTCAGCTCCTCCAAATTAGTGCCCCACCCCCTGCTGGTCGAGTTGAGGCACAGCACACAGCTCGTGACAACCTCTCTTCACTTTCTTTGCAGGCAAACTTACTCTCTTCATCTTCCAGCTCAGTAAATTCCACCTCATGCATGCCCCCTATTAGAAAGTGACATTTTTTATATCTCCTCCATTCCTCTCCTTGGTCCCGACATTTGGCTAAGTATGTATCATGGGGAATTTTCACTAACCTTCTTGTTCTTTCCCTCTTTCTTTCTTTTTGAGCTATGCAGAGTCAAAATAAATAGCCAGTCACAGTCAGTTAATCAGAAGAGTTGTGCTAGTTATATGCTGTAACACATAGAAAAGAAAGAAAGAAAGGCTCTTTTTAAAAGAAATAATTTTCAACCTCAAATGCCCTTGAGGAAAGCAAATCAGCATCCATAAACGAAGGAACGTATTGACTGCGTTCAATGTAGTTTGCATTGAAAGATTCACCAAAGTATGTGATTAAAACCTCTGTTCTCAAAATTAATCTCTGGGAGACTTCTGTAGAAAGCCATATGTAAGTATTTTTATGATAGGTAATGAGCTATAGCAACAATAGAAACCTATTCATGTATAACATATCTTACTATATCATTGATAATGTGTTATAAGTAACATCTGTGTAAAATATTCCTTTAATTCTCATGGTGATGCCCTGAAGAAGATGCTGTTTTTACCCAAATGAAGATCTCTAGCAAGGTTGACTAGCCCACCACAACCAGTAAGCAGCCCAGCGAGAGAGAAAGTGCACGAGTCGGGGCAAGCAGTTCAAGTTTCCTAGGAATCAAAGGAAAAGCACCGCTAGAGACTCCAAATCCTCTTACTCTCAGACCTGAACTCTGGGTTCCCTTGGCCTCCCTATCCCTCAGCTTCACGCCACAGCTTTACTCTATCCACCCAGGGCTCTTCCTGAGGCTCTGAGCTGCACTGGGTTCATCACAGCCCCGGCTGGAAGATGCCATTCAGTGGACACTTCCTGCATGAATTCACGAATGAATGTAGGACGAAGTTTTACACCACAGCCAAAATTATAAAAGAGGCATATTACTGTGACCCCGAGTCCATCTGCTCAAAATTGTGCGTAATTCTAAACAACGCAGTGTCCCACCCCGTCACGTTTGATCTTCCCCCTAATTACCAGGCTACCCGAATCCAGCTAGCTAACGACAAGGCTACTTTCGAGCCTCAGCACCAAACTACTGGCTTAAATTTTGGTCTGGCCATCGCTAGGGGATAAACCTGGGGGCCCAGACGTTGACCTCACTTCTGGATCCCTTTGTAAAGTCTCCCTCTTTATCAGACAATCATCCAGTAGTGCTGTGATTGTCTTAGACTCTATTGGCTCAACCTTTTGGCGTCAGTCTCGGTAGTGTTAACTGACATCTTTGTGCACAAAAAATCTCTGGCTAATACTTTTTTCTTAAGACTTCAGAGCAAACGCAAAGGCAACCACAGAGAGGAGGAGGAACTCGCTGAGGAATGAGGATCTAACACTATTGCAACAGGATTTTCTTATTTTTAGATCGCAGGGGGTAAACTGAAAAGGCGCTTTTACCAGCACATAAAAGAACAGTAATGGAGGAATTTTCAGTTTTATCTAATGTTTTAATTTTTTTTTTTTTTTTTGAGGTAGGGTCTCACTACAGTTCAGGCTGACTTTGAAATCATTACTATATATAGCCCAGGCTGGCCTCCTTGAATTTGCCATGATCCTTCTGCCTCAGCCTCCCAAATGCTGGGATTATAGGAATGAACCACCACACCTAACATAATGTCTTAATTTAAAAATTAGTGTTCTTACCCCTGTAATTCCAGCAATCTGGAGGAGAGTAAAGCAGGGATATTGCCACGTCTGAGCCCAACCCAGGCAATTTAGTGACTTAGCAAGAACCTGCCTCAAAATTAAAAATTTAAATATGGGCTGGGGACGTAACTCATTGCAAAGGACCCAGGTTCAATTCCTCACACCACTGAAAAGAAAAAAATAATTCTCCCAGCTCATGTTTGTGATGGCCACTCTTACTAGTGAAAAGCAGTACGCACATTTATGCTGGGGTAAAACATCTCAAATTGAGGGACAAGAACTGAGGAGTGGGCATAATGTTCTTCCTTTTTTTTTTTTTTTTTTTTTTTTGAGGTAGAATTTTGCTATGCAGTTCAGGCTGCCCTGGAACTCACTACTTAGTTCAGGCTGGCCTCAAACTCCCAACTACCCTTCTGCCTCCGCCTCTCAGTGTTGGGATTACGGGCATGCACACCACACCCAGTTTTTGTTTTCTTAATATAAGATTGTAGGAAGACAAAAGCTTGGATAAAGTTCCTCAGAGATGTAAAGGAGCCTGGATTACAACAGCTGATAAAAACACCAGTCTCAACTGTGAAGCTTTGATAGGAATCTGAATCCCTGTGAATAATGTTTAGATCTTCATTCCAGTAGCCAGACACAGAAGGCAGATACTGTCACACTGAAGACTTGTCTCCTTCCTTGTTTCACAAAATTAAAAAAAAAAAAAAAAAAAAAA
>NW_022900914.1:13872968-13879750 GCF_012274545.1 Fukomys damarensis | reverse complement strand
AAAAAAAAAAAAAAAAAAGCAAGACTCCTGTATTGGTTTACTTTTATGAAATGCTTGAATTTAAAAATCGGAGAACTGCGGCACATGCCGATATTCATAGCTACTTAAAAGGCTGAGGCAGGAGGATGAAAAGTTTGAGACTGGTATGGGCAACTTAGAGTGATTTGTCTCAAAATAAAATTAAAAGGGCTGGGGACGTACTTGAGTGGTTGAGCACCTGCTTTGGGTTTGTGAGCCCTTGGGGTCAATCCCCAGGATAGCACACACACAAAACCCCACACATGCCCATTGTAGTAAGCTGAATAATACAAAAAATACCTGAATAAAAATTTAATAACCACTTTTTCCTATCTCCTGATTTCACTGAGATCACAAAAAAATCTATCTCTCATACACACATATATATTTGTGGGTAGATGGTGTTAACATGAAAATACCGTGAATGTTTAAATTTTAAGAAGTTATTAAAGTAAAAGACACATTGTCACAAATCCCCTCAAAATACCCCCCCTCCCTCCAAACACAATTATTCCATTGTTCTCACCACTTTCAGAAGCAGTTCTGTAAGTCCTCTTTCATGAGCGTCTGTAGTTGTGCTGTTGTGGCTGGCTTCTGTGATGTACAGAACTGATGCAAAATGTTTACCTTTCATTGTCATTTTGACTTTAGGGAAAAACCCAGAAGTCAACCAGTGTCAGATTCAATGCATGGGGCGGGGATGGAGAAACACCATAATGTTTTCAGAAGCCTGGATTTCCACCGGGCGGTCCTCAGCAGCAGCATACACCGTATTTTTGATCATACCTCATAAAGACCCTCAGGAAAGAGAACTTCCAGAACTGCTTCAGAAAGTAGCAGGAAGGAAGGGATGAATAGGTTCAAAGTGAGGGGGATGAATGGCAACACGATAAATTTTAAAAATTTAAGACATTCACTGTGTATTTTGGCCACACTTACATGTGTTCTACTTTTTCCTATTTTAAAACCTCCCTTACTCTATAAATTGATTTTTCTCCTTTAATAATGCATCACAGACAGGTATGTTGGCTCCAAAGTCAATAATATAGATTTCATTTGTTTTTAAGAACTGCATTCTATCCTGCAGTATAGCTACAGAAATAGGTTATTTGCTTTGTTGATGAATATTCAGAAAGTCCCCAGTTTTTGCCACGGTAAACAATGTTGAACTAACAGTTGTTGTACCTGTATCCCCAGTTGCTGGTGACTTTGTGTCTACAGTATTAATTTACAAAATCGGACTTACTGGGATTGCAAAATCATCCATTTGCTATAGATGAAGCTGCTTTTCTTGGCCAAGCGCTAACCAGGCTCCTTTGAACTCTCTCCTCACCGCAGCTTCCACCTTGGCCTCTGAAGACCGGCACAAACCTTAGGACACTTTCTAGCAGCTCAAGACCATGTTGGTAAGATGACTGTGTCCCCTTTCAAGTGTTTGCCTGGGAAAACTCAGGATTAAAAAAAAAAAAAAAAAAAAAAAAAAGACTGCTTGTTCCCACCCACACCTGAGAAAAGAACCCTTGTCTTCTGACCATGGGAGACCAGAATCCTAACTTTGTAACTGTCATTTAGCAGACACAAGAGGCCTAATCTCACATACATCCACCGGCCCTTTCTAATTATTTGCTTTCCTGATTCTACTGATCCCCTACTTGTACCAGACTGACACCCTCATTCTCTCAGTACAAACCAAAGTTGAGTTCAGCTCATGCTAGACTTTTCCCTCCTGTTGCAAGAGTTATTACAGATGAAAGTTTGTCCTAACCAGTTTTACCCATATCTGGCTTAACGACGCTGTGCCAGTTATTTCCCCCAAACTGAGCAAATAGCAATACGAAGGTCATGATGTACAAAGCTTGACAAATGTTAGCTTAGCTCAGCGGATCAAGATCATAACATAAGCACCCCTAACAACTTCCTCGCAAAATTGTATCCTGCAGGGTATGTTTGCTAAATCATTTATGTTGAAGGTGTTTGCTTACGTTTCATGAAGAAAAAGAATGTTTTTTCAAACTCAATTGACTAAACTTCATCAGTTAAAAGCTCCCTCTCTCCCCTCTCAGTCTCTTTCCAGACAAGTTCTTGCTATGTAGTCCAGGCTGGCCTCTGACTTGCCATCCTCTTGCCTCAGCCTCCTGAGTGCTGGGCTTACAGGCCTGTACCACCACACCTCATTTAAAAGTTGGGGTTTCTTTACCCCCTGCTATTTTAGTCCTTAATCTCCGTACACACCAAGTGTCCGTGAACTCTCAAGATCATTCCAGTCATACAATCAATTGTTGATTGGTTTTAAAAATGTTTTTAGAAGCAAATGCGGACTAATGTGCTATTAAGAAAGAAAATATTAAGGCTGGACTAAAAGCATTCTACTACCCTTTGACAGCTGGTGAGGAAAAGCAGGAGTCACCCTGCACTGTTTCTATCTCATTGCTAGAAGGAGGCCATGTCGCTGAAGAGTCAGCTCCTCACATGCCCTCTGAGGCAGGGACACCGAGAGCACCGAGAATCTACAGTTGCACACCGGGGTGGGTTTAATCTAAAACCGTCTTGTCTGAACTGTGTGCTTCCTCCGTCTAGTTTAGCTTGGGAGGCTGGAGGACTGGAGCGAGACACTAGAATACATCTGTCTGTATTTTTAACAGCACATGGACTCCACCTTACTGTCCACTCCTAGGCTTCACCAGGCAGTACACTCTTAAGGCACAAACAGCTGACCACAAGGTTCCTGGATACACGAAAAATAAACACATTATATTCGTACAAATTAAGAGAGATTTGTCCATGTTATCAAAACTGTCCTTGTTTAGAAAATCGATCTTTATTTAGAAAGGAGTGTAAGAAATGCCTGCACTCCTGGTACATTAAAAATAGCAACCAGCAAGTGAAAAGTCCTATGATCCAAGAGCTCTTATGAAGTAAAATAAATGTAAGTCCGATTTTGGACCCAATTTACTGGCCCAGATGGTCTGCGTCCTTTCCTTCAGAACAAAGAGTGAGCAAGAATTCCTAGGTGCCCTGACAGACAGCTCCTTTGCAACGTCCTGAGGGGGCTCCACAGTAACCCTTCTTTTTTTGTTTTTTTGAGACAGGGTCTCACTATGTAGTTGAGACGGACTGGTACTCAATATGTAGTCCAAGCTGGTCTTGAACTCGTAGCGATCCTACTGCCTCAGCCTCCCGAGTGCTGGGATTACAGGCGTGAACCAACACGCCCGGCCACTAACCTGCTATTAATAGACCATCGGCTCACATGCATGTCCTCAGTTGAGAGGCCAAGTGAAAATATAAATTGCTTGAACTACTACATTCTAATCATGTAGGATACTCTTTGATGAGAATTCCTAGGGATTCTCCAGACAGTCCCACCATAGTTTTTCTTCTTTAACAATTTTCTGAACTGGTATGAAAGCCAGGTGGGAAGGTGGCATGCTACAGAAAACGAAATGAGGATGCCTGTTTCCTATTCTGTACTTACAAGCTGAATAAGTACTCAAAGACCAAATTCCTCATGTGTAAAAGGAAAAAAGCTAATCAAAGGCTGGCTAGCTATATAGGCTTCCTACATAGGACTCAGATAGGAAATAATGCATCCCACTTTAGGAACTTATCCTATAAAAATGTAGTCAGGGGCCAGGGATTTGGCTCAGTGGTGCCTGTGCCTGCTTCACAAGTGCAAGATCCTAAGTTTGATCCCTAGTACCAAAAAAAAAAAAAAAAGAAGCCAGTTCACAATAATAAAAAAAAAAAAAGTAGCCAGTTCACAATAATATACATAAGTTCAATATGACATTTGTCATAGGAAAGAGAGAAAGAAAGAAGGGATCAGGGAAAATGATCAAGATAATCACAATACATCCAATCAATGCTGTGCGTGTACATCAGGCATGAAAAGGATGAAGTAAAAAAACAAACTTGATGTAGCAAGTAAAAAAAACGAGTTGAAAAAGAAACACTACACATTTAGCTCCATTTTTATTGCAATAACATATGCTTTTAAATGCACTGAAAATAATTGTAGTAACAGCAAGCAATAAAAAATATATCCATCTTAAACCAAAGAGGACCCCAAGTGTTTCTTTTTTGTACAATTCATTTTAGTATCGAGCACATTCACTCAGAAAAAACCTGTATTGTTTGTGTAATTAAAAATGAAAGACAACAAGGAACAAGCATGGCTACAGTTTGGATAAATATTCCCCAAAGTTCTACCCATTAAGGGCATGGCTCCAGCCCCTGGAATTAAGGGGAGGTGGTAGAAACTTTAGGAGGTGGGACCTGGCGGGAGATCTCCAGGTCATAGGGGCTGCACCCTTGAAGGGGACAGTGGGATCCCAGCCTCTTCTCTCTCTTTTTACTTCCGGGTCATGAAGTGAGCAGCTGGGCTCCACTTCGCATTCTCACCTTGATGTGCTGCCCCAAGCCATCTGATCATGCACTGAAATCTCTAAAACTGTGAGCCAAAAGAAACCTTCTTTCTTCCTCTACCCAGCTACCCAGCACAAGCACGTAGCAAAGTGCCTAGAAGTTTGATGAATAGTGACCATCACCGGTCCTTCATCAAGTAAAATGAGTTTGCAGAAAACTAGCCAATGTTGGTAATATGCAACCAGTTATATCTGTGTGTGAAATGCATCAACATCTTTTAAAAAATGGGTTTATTTATTATTTTGTTGTGCTGCTAGTTTCATGGGTGTATGTACAGGATCAAGACATCAAATTGTATACTGAAATTATGTGAAATTTATAGTGTCAATTATACCTTACCAAAGCTGATTTTTTTTTTTTTTTTTTTTTTTTTTTTGTACTGTGATTGAACTCAGGACCTTGTGTTTGTGAGGCAGGTGCAGGCACCACTGAATCAAATCCCCCACCCATCAAAGCTGATTTAAAAAAAAAAAAAGGAACTAAAATGTTTTAACAGTAATAGCATTAATGATAAGAGAATGAGATCAGAATTAAAAGTTTCTAAGATATTGTTCCGAAGAAGATTGAAGATATATATTTTGTTAAATCAAGTATATATTTAAGTATATCATTTATACAAAAGAAGCTTAAGTTGGGTGCTTCTAAATCACAAAGGAGGAAAAGTTGGAATGTAACAACTTGAAAAATCAAACAAAAGGCAGAAAATGGAGACAATAAAGAAAAATAATGGCAACAGAAAATAAAAATAATGTGAATACTTCTATAACCACAGCAGATATATACTAAACTCACTTTTTAAAAAGTTTTTTTTGTATGAGTATGTGTTTGCAGTACATAATGCATACATTCATCTTGGACAGTTGGAACATGTACATAACATATCTTAATTCTTTTTGAGAATTTCCCCCTCCCTCCATCTCTACACTCATTATTAAAATGTAGACATTATCATTAAAAAGCAAACAAAAGGATGGATACATAATCAGTTCAGCTTCACAGATGAGGAGCTGTAAATGTGTAAATAAGAGGATCAGAAACCTCTCTCCAACTCAAGCCCTCTTAACTGCTTTTCTGAAGCCTTGAAATTAATTGAAGGAAAGTTCTTTTATTTATTTACTACTTCTTCTTCTTCTTCTTCTTCTTCTTCTTCTTCTTCTTCTTCTTCTTCTTATTATTATTATTATTATTATTATTTGGTATGGGGGATCTAACACAGGACTTTGTTCTTGTGAGGCAGGAGGTGGCACCACTGAGCTAAATCCCAGTCCCTGAAGGAAAGTTCCTAATCCCCAAAATTACAAAGAAAGGTCATTTTGTGGAGAGAGGAAAGGCTGAGAAAAGTAAAAGGGAAACAGAGAATTGGCAGTAAGAAATGTTTCCATGCTATAATTTCAGCAAAATGGTAAATGTGAAGTTGTCTAACAGGTATTCAGTGGTATATTAAGAAATAATGCGGCACCTTGTACTTAAAATTGGGATGTACAGGGCAGGGTGCGACAATGTCTAGCCCCTCTGCTCCTTAGGACATCTGGAGGTAAAGTCCTTCCCTGCACGGTGGAATTAGAACTCCTCTGAGCAACCGGAAGTAACCTTTGCCGAGCCTGATGGTACAGCCCATCCGTTCTTTCATGGAGTCTGCAGGACTGGATAGATGATTCTAATAATCAGTCTTATTGGGAAGATAGATGAAAATTCTTTAGTCTTAGTCCAGAAGTTAATTCTTTAGTCTTAGTCCAACAAGAGGCCCTGTGGCTCCTCCAGGCTGTCGATCCTTGGCAGCTCTTCCTAGGCCTCTGTGGATTTTATAAATGTTGGGGCTCAGGTACAGGGGATTGTGGGTGAGACTCTAGGAAACTGGGAATATTAGTGCAGCTCATGCTCTGGGTGCAAGATCTCTCCAAATGTCCTTTCCCCTTCCCTATTATGCACGAGTTTGTAGTCCCGTCCTGATCACTAGGATGCTAAAATGGAATACTTCACAGGACTAAAAACCGAAGGACAAGTTCCTCATTCCACCCGTCTTGATCCACTTGGAGAGTGCGTCCACTACACTGTAAGTCCTACTTAAGAGTCACCAGGTCTGGAAAGGATCTCAGTGGACTAGCCTGCTTAGGAATGAGGCTTTCCTCACTCTCAGTTGTTGCTCTTGATGTGGGCAAGGTAATCACATGTGGCAGAGGCAGGCATATGACTGGAATTCTTGCCTCTGGTCTGCTTGGCCTATTTTCATATTATTGCTTCCTAGGTTCTCTTTGATTTTCATCTTATAAATTCCACAGGTGCTTCTTACTGTATGCATTACAAGGATCCCCGAAGCTAAATGAATGATTTTTTTTTTT
>NW_022900914.1:13817867-13872857 GCF_012274545.1 Fukomys damarensis | reverse complement strand
AGAGTTCTCTTCAAAAGCTATTTGAATGATATCACGGATGTAATATACCTTTCATTCTGTTTTAAGTCAATTAACAAGATATCAACAGGAGTATTTGTTTCATGGACTGTCTTTGAAGAGAATAGAAACAATATGGAAAAAAAGTACTTTGAAAAACCATACTGTACTATAAAAATGTCAAATGTGTGCATTTTTACATTCATTAAGATAATCTTAAGCCTTCGCGGTGTCATCGCCTACGTGACATCGTCTCATACAGAAAAGGCTGAGATAGGTATCGTTGACGTCTATGACACTGCCTGACATTCCAAATCACCCCAGTCACCACCTTCAACCACAACCCCACCACCCATCTCCCCTTGGTCACGTAACCCGAACTCTGCCAATCAATGCTCTTCTCTGCTTCGGCCACATCTGAGTGCTCTAAGAGTAAGCACCTGAGTCTGGTAGACAGTTCTCTAACCTAATGCGTCCCCATATTTTTCATATATGGTACCAGAGCATCTTTTTTCTGTGGCCAAGTCATAAGATATAAAACTTAAAACCTATTAGGAGTTACATTTTCTGCCTTGCCTGGAGCATTCTGAGAGCAAAGAAGAAGGCTAGGTCTCAAACCACAACTCATTTTCCAGCTTAAATGTGTCTGCCTTTAGCCGGGCCTCATCCAGTGACCAGGGAGTCCCTGGCTTTACTGTGAACTCCACCAAGGAAGCACGCCAGGCCCCAAGCTCTAGGACAGCACACATAGACCAAGAGTCCAAGTCTATCTAAGCACCAGGCTAGCTCCCAAGGCTCTAGGGTCCAGGAAGGCCTCCATAGCCTTAGGCTTCTGGCCCGCCGAAGTACAAAGCTAAGCCTATAACAGAACCAGGCTCCAGATCTTTCAGAGAGCCAGGCCCATCCTGGCAGCCCAGCCTCCAGCAGCCTCTATGGATCCAGGCTCCAAGCCAGGCTCAGTGTCAGGCCAGCCTCTGTGAACTAAGGATACAGGCTGATACAGGCTCCAGTCTTGTTCCCACAGAGTCAGGCACCAGGCCCGTCCCAGGGGCAAGTGGGCTTCCAAGGACAGGCTCGAGGCCTACCCTAGCACTAGGTCAGACTATGGACCCAGCTTTCAGCCAACCCCCACAAAGCTAAGATGCAGGTTCACCCCAGGAGATCTCAGCTTCAGGCCTTCCCCCTCACCACCCATTGACCCAAGCATCAGGCCAGCTTGCACAAAGAGTGAACAGCAACCTGCCCTCAGACTCCGCCAGCCAGCCTATCCACAGTTTCCAGGGCACCATCCAGAGTTTCCCTGACTGGTGAAGAGTTTTCCCCACCAAAGTTAATGTGTAACACAATAAGTATCTTCTTCAAATGTTCAGGCACCAACATATGGCCACAAGACTGATGAATAGTCAGAGAAACATGACATTCACAACAAAATAAAACACCGGTAACAGACCCTAGAGAAATGGAAATCTAGGCAGTATCTGCCAAGGAATCATAATAGTCTTCTTAAAGAAGTCTAACAAGCGATAACTACATGAAATCAGGAAATAATATACAAATAAAATAAGACACTCAACAGAGATACAGAAATCATTAGACCGATAAACAAAACAATGACATGCTCACCAAAGACACAGAAACCATTTAAAGAACAAGCAAAACCAAGACACTCAACACAGATATAAAAACTATTAAACAACGAAAACAACAACAAAACCTCCAGAAACACTAAACTGAAAATTCCACAGAAAACTTCAATGGGAGGATCAAACAAGCAGGGGACAGATTATTGGAAATACCCAGCTAGAAGAGTGAAAACCAAAAAGGATGAAAAGAAGAGAACACCTATGACTCTACAGGGGAACTGCCAAGAAATTCAGTATAGGGGCCAGGGATTTAACTCAGTGGTTCTGCCACCTGCCTGGCAAGTGCAGGTTCCTGAGTTTGATCCCCAGTACCCCCCCAAAAAAATCCAATATACATTATTGAATTCATAGAAAGCAAAGGGAAAAAAATACAGGGCAGGAAGCTCATTTAAAGAAATAATGACAGAAAACTCCAGAAATCTGGAAAGAAAATGAATATATTTATGCAAATGGTAAACAAAAGAGAACAGAAAAAAAAAGACAGCAGTTATACCAAATAAAATAGACCTCACATCTAAAACTATGAAACAAGGCAGTGATAAAGCAGACAATTCATCAAAAGGATATAACAATTATAAATATATGTGCAACTGATACTGAAACACTGAAATAGAAATCCATACTATAAGTATTAACAGAACTAAAGACAGAATAGACAACAATACAATAAGATTAGGGAACTTTGATATCTCACCTTCAATTCTAGACAGAAAACCAATAAGGAGACAGCAGACTGGACAACACTGTAGGCAAAATGGACCTAACAACATACACAGAATATGCCATATAACAAGTGCAGAATATACATTATATTTAAGTGCACCTATAACATTCTCCAAGATAGACTACATGTTATATAGTGTAACCTAGAAGAAACTAATTAATCCTAGAAACATACAACCTACCTAGATTGAATCATGATGAAACAGAAAATCTAAATGGACCAATAACATGTTAGGAGCTTGAATCAGTTGAGTGGCATAACACGAACGAGACAGGAGGGCACTACGTTAAGTGTCAGGCACAGGAAAACAAGTGTTACATAATCTTGCTTCTATGTAGAATCTAAAAAAATTTAACTCACTGAAATAGAGTAGTGATTTCCAAAGCCTTGGTGGAGGCATTCAGAGAAATAGGGAGTGTTGGTCAAGAGATGAAGTTTCAGTTATGCAGGATAAGTAAGTTCTGGGAACCTACTGTAGAGTATGGTGACTATTGTTAATAATAATAATACATTATATATTTGAAAATTGCTAAAAGTAGATCTTAAATGTTCTTACCATACCAAAAAACACTATGTGAGGTAACAGATATGTTAAATAGCTTGATGTATTCATTTCAGAATATATACACATATTACAACACTATATTTCATAGCACAAATAGATGAAATTTTGGGTTGTCAATTATACCTTAGCAAATCTGGGGAGGAAATGGAAAAACAGAAGTTCTGGTCCCCAGCAAGTCTTCAGATAATGCTAGCCCCAAATGATATCTGGCTACAATCTCTCCTGACACTCTCCTTAATCTAAACCTCTGGATTTTTTGTTTTGTTTTTGTTTTTGGTTTTGGGTTTTTTGTTTTTTGTTTTTTTGTACCAGGGATTGAACTTGAGACCTTGAGCTTGTGAGGCAGGCGACAGAAACACTGAGCTAAATCCCTGGCCCAACTTCTGGATTCTTGACCCACAGAAGTTAGGACAGGTAAAACTGATTACTATTATATACAGCCACTTAATTTGAGAATGATTTATTACACAGAAATAGGTAATTAATGAGTTACAACTCCAGTCTTTTCTAAAATTTGCAATGGGCAGGTTTTCAAACTGCTTTTTGTATTAATCATATATCATAAACATTTTCAATGTCATTAGATTTTTTTACATTAAAGAATTAGTCAGATATTCTTCCTAAAACATAATCTGGTTCTAGATGTCTGCCCAACATTCTATTGTATTTGTATAACAAAATGCATTATGCCTTAAAAGTAGATATTTGTAAGAACAATGTCTAGCCCTAAAGAATGAGAAAACAATGATGAAAGGTCAGCTGGAGAATCATGAGCATATGCACACATGGGCATCTGTACATCATGCTAATATTTGCTTGCTTTATTTTTTAATTTTTGGTACTGGGAATTGAACTCAGGATACTGCACTTGCCAGCAGGCACAGCGCCACAGAGCTAAATCCCTGGCTCCCTTGCTAATACTCTTATTCATTATTTGCCAAACATCAGGTTAGGAAGTTGCTATGTGTAATATCTTACATCAAGTATTCCAGGAGAGGTGAAAATGATTAAGATAGTTTAGGATCTCAGATTGCAGGTGAACCTGCCTAAGCCCAAGGTATGATCTTACTGTAGCTGATACTTACAATTTTAAGGCATATCTGATCTCTACTACATATAAATCTGTATCCTAGTGAGAATATCAGTGAACTACTTATACATGAAACTATATCTTATTTGAGGGGAGGGTAAGGGATGAAGGGAGCGGGGAGCCCTCAGGCCCCTAGTGTGCTGTTTTCTTGCCTCTTCTCTACTTGGCTTTTTGCCATTCCAGGAGACACGCCCTTTCTTATGATAAATGCAGCCACTTTCACCATGTTTCTGTCCCACTTGCTTGGCTAAGGCCCAGGCAGTTTGTCGCTCTGCCCAGATTACCCTCCAAGGAGGTGCACATGAAAGGGGGGCCCCTGAGGAAAGGAACCAGCGGTAGAGGGTGCTAAGAGTGTCCAGGAGCAAGTTAAGAAGGAACAAGAATGGGCAGCAGTGCTGGACGGAGGAATGGCTAAGAGACACATTCAACAGGAAGAATGAGCCACCGGGTTAGTGGAAGGACAGACGGCCCCAGCTGAACAGGATGATGTCGCCATCACAGGAAACCTTGTGGGCAGAGTGGAACCGGAAGAGGACGGGATTTTTATCTTGGACTTGCCTGAGTCTGACACGAGGATGGTACATCAGGAGAAACATCTTGCTGACAAGTAGACAACTGGTCTAGAGTGTAGGCTACAGTCGCTCGGAGCTAGATGAGCAAGCACAGGACTGTTTAAAAGTGATGCTGAGAATAAGTTCTCTGAGGGAAAAAGATTTAGAGAGAAATGTGAAACAGTCTCTCTTGGTAAATGGCTATCTTGCAGAGGTAGGGAAAACATTCTTATAAAAATTGAAAAAACAAAAGAGCAACGCTGTCTCAGAATTTGACTTTAGAAAAACCCTAGGACCTTAAATGATGCAGGGATCAAGAGGAGTAAAAGCTGAAAAGGGTTGTTCAGGATATCATTTAGAAGTCTTCTAAAGCTGGTGTGGTGATGTGTGCCCTGTGATCCCAGCACTTGGGAGGTGTGGGAGGTGGACACAGGAGGACTGCTACGAGTTCCGGCCTAAGACGTTATGTGCCAGATTGCCGAGCATTTCAGTAATGAAATCAGAGAATCCAAGGGGACTGAGATGAGGCAGCAGAAGCATAGAAGTTACCTGGTAGTTTTCAGGGCAAAGAAAACCTTTACAGACAATGTCCTAAGCCAAAGCAATTGAGAGAAGGACGCTGAGGAAGGACACGGGCATGGCTTCAGACAGAGAACACGGAGGTGCCCACTGCAGAGCCGTGTGGCCCTCTGCACACCCCTATTCTGCCCCCATGTTCCTCCCAGCTCCCACGCGAGAGAAGTTACAGGAAACTACTAGTTTTTCCCTTGACCTAGACTCCTATTCATGGAGCTACTGTTAATCCCAACTCACCTGCTGATTCCTGAATTCTCTGTTTGGTGAAACAAGCACCCACACTACTCAACCCAGACATCTTGACCTTGACTGGAGGTCAGTTAGTGCCCGACTTTGTCGCCCAGTGCTCAGTTACTACTGATAAGAAAGCACGATGGTGGTATCTGCAGGATACAGCAGTTATGTTACTAAGATATTAAAAAAAAAAAACTAACCTGGAAAACACACTCCACACGTGAAGGCGGGTTGGCCAGCCCTCCTTCTCCTCCTCTCCCCCATCCCAGAGGCAGTGGAGGCTCATTTGCGAAGCCCAGGCCCCTCCCTCAGGAACACTGAGCATTTTTGCCCAGTTCTCTGTCCTACGTGCCTCCATATTTAATCCTAACCCTTCTTCACCTTGCTCTCACCTCTCTCTCAAGCCAAGTGTTACTTCAGGAAACTCTGAAAATCACAACGATCCAAGCATATCTACCCGCTGAAGAGCAGGGCTCAAGGTATTTCCTCAAATAAAAAGCAAGCCCAACATTTGGAAGTAAAAATAGACATAAATGTCCGAAACAGCCTTCTCCACCTAAGAGTCAGAGAACTGACTCTCTTAAGAAATAATCCCACCTATTTCCCCATTCTTCCTTAGTGAATTTGCTTTCCCACCAACATCAACAGATAAAATAAATGTGATTTATCGCTTATACTTTACTCCAACACTGTAGCACCTGGCACTCCATGAATTCTCTAGTGCTGTTTGTTGGCTTCGATACAAGGTGATTGTGAGTTGATAGAACATTTTTCTGTTTCAATTATTCATTTATTAATATAATTATTAGCATATTGATGTAGAACATATTAATATAGACATGATACATTACTCATTATGTCACATTATAAAGGCATTGTAATAATTGAATCATTAGTACACATTTATAATAATTTACTAATCAAGAGCTTTATAAATACAACATAAAATTTTCCTTGTAGAAATACAGCATCCTGGGTGCACCCGCCCATCCCTATTTATAACTTGGTTTCTTTGGGGAGGATGGAAAGTGAATTCAGAGGGCCAAGAAAATTGTTGAGTTTCCGGAACATTCTCCATTTGTAAGTCATCCAGTGAATGGTCATGATTTATATTGTCAACGTCTAACTTTTTGCTTTGATTTTAGAATCTTTCTGACTGCCTTAAATCTAGCTTCATAATAAAAGCCTCATGGAGTAAGCAATGCATCCAAAAGGTGATTGTCTCCACAGGCTGCAACTGGCTGCCAGGACTTCAGAAACCTGTATTTGCACGTTTCAGCCGCTGGAGCAGATATAAGATCCTACCGTGTCTTCTGGTTTTCTCCACTTCCACCAACTCTTTTTTTCGTATCTCTATATTTAGTACGCAGAGCTATCTTTATCACCCCAGCTGACTGGCATGACAGTCCCGGGGCATAATAGTTACACAAGATTATTAAAGCGTGCTTTTTACCCTTCAAGCATAAGTGTAAAGTACAGCGAGGTTATCAGCAAATAGTCAGTGTTTAGCTCTTTGTGTGCATTAATTGCTAGAGATTTTTTTCCCTTGCCCCATGTTTTATGCAGTATTAAACACAAAATCTATAATGCTTTCTGAAAGTTAGTCTTCAGCTACAGAACAGAATTTATACCTAAGCATAAATTCACTTGCACATATGATGATGAAATATTTTTACAAACATATAATCCAGATTTCAAATGCTGGAAGTTTTTTAGGCTTCTATTACTCTTACTGTCGGTTGAAGAATTCATAGGTACCCAGTCTAAATGAAGAGTTGGATTGTCTAATAGGCCATATTTCAAAAACTGCCGATTCTTGGCTGCCTTTCAACTATTCCATTTTAATTGATACCTGTAAAGTTGCCAGATGAATGCTCAGAATGCAGGAGACTCAGTATCTCAAATATTATATGTAGCTGTGACTTTTCTGTTTAGATTTACATGGATCATTATAGCTGCCAGCAGGAATCCAAAGTCACTGAGCTTTTGAGGTGAGGCTAATCTGAATTGAAGTATGTCGTAAGCCTAAAATATACACTAGATTTCAAAGACTTGGCTCAAAAAAGGGATTGTAAAATGTATCAATATTTTTATATTAATACATGTTGAAGTGAATGCTCTGGATAATTGGATAAACAAACTATATTGTTAAAATTAATCTGAGTCATTTATCCTCACATTTAAAATGTGGTCATTAGAGAATATCAGGTAAGCCATGTGGGACACTTTTGTGGCTCACATTACCTTTCTATTGGACAGTGCAGGTCTAAGACCCTCAATATGCAGTATGACCAGTAAGTAGTCTGTAAGATTAGAACTGCTGCAGAGTTCTGCTCCAAATCAGGTTAACCAGAGGCAAGCATAGTTTGAAATAAAGGTTGCAATTGTCATACATGTTTAACTCTCCCATCCACCCAACAAGACAACTGTGGACACAAGCCAGACAGGAGAGAGATGCTATAATCCAGACAAATGGGTTGAACACTAACAGAGACAAAGAGATTGTACTGCAAAAGTTCCTGCAGTATAATTCCCATCTTAACTCTTTCTCCGTTGAGAATGTATTACTTATTTTCATCTAAGGAGTTTTTAATTATGCCCATTTCAGAGCATGGAAACTGGATAGTGGAACATCTTCATTTATTTGAGTTTTTGTTGTTTTTTCCTTTTGTCCATTGCTGCTAAACATGAACCCGAAGGATCGTTTACAGAAATAGAAACAAAAATATTTTTGTTCAAAATTTAAAGGAAAATAAGACTTTTAAAATTCAGTGTTTGGGTCACAGGCAGCAAGGCCAAGGCAAGGAAACTGCGGCAACATTGCTGAGCACAAGAACTTCACCCTTATCCTGGATAGTAATCGGCATAAAAATTCAACAGCAAATCCCTGATACGGAATTACCGAATTACTGAATTGAGAACACTTTGGGAGTCAGTGCTGCAGGCAAAAACTTGTGTAACTGCTGGTAAAAACAATAGCGATTTCAGGAGTAGATTGAGAACTAAACAATAATATCTTTGTAATGTTGTGAAATCATTGTACGAATAAGGCTGGGACTGGCTCCACTGCGTTTCCCAGTCTGATTTGCTGACCATCTTGTCTGCCCATAATTGTTTTCTGTCATTCGTTTCCTCCAATTGTCAATTATTACTAAGACAATTATGAAAAAAGTATTTGTGTGTGTCTTTGTTTCCTGTTGCCAGTGAATGCAGTGAAGTCATAGACCGGGTTAGTGCATCATGATCCTTTCCATTACAATAAATTATGCTGTCACAAACAGGATATAGCTCTTTACCGGGCAAGAAGGCTGTAAATGGCGCTGAATTAGCACAAACATTGTCAGCAAGAAATTAGCACAGAGACTTAGCTCTCCGCTTTTTAAAAAAAACATATTTTTTATCATGTTTTTCTTCCTGATTATAAAGTAGTATATGCTTATTTACCCTGAAGACAAAGTGGAAAGTAAAAGTCACCATTATCCTACCGACCAGAAATTCCTATTAATATTTTAGTATATTAATATTTAGCTCTTAATACACACACACACACACACACATATATGCAAATGGGATAACATCACGGATATAATTTTGTAGCCTTATTTTCTCACTTACCATTAACTACAAGCACTCTCCAATGTTACTAAATGTTTTAATGTAATTTCATGACTATGTAAAATTCCACATTGCAGAATATTATTTAGCAATTCCTCTGCTTTTGTATAGTCAGGCTAGTTACAAAGTGTATCTGTTACAAATAAAGATTGTTTTACAAACTTTTCTTTTGTCTGAATCTATGATTGTTTTGGATAGATGCCCAAAGGTACACTTTCCTTTTTCATTTAAAAATATATTGTGAAGTTTAAAATACATACATAGAATGAAAGGTCAAAAAATCATCTTAACAAAACATGTGAGTGCGTTAAAAAATTAATAACCAAACACACACACCTTTGTTTTGGCTGTAGTAGGGATCAAATCTAGGGCCTTATAGCCAGACAAGCCCTGTACCACTGAGCAACATCCCCAGCTGCTACACACCTTTTAAAAAGGATAAATAAGTGTCATAGTTTTAGTAACTAGAAAGATAAAAAAACTAGTCTTCAGCCCAGTCAGCTGCAAAGGCGTATGTAATCTCATGAAATCTTTTTCCAGAATCTCCTAGCGTTAAGCAGTCTCCAAACCCTCTGAGAGGCTGCAGCCAACTGTAGTGATTCTGCGAACCAGCCCAGCGCTAAGCTGCCTGTGTGGTCTCCAAACTGGATGAACGTGAACATTGTTAGCCGCTATTGCCAGTAGAGGGCAGCCAGGGACAGGAGGAGGAGATTTAACCCCATTCTTGCTTTCATTCTTTCTTCAGGGTATAACCTTTATTTCAGCAGATAACCAAGCGGAAAGGAAAAACGAGGGGAAAAGAATTAAGGTAATAAATAAGTAATAAAAAAGAAACCTCCCTGTATGAACTACTTCTGTTTCCTCAGACAGATTAACCAAAAGGTGCAAAATTCTACGAGGGCTACTAAAGTTAGGAACAGTAAAAGACAAGGAATCTAGTTACAAATTGGGTTATAGCATAAATATGTGATGCACTTTGATTTTTGCCAATGGAAAAAGTGAATGCAGAATAAATTACTGAACATCCTGTATGGGAATTAGCAAGAGCTTTGGCTTTGGCTCCATGCACACCCAGATTCCATTTTCTATTGTCTCTCATGGCTTTGTAGTCACGAACCATGGACAATTATATTCTCTGAAACTCCTATTTCTCATCTATAAAATGTGGCTAGCAATGAAAACTGCCCATAGGTGGCCTTGAGCACTAATTAAGACAATGGAGATAAAAATAAGCGCTCGACAAAGGTTGGTATTATTTACAGTCCTTGTACCTCCCTTCTAAGCTACAGTAGTTTCCATTTAAATTAAGACAGGAGATAAAAATAAGCGCTCGACAAAGGTTGGTATTATTTCCAGTCCTTGTACCTCCCTTCTAAGCTACAGTAGTTTCCATTTCCAGCTGTTAGCTTACCATTTCTACCTTACGATTCCATTATTGCCTCAAATTTAATAAGCCTGTGACCAAAATCTTCCTCTCCCTCATTAACTCCCTACCTTCTGCTGTCTCTTTGATTGGCCTTTGACTTGAATGGACCATAATACCCACCTCCCTCTTTAACATGTCTTCTCTTCCCAAGGCCATACTTAGTTTTCAAGGCAGGGCAGTTTGTTCCCTACTGAATCTCTGGTTTCTTCCTCTCTGTTTTCAGAAGAGCCAGACCTCAGTGACCTGTTCTCCTTACTCCAGCAAATCTGTATCAAATGGCCAGATCTTATCCATATCATTTCCCTTTTCAAAACCTCTCGGTGGTGGCTCCAGGACATCTTTAAATTAGAGTCTAATTCCCTTGCCTGGCATTCCAGTCTCAATAGGCTGACCCCAGCCTCTTCTAGATGCTTCTCATTTGTTCCACATCTTCATCCCTCTGCTCTTGCCAAGCTGATTGACTCATTTCCCTGGCAGGGTTGCCAGATATAAGAAATCAAAATACAAGTCAATGTGAGTTTCATGTAAGCAATAAATAATATTTTTGTATAAGTAAACCTATGCAGTGGGCCTCACACACACCCATGCAGTAGGATGCACTTACTCTAAAATATATTTGTCATCTGAAATTCACGTTCCACTGGGCATCTTGTGTCTCATCTGGCAACCCCATTCCTTGGTCTCACCACGTACATCTGTCTCTGTGTCTGCTCAGAGAGATCTCTCCTGTCTTGGATGTTCTCACCTCTCTCTGCACCCATCACATACCTTGCACTCCAGTGCCCAACTCAACCTCGTACCTCCATGAAGTCTGTCTGGATCCAGGGTTCCTTATCTGGTACTCATGATCTACATTGGTAATTTGGTTCCATACATAGGATGCCTTATGTCTGACATAATCCCTTTCTTCAAATGAATGTAATCAATGCTGATCAAAAGTAGGGATTGTATTATAAGTAGGAAAACTCAATCGATACAGCTCGGGGGTTGGTGCTCGGTGTGAAGGGAGGTGAAGAGACAATAGGAATCTCCTGAGACCATTCCTTGGAAATTTTAGGTGATTCACCATGCAACATCCTCCCTCCCCTCCCAGCATCAGATGGCAGATGGGTGCGGCTTCCCGAGCTTGACATGACTCCTCCCACCCCTCTTCAGCATATCCTGCAAGACATAGGTTATATGCCGTGACATCTAAATTGCTGCTGGTCCCAAGATGTCTTCCATGACCTGATTTCACTTATGTTTAAATGTGAGGGCAGGGTGGCTATTGTATGTAAACTGCAAACACACAGTGACTGTGGGAATTATATTGGAGATGAGATAATAAATGTCTATTTAATTAATAGAAAAGCAAAACATATCAGCAGATATTTCCCAAAGCTAGCTAACTTAAAATACTTTTAGGAGCCAAACATATATCAAGTAAAGTGTGAAACTACTAAATAATTCTTTTAAAATATATTTTAAATAACTGGCATTTTGTAAATGTATTAATAAGCATATGTGGGCACCTAGAGATTAGTGACCAATGCTAAGATTTTTAAAAGTGAGAAAACATAGTCTTAAAATAATGTATCTATTGCTTAAAATTTAAAGCATAATAAAACTTTTATTTTCATGAGGCAAACTATGAATGTGTCAAATACGAAAGTTGTTTCAATCCTGTAAGGGGGATGAGTTCCACATGAGCAGAAATCAGAAGGATTGTCAGCAGGTTTCTGTCCTCACAGCCTGACAGAGTGTCTGTTACCTTAGATTTCATTCTGTTCCACAATAGAATGGATTCAGAACTGACTTTGAAGTGCTGAAGGTAAGTACTGAGAGTTGTTTCCTTAGATCAATCACATTTATCGGGGTTAGTTTTGTTTTGTTTTGTTTTGTTTTCCTCTACTTTCTTACAACATAAGTGCAACTAAGAAACGGTGCTTTCTAATAAAACTATGAAACCTTCCTACAAGATCTATGGAGCTAATTCTGAATTTCTAATCAGAAAAAGAATAATAACACTTAAATTCTCCCAGGAATGAGAAAGGCCAGTGAGATTCACAAGGAACCAGGACCTAGCGTCAGCTTTTACGCTGGTTCTGGCTGGCTCAGATCTTCTCCTTTTCAGCTTTGCCATCTACTTGCTACAGATTCTAAGCATACCAATCTCACAGAGGGACGAGCCAAAATAGCAGCAACACATTTCCTTTTCCAGAAACCCACAGAATTTTTTTCCTTTGTTAGTCATTGTGGTTACATTAATCATGCTACACCACGACACAAACGTGGGTTATTATCAGCAGGGAATGCAAGTATGTATGGTGCATCATTCTAACAGCGAGCTCATTTAATGGCGAGGAATGTTAGAAGAGTCTGGAATGTCCCTAGGAGCTTTCCAAGTTTTTTTTGGGTACGATCAACTGTTCTTGGATTTAATCCATTTCCTTTCGACCTTTCCACTTCCAAAGCCAGGGACATTTTTAAAAACACTCAGGAAATATACACTGAAGGAATGTTTTGAGATAATAATTTAAACGTAAATAATTACTGTGGACAGTTTTCATCCCTGGAAACTACAGGGCTGCTATTTTGTGTTTCTAGAAGATTCTCCTTTGTCTGAAAATGAGTGGTCGGAAGTATTTTTGTATTTTAAACAAAGCTTTATCTTTATTTTACACAAAATTTAAATCCAACTAAAATGACTTTTCTATAATTGTCTGTTTTTGCATGAAGAGTTGTTAAATGGATTTTAAACTAGTATTGATAAGAGAAAAGGTAGATCATTGATCAGCACTTCAAAAGAAGAAATATCGCTAAAATATTTTTCAAAAATTATCATCAGTGAAATTATACGATAGATGACAATCATCAGATGAAACTGAAATTGCAGAGAGTTAGTGGAGATAAAGTTATCTTAAGAAGACAATTATTTAAAAAAATATATGTATTGTTATGAACAGAAGCTGTGAGAACTGAGCCTGATTTCTGCATTTCTTCAGAGACACAGTTATAGGCAAGCTCACTACAACATTGCGTTAGATCTTCCCTTGGATTACAAATACCATCCGTGGCTAACAGCCACAGTTCATGAAATGCATCAAAACACGCCAGCAACAGACTTAGCAACGACCCTTACCTTAATTGCAAGCATGCAGTCATTTGAAGTTCATCCCACTGTTGAGCTGCTTTTTTCTTTCATCCTCATCAACTGTTTGCAAGTTTCTCTTCATTGTGCCTAAGCACCTCAGATTCCTGCTTTCTTTTCTACAACATGGTTATCACCCTCATTGCCTAAATCCAGTTCAAAAGTGAAGAGAAAAAAATCGGAATTTGCCAGCTGTTTACACCTCGCAGCCACGGTGAAGCTGCTAAGCTTTGAGCTCAATGAATTAAAGGTTGTTTGGCTAAATGGCAGGCTCACTTCCTCCTATTCTTTCTGAACTTAGTTTTCCTGCCTCCAGTGAGCTTTTTCCTTTCCTGGGCTATAAATAGGTTGGTTGTAAGAGTACTGAGGAAAGAAGAAGGCAGGAAATGTATTTGATTTCAAAAAGCAGTCGTGTGTGTGTGTGTGTGTGTGTGTGTGTGTGTGTGTGTGTGTGTTTCAAGTGAATAGCAGTAAACAAGCAAAGGAAAATTTGGCCTTGAATAATTCAGCCTTAGTATATCCATCATAGTTTAAATTTTCCTTAATTTCCTATACTCGTTGTTTAACTAGATGTCATTTCCCATAAGAAAAGCTGCAATTGGGAGCTGTACCATTTTCTGTATAAGCAAACCTACATGCACCCTTTATTTCCCACAGGAAAGGCTGATGAAAATGAATTTCCAGGTGAAAACTGAGGATGGGGTGCAATGGGAGGACCCTCTGTTCTTTCTTTTCATTTAAAAACAGGTGAAACAGTTTTGAAGCAAGATTCAACATAAAGGACCTACCATCTCAGTCTCAAGTGAGGAAGGAAAACAGCTACTGTTGATTAAAAGAAAGCTCAAAGTCAAGACTAAATTAGTCATCCATTCACCTTCCCCAAACTAACAGCTTATCTACAGTCTTGCGCCTCAAAATTGTTCTACCCCTGTCACTCTCAATTACAGACAACACAAGCTAAAACATAAACTAGGTACCATTTTTCACAAATCAGACTGGCAGGTAAAATTTTGGATAATATCTATTGAGAATAATGCAGAAATAGGCATTGATGGAATAGTAGATGAAAGTGCAACTTGGCCTGTATTTCTTAGTGGAGAAATCTCAACTTCTGTCAAATATTTCACGAACACGGGCTAACAAGATGTTAAGTGTGATTTATTCCACAAAGTGGGGATGTGGGACTAGAATGGAAGGGTAGTTTAGTTTGTAACATACATAGTTGGTGCTCTTTTAATTATTACACCGAATACAATAATTATGCCGTATTTTGAAAATTACTAATTTTAAAGACAGAACTTTAAGACACTATTATTTTAAGTCCTTCGAATAGTTCTATTCACTGTAACTGACCTATTATATCTCTGTGTCTACTTCTCTCTCCTTCCTCTGCCCATCTATGTAATGTTCTACACTTACTGCCAGACAAGCTGCTCCTTACACTTGGGGGACGTGTTGAGAATCCGTACAGGAATAGCTAGAGAACTCCCCACGGTAGGGGCTACACAAGGGCAGTCCCAGGGCTAGCGGCATTAGTAACGCCTGGGGCAGGATCTCTGGGGTTGAAACCCTAGTCGTCAATGCCGGGTGATTCAGATGCTCAACAATGTATGAGAAGCACTGGTCTACTGTCCGCGTGTGTTTATTAGTATCTCACCTTCTAAACAGAATTTGAGAAGGTAGATTTTTTTTTAATACAAGGATCAAGAAAATGTTTAAATCTTCTTTGTACCGCTAACTCCTATTTAGAAGACTAGAAGAATTTTTAATTATGACGTTAAAAAGACACTAGTTTCCCAGTTACTTTTGAAAAGCTACCTGAAACCAGGCAAAAAGCAGCAGAGAGAACAGCTGATGGTACCAGAGTGACGAAGGAGCTCACAAAATGTGGATAATCGTGATAAACACAGCAAACTTTACCAATATGTGCATTTGAAAGTTGCGAGATGCCTGAAATAAGGGGGTGGGGAGTAAACGGTGAAGAAATTATGTCTCTCGTGCACACACAATGTCCCATCTCCTATTTTTGTTCGGTGATTGTATTGTTGTTGTTGTTTTTAACCCAGCCGTTTCTTGTCCATTCTTGGCCGTAACGTAAGGTCCTTTCGAGAGTAACAATAGATTCAACTAAAGAGCTCAGGCAGAGCTGGTAAGAGGAAACCAAGAGTATCCATATCCCAGTTACAGGGGGTGGGGAGAGGTGAATAACTTCCTTGTAAGAGCAGAAAGGAAGAAGGACGGCATGGCCAGGCTGGAGCAGCTGCAGTATGCTGAAAGGTATTTGGTTGACGTTGGCACGTGAGAATGGCTGGCAGCCGAGCATACGAGCTGGGGAGTAAAGCAGGCTCCCAAGTGAAAAGAATGAATGCTGCTAAGAAAATCCAAGTACATTTACTAGGCTTTCATTGTTCCCTGGAAATGTTCCTTCTCCTTTTGTAGGGAAATGTTTTACTTCTCCAAAAGTACAACTTCACCGAGCTCCCTACACACCACCTCTCTAGAAATGGAGCAGTAAAAACATTTTTGAGAACAGAAAAGTCTCTGTATTTTTAATCTGAAATTAATGACGGATTCTCTCAAAAGGCATAGGGGGAAAAAGTCAAAGGCTGTGTCCGGAAAAGCAATGTGGGACATTTCTTCAATTGTTAATAGTTCTGTAAAAGTGGAGGGAAATAGAGATTTTTTTTTTATTGCAGTCACTTAAGTAGAATGTAAACATATACAGTATTGAGGAAATGTAAGCAAAAAATTCTCAAAGAAGACACCAAAAGTCTCCATATTATTGTTCAAATGAGCTGAATGCACTGTATATATCTGAGCCTCTTTGTATTTTTAATAATAGCCTATTTTTGTCAGCCAAGGGCAGAAGCTCTTGATTAGTAAATTGCAGGATATGAACTGTGTGCCTTTGACTTAACTTTTGCACAAGACAAATTAAAATAAATAGGAAATGCGGGCATAACTACTCAGAAGGATATGTAGGTTAAAGATGAGTCCGTTTTATCAGGCAGGTAGAACAATAGTTGAATGTTAGGAGGAGTCTCTACATTCGGAAATAAAATGTAAAAGCTGACAACCACTTGAAAGAACTAAAAGAGTTAGTGGAATAGAAATACAACTTTTCCATTAATTTAATTAAAGTTGATTTGTGTTCATTAGTAGTTTATTTTTATTTAGCTAAGTTATCAGTAAAAATAATATTACAGTTACCTTACAAGATCACAAAAATCCTGGCACCAACACAAGAGTTCACGATATCTCCCAGGAGAACCCAGCCTTGGTAACATTTAGTGGGAAAATCTAACCCAGTCAGCTACCATCACATTTGGCTTTGACCTTTATTGGTGTTCTGTCACTTTGCCATGCACCTAAAATAAAACAGCACTAGTTTCCGTATTACAACAAAAACAACAGAAATATCTTGAGACTCTCTGACAATGAATGCTTACAGGTTGTTCAGTTTTGCCAAAGAAAAAATCTGATGTCATAGGAGTCCAAGGCAAGTCTAGTATGTGTTGCGGTACAAAAATTTTTCTATGGATTCTGAAACATGGGCACTCATTTTAGTGTATCTGCCAGTTGCATGTTCCTTTAGGAAAAGCCTTTGGCCTCAACCACAGGTTGTTTGTGAAGCTAGTCACTGTCGGCTACAAGAAGATGCAAAGCCATCACGGGGAGTAAACTGTGCAGGAAAGAAGGGACAGTGTACGGAACACATCTGAAGACAAAGGAGACAGCCATGGCTTCTAAGAGCATCCGTGCCTCCCTATTGCCTTGTCTTGTGCAATATTCAGAAGAAAAAGGAAAGGAAACAGTAAAGAATGATTTACCCCTCAATAACTAAAATGTATTGTTTTGGCAATCTTAGTCTAGTAAAGATACCTGCTATTTTGGTTAGTGATGGTAAATTCCATGCTTAAAGCAATAGATTAGGATTCAAAGTAGGGTCAAAATACTGCATAACTCCCTGATCCACATATTATGCAATTACTGAAACTTAACACCGAATTTATATTGACAGAGGCAAGGCAAACACAACCATAAGATTCAGAATTCTAGCATAAACAATGGGGTACAAATTCATGTGATCTAGTATGACCAAGAGACTCTCCCTCTTCTCTGCTACCTTTGAAGAAGCAGGCTGCCATGTTGTGAGATGCAGAGGGTCACGTGATTAGCCTTCCCCAACAGCAAGCAAGAAATTGAAACTCTTAATTTGACAGTCTGCGGGGGACCAAATGCTGCCTGCAGCCACAACCTTGGAAGCAGATCCAACTCCGACTGAGCCTTAAATGAAACTAAAACCCCAGCCCGTACTTTGATTGCAGCCTTTAAAGACTGTGAAACAGCGTATCCAGCTAATCCATGTCTGGCCAAAGAGGCCACAGGAAAGGATCTCCTACTAAGATGGTTTCCAGCCTTGTGAAAGGCAATCGTGTATAAGTGATCATGTATATCCTGTTACTTTTGCTGCATGACAGCTAAAGCCAAGCCACAGTCCTTTCTGTACCCAAGAGGAGTGATCAAAGAATGTGGGTACCAAGAGGGAAATCATGGGGACACCTTAGAGTCTGTCTTTCACAATGGGCAACCAACCTAGAAAGAAGAAACAGCTCACATGATATCGGGTGGATTACTAAAGAACAGGTGGGGAACAGTATTACCAAAGGCAGAACAGACAAACCAGTAGGGAACGCACTGCCCTAAGAGGAAATCAGTTCAACTCTCTACTTCTAAGAACTATCTTCTTTTCTAAACGTTCTTTTCTAAGTTTCATTTTAAAGTACATTTTATTATTTAAAGTACATTGATTAATTTAAAGATTACTTAAAGTATATTTATTAATTTTATAAAATATTTGGATTCAATGTTGTATCTTTACACATGCATAATTTTGATCCTACCTATACCCATTGTCTTCCCTTATACACCTCTCTTATTCCCTTCCTTTTGTCTAATAGTTTTCCATCTACTTTCATGTCATCTTCTTTAGATTCCACAGATTTAGGGAAAATATGTGACACGCCTTTTTTTCTTTGTTTATTTTGTTTTTTTGATTTTTGAGACAGGGTATCACTATGTGGTTGAGACTGACCTGGATCTATGTAGCCCAGGCTGGTCTTGAACTCACAGTGATCCTCCTGCCTCAGCCTCCCGAGTGCTGGGATTACAAGCGTGCGCCACCATGCCCGGCTGACACTTGTCTTTTTGAATCTGGCTTATTTCATTTAACATCATGATGTCCAATCCCAATTATTTTCCTGCACATGACATGCTCTTATTCTTTGTGGCTGAATAATTAATATTCCACTGAGTGTGTGTGTGTGTGTGTGTATATATATAACATTCATTCATCTGTTGATGGGCACCTAGATGGTTCCATATATAGGCTATTATAAAATGTACTTTGATAAACCTGGGTATTCAGGTACTCTTATAGTATGTTCTTTTTTTTGGTACTGGGGATCAAACTCAGAACCTTGAGATCATAAGGCAGGTGGTGGCACCACTGAGCTAAATCCCCAGTATTCTTTAATTTCTTCAGGTATATAGCAAGAAATAGTATAACTGGATCAAATGGGAGATCTATTTTTAGTTTTTTGAGAACCTCCATACTGATTTCCATGATGGCTGTACTAATTCACTTCCTCCCCAGTAGTGTAGAAGGGTTCCTTTTCCCCGGTACCCTCACACATTCCCAGCATTTATTGTTGGTTGTATTCTTGGTGATAGCCACATACTGAGGGGAAACAGACTCTCAATGTAGTTTCTGAGTTGCACTTCCTTAATGGCTAAAGATGTTAAATGATTTTTGTTTTCCTGTCTACCTATTGGCTATTAATACTCCTTTTGAGAAGGGTCTGTTCAATTCATTTGCCCATTCATTGATTGGGCTATTTGGTGTTTTTTTGTTTGTTTTGGGGTTTGTTTTTTTGGAGCTAAGTTTTCTGCTTCTTCATATCTTTTGGACACTAATTCTCTGTTGGAAGAGCAGCTGGCAAAAGATTTTCTCTCATTCTGTAGGCTGTTTCTTTCATTCTGTTGATTGTTTCCCTTCTCCTTAGAAACATTTTAATGTTACCGAGTCCCATCTGCTGATTCTCGCTGTTGTTTCCTGCGTTGTAGTCCTATTCAGGAAGTCTTTGCCTGTGCCCATGGCTTCAAGTATTTCCCCTGTGTGTTTTTTTGTTTGTTTGTTTTCTTTTGCTTTTTAGCAGTTTCAAAGTTTCAGGTTTATACCTAAGTCTTTGATCCTTTTTGAATTATTTTTGTACAGGATGAGAGAATCAGATCTAACTTCAACCTTCTACATATGGATATCCAGTTTTCCCATTTTTTAAAGAGGTGGTCTTTTCTCCAATGTGTGCTTTGGCTCCTTTGTCAAGGATCAGGTGGGCATAGTTATGTGGATTTATTTCTGTTTCTTCTAGCCTATTCCATTGTTTTGTGTGTCTGTTTTGGTGCCAATCCCAAGTTGTCACTGTTACAATGGCTTTGTAGTACAATTTGAAGTTGGGTATTGTGATGCCTCCCACCCTGTTCTTTTTGCTTAGGATTACTTTGGCTATTCTGGGTTTTCTGTGCTTCCACTGAGATTTAGAATTGGTTTTTCTAGTTCTGTGAAGAATGCTATTGGAATTATGATGGGAATTTCATTGAATCTATAGATTGCTTTTGGTAATATGATTATTTTAACAATATTAATTCTGCCAATCCATGAACGTGGGAGGTCTTTTTCCATCTTTGGTATCTTTTCCAATTTCTTTCTTCAGTGATCGTAATTGTTATTGTAGAGGTCCTTCATGTTGGTTAGGTTGATTCCTAGGGTATCTCTTTTAAAAGCAATTGTGAGAGGAATTATTTTCTTGATTTCTTTCTCAGCTAGTTCATTGTTGGTGAACAAAAAAGCTATTGATTTCTTAATGTTGTTTTTGTCTTTGGTGTTTTTGTTTTAGTTTTTGAGAAAAGGTCTCATTATGTAATTCAGGTTGACCTTGAACTTACTACGTAGCCCAGGCTGTCTTTGAGCTTTCGGCGATCCTTCTGCCTCAGCCTCCCAAGTGCTGGGATTACAGGTGTGTGCCACCACACCAGCTTTTAATGTTGATTTTGTGTCCTGTCATTATGCACTCCTGAGCAACTCAGTAACCTAAGTGTGTGTCCTCATGCTCCATCTTGGAGGTCCTTCCAGTTCTAAGCTTCTGTAACTTTGGACCGTACCTCTCAAGGCATTTTGGATGCTGGCTGTATTTGAACAAAGCACTTTGGTGACTCCCTGTTACTGCTAAAATCTGAAGAGAAGGTTATAGGGGAGAAGGAAAATATGTAATAGATCAGTTCATTAGATAATTTTTTAAAAAGCCAACTCTATTGAGATTTTACTCTCTGATCCAACTTTTGATTTTCTGTTGGAATATTTATATTTCTAAAGCATGATGTCATTTTAAAAATACACAGAGATAAAATCATTATAAACTTCACTTTGTACAGGCCAATTTTGGGCTAACAACCATTTTCTCTATCAGGAACAAATTACATGTCACAATATCTCCAAGTAATACTGAGTGCATGGAGAAATTACTTTGGCAGTGTAAACTTATACTCTTAGTCTCAGTGGAAAACAGCTCTCTCTCCATCATCTATCTAAACACCCATCTGATGGGCAAGTATCCTTCGGAACATTAAGAACAAATTATAATTAATTTCTGAGTAAAAATTGGCCATGTCTTTGCACCTGTGTCATAAATGTAAGTGACTACTAAAAATGAAATTCTGAATTGAATTTAAATGCAGTAACTCCACATTACTTGCTCACTAGATAAATGAACTTTTCTTTTTCCTTGGGCAAAAAAGTAAAATTATAAAGTGTATGAAATTATAAACATATTCACAGTTATTCTTGCACGGGCAGACTACAACATACAATATATTATTAATGTTCTCCATTGCTACATTGGGAACACAGATGAAAAGTTGCAAATCAGATTGAAACTAGAAATTCATCAATTCCATTTCAAGGCTGAAGAAAGACAAGAAGTTGAAGGAAATGAGATCACAGCATCTAACAGTTTGTATTTCAAAATGCTGACCACTAAAGCCACATTTTGGGAGCCAGCATGTCATAGCTCTTTATGGTATAATTTGCTCAAATATCAAATATTAATGTTTCACTACAAAAGAAACAAGATGCTAAAAATTGTATTTTATTTGAATAATAAGTCCAGCAAAGTACTTTTTTACCTGTATCTTTTCATCCACATGTAAGTCCTTACTAAGTACAAATCTCTGAGCTTGAGCCATAACAGAAAAAAATAACATAAGGCATTTAGTCTTTTCCCTAAAAGTAGCATACATTTTAAAGTTAAATTTCTCGAATCATGGTCCAGTGTCAGCCTGTATCAGGATAATGTAGACAGTTTATTGAACAAGCAGATTTCTGGACTCAACCCCAGAGAATTTCGTATTTATTTGGTCTAAGGCAAGTCTTGGAAATGCATTTATAATAAGTCTGTGATTGTTATTGTACATTGAGGTATGACAATCAATGATATGGTGACATTGGGTGATCCTGAGGTCAAAACATACATTCTTAACTAATAGAAGGGAGTGACCCAAAGGAAGAGATTGTGCAAGTACTAAGTGAAATCTGATTGTAGCCACAGCCAACACTAAGGTTCTGTCCTGGAACACATTATGGTGTAAACTTCCTTTAAAGTCACTTCTAATTTTTGCCCAATGGTAGCAAATTCAATTTGAGTCTTTTTTTTAAAAAAAAAGAATGTGTCTGGATAAAGGGGCCTTTTTCCCCCTCTGGGTGCCAAAAGGTATTTTGTTGTTGTTGTTGTTGTTGTTGTTACATTTTAAACATTGTAGTAAATATACCTAACAAATAATTTACCATCTTAATCATTTTAGTGGATTGGTTTAAATATATTCATGTTATTGTGAAACAGATCTGCAGAATATTTCTTGTTATCCTTTAAATTGCAACTACTCCTCTTCTTTTACCTGTGCCCCTGACAACAATCATTCCATCTTGAGTTTAAAATGGAGGGGCCATTTTTTAAATCTAATCCTAATGAAGTGTCAGGTCTGGTTAAAAGAAAGAAAGAAAGATAGAAAAAAAGGAAAGAGAAAGCTTAGCTCAAACATCAAAATCAAAGATTAAATTTAAAAATTTTGAACATAAAACAGTAAAAAAGAGTAAAGCAAAGACAATTGGAATAGAGGCAGAGACGATTTTCAGAACTGAATTAACAGAGTTTAGACCCCAGACTGTGGGTTTTGAGTCGCAGGCAGATGTGCTCTAAAGCCAGAATATGAACTGTAGGCCACTGTCAGAAATTAGATAAGATCTCTTTCTACAACTTTGATGAACAAATGACTATAACTAACATAGATGCAAGGTAAGTCCAGGATGAAGACTGGGGATTATAAGGGTATTTGCCACTACCAGAATGTGTCACAGGCTTAGGAGGTGGGAAGATCTGCGACAAAACCCACTGTGATCGTTTATTAGGTTTGGAGTGATTGAGGCAGCCCTTGGCATATCGTAGATCTCTTTGCAGTTTGGGCACAGGCATCATATGTGTGATGTGTAAGAGGGCACCACGCCAAATGCAGAGCCATCAGAAGTCCTGGAAGATCTTGGTCAACACTTTGAATGGACTGATGACCCCATAGTATCGGGAGATGGCCTGACAGAGGTCAAGAACTTAGAAGAAGGTATCCCTCAAGGCATCAGACTAACCAATGTGGTGAATCAGACATTTCTTCTGTGTACACAAGGGTGGCTCTGAATCTCAGCCAACACCTGCATTAGTAAATGAAAGTGTAGGTTTTGGAGCCAGGCCAACCTAGCTTCAAATTCCATTGGCTCTAACCTTATGGATGCTCTTTACATCACCTAAATTCCAATTTTCTCATCTATACTCCGAATTAGAACAAGATCTATGCTTTAGAATTATGAGTACTTGGGCAGTGTACAAGCAGAATCCCTGACCCAAGAGCGGACAGTAGGTGACTGCAATGATTATAGCTACTATGATTATAATTTTTCTATCTGCTCTTACTATCAGAGTACCGTGCAGTGGTCACTGCTACCATTTGTTATTCCAAAGGGCAGGAGAGGAGGTTCGGAGCTATTTTTGATGTCTAGTCCATAATGTACTTGGAATTCAAAAATGGGGGTGGAGGAGGAGAGAAAGAGAAGGGAAAGAAAGGAAGGAAAGAAAGAAAGATGGAAGAAAAAGAGGGAGGGGAGAAGGGAGAAAAGAAGAAACAAAGAAAGAAGGCTCATCTCTGTTTTGTTTTAAATGAAGCAGACCTCTTTTTTTTGGTACCAGGGATCGAACTTGGTACCTTGCGCTTGCGAGGCAGGCAGCAGCACCACTGAGCTAAATCCCCGGCCCCATCGTCAGATTTTTTATCATAGAGAATCTGGTCCTTTGAGCTGATACACTCACAGTGAACAGGGTTTTAGGCATCATGATTAAATCATGTCACTCAGTCTATCGTAGCATTCTCTCATGTGCCCTTACAAGTAAAACCAATAAAGTTCAGTATGGCTTCAGGCAGTGGATCCAATGTTGTTAAAAGCATCCAGCTTACTTCCCACCACTTTTGGGGTCCCCTTCCTCTGAGCTGGTGCATCCTCAGGCGGTCACCCCACTCAAAGGACAGCCGCGGCAGCTCTACCTTTCACCCCCTCAGCTTTAAACCAAGGGTTAAGGAGTGTCATCCAAAGTCTCCGGGGCTTTGACGGGAGAAAGCACACACCACTGAGCCAGCCCTAGCGACAGGCAGGATGTTTCTGATTGTGTCAGGCTGGCTCATGTGCCTTGTGGAGTCAGGGCAGGTCAGGGCCTGGAACGGGAGGATTGGCTATGAGAAGAGAACTGTTGCTTTTACAGTTTGAAGGTTCTGCGTGATTTTGCTTCTAGAACAGTGAAGGGTATTGCTTGTGTTTTCTGTATATTAAAAAAAAAAGTCACGGTTTCCCAGAGCAAAAGCATTTACTGCAAGAGTTAGTGAGGTCTTTATTCCTAGAAACCTAAACTTTCAGAGCCTCTCCCCACCTCCTGTGGTCACTGGTGAGGCTTTTTCAGAGGTGGCTGAATCTAGCGTGTGATTGGTTCATGTGCAATGCTATGCTCAGGGGCACTATGATGAAGGGTGTGAGTAACTACTCGCCCTAAGTAGTCTAGAGAAGATAAAAGGTTTTGTTAGGTTCCCCTGCTTGCTTGCTTTTGCTATCTCCTTCCAACATGAACTGTTGCCCCTCTGCCATGTGCCACCCTGCCTCGGAGCCAGTGGATTATGGACTGAAAACTGTGAGTCAAATAAACCTTTTCCCCTTTAACTTTGGATGTCAGGTATTTTGTCTCAGCAATGAGAGACAATTACCTGAGTCCAGCATGGGCAACTTAGCAAAAATACAAAAATAGAAAAGAGCTGAGGATGTAGCTTAGTGTGAAGGCTCTAGGGACAATCCTCAGTACCGTGCTGCAAAGAAGATGGAAGAGGAAGAGGAGGAGGAAGCCTGGGTTATGTGTCAGCTGTGAAGTATCTGTTTTTGATAAAATGAATCAGTCACAGTGGGTGGTTTGCAGGGGAAAGACATCCAGAGTTAAATGGTTTACATGAAAAAGGAGGCGGGTTATAAACTTGTTTGATTGAACTTCAGGAATAACTATTGTGAATCCTTTTCCTGGGCTTTCATCTCTACTTCAAACTGTTAGACTGGATTTTTCATGAGACTAGAAATATGTCTTTTTCGGACTCACAGCTGGAGTCCTCAGTGATAGTGAGGAAGAGGCTCCCTCTGCCTCTAATGAAAAACTCAGGCAGGAGTCTGACTGGTTTGGGTAACAAACCCACTTGTTTTGTTTTTTAAGTTTTTTGAGACAGGGTCTGGCTATGTAATTTAGGTTGGCCTTGAACTCACTGTATAGTCCAGGCTGACCTTGACCTCATGGAGATCCTCCTGCCTCAGCTTCCCAGGTGCTGGGATTATAAGAATGAGGCAGGAGAGTAGGGCATGGCAACGTGGCTAGGACAATAGGGCATGACCTGCCAGTTGCAGAGACTTGTTAACCACGAGTGCAGACAGGAGACCCTCAGCACCTGATACCAATCTTCTCTCACGAGATCAAGCCTGGCCTGGCACCTGATGCCAGTCTTCTAGCACAAGATCAGGCAGGATGGCCTGGAGCTAATGTTGGAAAGAAGATTGAAAAGATGGCAGCCATGGACTTTGCTGCCTGTGCCCTCTTGCTCTTGCTGTGGCTCATCCTGCGTGCAGGATGTTATCTTCTCTTTTTCCTTCAGGCACCTTTTCCTCTTGAGCATTTCTTTTGCCCTAAAAGAGATGTTAGATTTCACATTCATGAATTGTTCTGTCTAAGAGTCGGGAAAGCCTTGCGGGTCTCGACAGCATTCGGTAATGGGTGTGCACCACTGCTCGTGGCTCACAGGCCCACTTCTTACAGCAACCACTGCAACCAGAATAAGTTCCGACGATGGCCAGACTCAGAGGCTAACTCTGCTGCAGGGGAAAGTGTCAGGAGTCCTAACAGGCAAGACAGAGGAGACCCAAAACGTGCCTCCCATCTTCACCTCACACCAAGGATGTTGGTTTCAGAGATTAGGGGAAATCTGACAATAAGAAGGAAGATGGAAAAATTCTCAATTTTCAGACTCTGGTCTCGTGGAAAATCTGAGGACTGAAATTCTGGGCCTGGCAAACTTTAGGAATTAGCTGTTGATGGGATCGAGCAACTTCTATCAATACTGAGGCGAGCGTGCTACACTCTCAAGCTGCCTTAGCTAAACACAAATGAGCTCAAGTTCCCTTTTCTGGCTTTTAAAATGGTGTTTCTCGGCACTAGTCTGCTGCTGCATGGAGAGCACCCACCAGGAGCTCCTGTGATTTCTGGTTACACATCAGTTTTATCCAAACGAGTCCATGTGCAGATGTTTCTAGTCTCTAGAAAAAAAAATTATTTTTAAATTTTGGGAATCATTTTAAAAAGACAATCATTTTCAAATAATTAACATAAAAGTAATCATCACCTTTACTGTGGCCATGTGATTTAAGAGAATGCATTTAAGTAAATACAGGACACATTTGTACCCAGAGAACAAATCAGTGGAGAGCTAACTGAGCCAAAACTCATTAGAGTTAGAAGACATAAAAGTAATGGTCAGTCTGGCAAATCCAGACTCAGACGTGGGAAAAACAATTTGATCTTGGAAAATGTCATCCATCATATTAATGCTAATAAGCGTAAATGTATTCATTTCACTATTTTGTTTACATATAACATGAAAATTGGTTTTGGTTTGTACTTGTAAAGGAGCTAAAAGCACAGAGAGTCCATGTTTTATTTTTGAATATTAAGTCACAAGAAAAACAAATTGTTCAATGCTGAAAAGCCACCGGAGGATTTTTAAGTTGTATATTTGTAGGGGTTTAATTGGATACCCCGCCAAATTCACATTCATCTGCAAACTTATTGGAAAATATGATCCTTACAGCTGTAATTAGTTAAAAGATTTTAAGGTAAAATCATCCTGGATTTAAGATACTGGGCCCAATCTAATAAAAAGAGGAGGTGGGACACAGACAGAGAACAGGGCTGTGTGAAGATACAGGCAGATTGGAGGGATGTACCATTATTCAAGGGGTTCCTGCAGTCACCAGGAGCTAGGGAGAGCCTAGAAAAAGGATGTCCCCATTGAGCTTTTGGACAGTGAGTGGTTCTGCCAGTTCCTTTTTGTTTTGTTTTGTTTTGGTTTTTTTCCTCATTGAGTTTATTGGTACATGTTAGGTATACAGTACAGTTATGTTCATCATTAGGATCTTGTACCTTTACATGATAGGTCTTGGTTCTCATTTTTTCCCCTTGCCCCTGCCCTCCCTTCACCCCCTCCTCTCTTCCCTATTTACAAATATTTTATTTTCATTTTTTAAGTTTCTCATTTTTTTTCTTTTCCCTTATTACCTCTCCCCTACCCTTCCCATTTCCCCTACACCTTTATCCCTTTTCTTCCTATTTCACTTTGTCAATTATATCATTAGAATCTTATGTACCATGATATCACACTTCTAGCCTCCAAAACCACGAGGATAAATGTCTATGGTTTGAAGTCACCCAGTTTTTTGGAAATTTGTTACCACATCTCTGACTCAGCAGCAGTTTCTAATAACCCTAGAATAGTTTACAGGTTCCCCCTAAAAAGATGCTCCCAGACCTCTGGGAAGCAGGTTGGGGTTTGACTTTGTCTCCCAGTAGAGGAAAGTCTTCTATCTACCCTAGTGGGCCACGCATGTTTTTAAAAGTTATAATTTTTAAAGAACAAACATATAGACGGATTTGGACGCCCTAGGAAATACTGGTTCACAAGCATCATGTCTTGTGATCCATGTGTTCTTACAGTAGCTGACTTATGGGCATTTAGAAAATAGCCAGGGAAGTGCAAATTCCAACCATTATCAGACGCAGACACACTTGAGATGTAGCTTTTCATTTAATGCCTCTGTCTCAGTCCATCCAAGCTTCTATAACAAAATACCACAGCATGGGCAGCTTATAAGTAATACACAATCATCTCTTACACCTCTAGCATCAGGGAAGGGTAAGAATGGGCCACCTGCACATGCAGGGTTTATTGAGAGCACCTTCTCACTGTACCCTCACCTGGTGGAAGGGAAAGAGAAATACAGCTCTCTGGGCCTTCTTTTCAAGAGTTTTTTTTGTGGGGGCGGTACTGGAGATCGAACTCAGGACCTTGTGCTTGCAAAGCAGGCCACAGAACCACTGAGCTAAATCCCCAGCCCTGGACCTTCTTTTCTACGGGCACTAATCTCACTGATGAGAGCTCCACACTCAGGATCTGACCACCTCCCAGGGTCTGCATCTCTAACACCACCACTTCAGTGATCGGGTTTCAACAGAAGAACCACGATGAGACACACACCCGGGCCACGGCACGTTCAAAGATCTGGACATGTTCCCACCAGACCCAGGAGTCAGAGCAGGTCTAGGTGTGAGCCTCAGGGATAAGAAAACGGATACCAGCGTAGACAGGAATTTTCTACAGGCAGCAGGCAGCTGGGCAAAGTTCGCACCCTGCTTCATTAGGTTGGTTCTTCCACTGGGGGGGTGAGAAGTCCTAGGAACACTCGACAGTACTGGACTCTGGAGGTCTCAAGCTGAGAAACTGAGCATACCCACGAGGCAAAGACAGAGGTGCTAGACACAACACAACATGGTGATGATGCTGTCCTGCCACAGAAGCGTGATTTCTCCTCCCAGTGATGAAAGCATCTTGGTAAGAATTAGGTGAGAGAAGAACACTGAGGTTGAAAAGGAGCAGGGAAGGTGAGTGGGGAGTGTGTAGAAGACTTGGGTTTGTAACTTTCGCTTAATAGCTTTACTGGTCTTTCCCAACCATGGTCTGATTTCCAAACGCGGAGGTCCAGGCTGTGGCACCGAGGGATGACTTGTGTGGGCCGTTAGTCCCCGTTAATACTCTTTAGCCTCCATCCCAGAAGTCGATCCCAAGTAAACAATCTAAATAAAAACAGGAGCCTGGTTATACAGAAGAAGAATATTCAAGACAAATTCCTGAATTCCCCTTTCCAGCTCAATTATTACGCCCAAGCCATACACAGAAATTCTGGTGCTAGTACATGTGTTTCTTATACCAATCATGGCTCAGGCTGGGGATTTAGCTCAGTGTTTCTGCTGCCTGTCTCGCAATCACAAGGACCTGAGTTCAATCCCCACTACCAAAAAAAAGGTGTATCCGAACCAATCATGGCTCTAATTCCACCATGACTCAAAGCTGGAGATTGCTCCGATCGCCCCGTGTGGAGCCCGAGCGGCCCCATTTTTGCAGTAGGCACTGCCTAGGCCAGGCCCTGAATGACGTGACTCCCGAGGACACCATAGTAAGTACAGCCGCGTGCAGGCCTGCAGGTGGCAGCAGAGAGCGCGACTCTAACGCCTTGCTGTGGTTTACAGTCTACCCCAGCAGCACTGTAAGCACTGTAGACTGACAGGGGAATTAACTCTTCAGGCAGCAGCCCTCCAAGGCCTTCCCAGAGCCAGGCAGGAAACGGATGATCCGTCTCAGATCCTGTGCCAGTACTGGGACTCTGGTCTCCAGGCTGAATCTCCCTCCTTTCTGATCCTTGACCTAATCGTGCACAGGCAGTGGAGTCAGCTGTACAAAATGATCGAGAATCCTCCCTGCCTAAAGTAGTCTCTAATTCTGTATTATTAGAAAAACAACGGTTTGGAGTTTCCCACAAACCCTGAACCAGGGGCCTTTTATAATTTTCTTTAAATGTTGCAAACTGTTTTCTACTCTTCCTGTCAAGCGGTGAAGTATGTCCCTGCCACTGGACCCTAGGTGGGCTCCTGTGCTGCCTGATGAACACAGCACGGCAGAAGTGATAATCCCTGACTCCGAGTGAAGTTAGAAAAAGTATACAGCTTCAGCCAGCTCCTTTGAGGATGATTGCTGTAGAAAACATCCGCTGCCATTTAACAAATCTAGAGGCTCTTAGAAGGACTCGTGGAGAGGTTACACAGATCCATCAGGAGGCCCAAGTATTCTTTTGTGGTACCACGGAACCAGTGAGCTGCATGCCTGCATCGTGAGTCCTCCCGGCTCAGGTGCCAGAAGTTTTCAAGATGAGCCTCAGCCTTGGCTACCACCTGAGTGCATCCTTGTTGAGAGAGCTTAGCCGGGCAGCTTCCTGAGCATCTAAGAGAGACAAGAAGTGCAGGCTTGCTAGTTTAATGCCTCTATATTACAGGTGATTTGTTTCACAACATTTCATGACCAGCACCTGAGACTAACAAGCTGCTCAAGAAACTCCAAGAGATTCTTGGAACCACCCCCGCTCAAGGACCGGAGTGAGGTGAGTAGAAGATCCTGCAGCTACAGAAGCTAGTGGCCTCTCTGCTGCTGACACAGAGCCCTTCCATGGGGAAATCAGGAACAGAAAGTCGTGACCATCTGCTCCTGATTGTCTAGGTAAAGGCAGGGGTTTGGAGAACTAAGCAAATGACGGCTGTTGTGCTGCACGGGAAGCAACAGAGACAGGGCTGGCGGAGAGGAATAGGAGCTGGACAAGCAGGGAGCGAACTGGGTTGTTTGGTTTTCCTTTGGTGTTTTCTCCTTTCTTTCTTCTTGTTTTTCTTTTTGTTGTTTGTTTGTTATAGGGCCTCAGCACTGAGCTATATCCTGAACCTATTAGAAGTCTTCTCTTTTAACTTTGTAACAGGGTCTTGCTAAATTGCCCAGGCTGGGCTCCAATTTGTAATCCTCCTACACCAGCCTCCCAGAGTACAGGGATGACTGGAGTGTGCCAACACGCCCAGCTGCAGTTTTAAATTACTAACTTTCAAGTACAAACTCTCTTCTCTATGTGGTTTTGTGTAGCTGGGCCACCTGGGTCCCTTTGTGGCCCTCTGGGGGCCTCTAGAGGTCACCTGAAAGGCTGGAGGAGGAAGGCTGCAGGAAGGCGATCACCTGAGCAAAACCTCTTTTCCCAGATAGGGCCCTGGCCTTCCCACAGCAGCAGCTGAATCTGCTTTCTGGGTTTGTCCCGCAGAGAAAGCCAGCTCCTTTGTACCACTCTGAGATACCAGGCCGGTCAGCCAGTGCCGTCTCCCCGGAGCATTGCTTCCACCTGCCCAGGATTCCTCCTCTAAATTCCCAAGTTGAAAGACGGCCTGCATCCCTTTGGTCCCTCGGTGCAGGGCTGCTAGCTATTACCTATACAGCTGTGATTTCTAAGACACCTCGGAGCCCTCTCTTTCCCTTCTCAGTCATCCAGCTAACGACTTCATACTTGTTACTGGCAAGGGCTCACTTCTTGGTGTGCATAGGAGCCAGTACAATGGCACTGGGTTTTTGCAAGAAGAAAAAGCTTTATTTTACAATTAACCAACTGGAAAGGAGTCCGAGAGTCAAAACAGGGGTTCAAATCGGCCTCCTTGATCAGGTGGTAGCCAGGATTTCTAGGAGGACAGGGGAGGAGCTGCTTGTGATTGGATGGCAATAAGGAGGAGTTCTATGGTAAACTCGTCATGCGTCTTCATAGGTCATGCATTTGTTTGCCAGAGAGTTCTCATATTTTGTGCAGGGGATGTTGAGCTTCTGATGTCTTGCAAAGCTGGTTCCAAATCCTCTGGAGGCTTTTCCTGACAGATAACTGAAGAATTTTGTTATTTAAGGAATTTATGTCCAGGTGTGTCCAGGCCCTAGCTGACTTTGTATTTGCTTGCAATTATTTCTTGCATTTTTCCTGTTTTGTTTTGTTTTTAACCTGCCACGGTTTCTGCCTCCTGCAAGGACCCTGGCTAATACAGATGTGTTTCTTTCAGAGGTAATCTGTGATCATAACAGAGTTTAGGGTAACTGAGGATTCAGACATTAAAGACAAAATGTTCAAGTTCCAAATGGAAGGACCAGAGAGACTACATTTGAAATACTGACCCTAAAGTTAGAAGCTTAAAGCTGGATAGAGATAAGAGTAGGGCAGGAACAAGATTACTGCTATAAATGTGATTTTTACCCACCTACCTACTTCTTTCCCTCCTCTAGCCTGCTGTGAAAATATAATATAAAAAATATATAACATAAATATAATATATATATTGTCTGGGTGTGGGGTTGGTGAGTTCTAAGAGCAATCTGTGATAAGCTTCCTAATATGTAAGATAAGATCATAGAATCAGGCAGACTCTAAGAGGCGCGTTCTTGCATGTGGCTCTTTTGGGCCATCAACATCTACCCAAAAGACCAGTATCGCGTTGAGTCTGTGATTGTGAAAGCATTTTCTCAAATTGTCCTCAGAACATGGCAGAGCACAAAGCCCATCAGCCTTCTCAATGCCAGATTTGTCCATCGGGGATCCTGGACACCTCTGTGTGGATATTCCCAGCCACCTCCAAGGTGCCACGCTCAGGAGTGGGTCCATCTCTTTGATACTCAGTTTTTCCCAGGCAGTAAGCACTGAATCCTTTTATGAACAGGAACCTGGTGTGATCCTAGCATCTTCCCTTCTTGATTTTCCTGGTTTTAACCTGTTTGAATAATGTGTGACATATCCATGAGCAAAATGGCATCTTACTGCCTCGTTAGGGGAGTGGAGGGTGGCCGAAGATAAATCTGGGAAAGAACTGGTATTTAAATGTCTCTCTCTTGGAGAGGAGGTCATGAGAAGTTCAGGGAATGGGAATGGGCCTGGTAAGAAAGAACCCAAGGAAGGAATTCTGAAGATCTCTAGATCGATCGATTGATTGATTGATTGGTACCAGGGATTGAACTCAGGTCCTTTCACTTGCAAGGCGGGAGGTGGAACCACTGAGCTAAATCTCTGGCATTGTCTCTAGCTCTTATTTGCAAGGAGAGTTTGAGGACACATAGAGCTCCAAGGACTGTTGGACTCATATTGCCCACTCATCCTGAAATCCAGAAGCCTCCCGTCAGGAAACTCCGAGGAGGCCACAGACTAAATCATCCTTGGAACAAAGGAAGTAGTTCTGTTTGTGTGTGTGTTTGTATCTGCTTTTTTCTGTCTTAAACTGAAATCTTTCCTAATGTTCATATTAATTGCATTATTTTATTTGTAATTTATTACCTACAAAGATGAACTCATTAGCACAGCTGGAAGGGAAATAAATACACCAAAAGCTCTTCTTGGAATACTCACAGTACTTTGGATTCTCGTAAAGTTAAATTTCCAACCAGACCTTGCACTTGTTATACAAAAGTAAGTAAAAATATAGACCCCTAAGCCACTGCTTTTCCAGTTCCCTTCTCCTTCCTAGATTGGTTCTACTTGCCACTACCCTGAGTTCTACCCAGTAAATCTGTTTACTGACCCTGGTCTGTCCCCAGTCCTAGAGTTGGGTGTTGAAAACCACCCTGTTTAACTCAGTCCCTGATACCTCTTCTGATTCCCATCAGTCCCCCTCCCACTGCAGGATCTGATGCTGTGTTATATCTGCCTCTGGTCCTGAGTCCAGAAGGAAGTTCAGGAAATCTACCAAATTTGAGTAAGTTCTATCTACTCAACAGTCAAATTAATTTTTTTCATTGAGTTTATTGGTACGTTTTAGGTATACAGCACAGTTACATTCATCATTGGGATCTTTGGGTGTAGCTTTACATAATGTATATTGGTTCTCATTTTTCCCCCACAGCCCTGCCCTCCCTTCGCCCTTGCTACCCTCCCCTATTTACAAAGACTGCTTCCATTTTTTCCTTTTCTCATATTTTTCCTTTTCCCTTATTTCCTTTCCCCTACCCTTCCCACTTCCCCTACACCTTTAGCTCTTTTCTTCCTATTTCACATTATCAGTTACATATTTTAGATCTTATTTACACTTTTAGTTTTGCACACAAGAGAAGCTATTTGGTATTTACACGTGTGATCTATTTAACTCACTTAAGAGTATGGCCTCATTGTGCATTATTTTCCTATGAATGACTCTAGTTTCTCATTCTTTGTGGTTGTGTAGTACTCCATTTTATAGAAAAACCACATCTCTATCCAGCCATTCTTTCTAGGGTGAGGTGGAATCTCAGTGTTGTTTTCTTCTGCATCTCTCAGATCACCAGTGATGTTGAACATTTTTGCATATGTTTATTTGCTGCTTTTACTTCTTTGAGAAATATCTGTTCCTTTCAGATGCTCATTTTTGAATTGGGTCTTTACATTGGGGGGTGCTGATTTTTGTTTTTTTTTTTGAGTTCTTTATATATTCTAGACAAGAGTCTTTTGTCTGAGGAGCAGCTGGTAAAAGTTTTTTCCCGCATCATACATTGTCACTTAGCTCTTCTGGTGGTTTCTCTTGCAGTGTAGAAGCTTTTTACAAAATGAGATTCCAATCATTGACTCTTTGTGCTAGTTCCTGTGCTAGTGAGGATTTGTTCATAAAGTCTTTTCCTGTGCCAATGTCTTCAAGAGTTCTGCCTAACTTATCTTCCAATAAGTTTAGTGTTTCTGTTTTAATATTTAGATATTTAATCCACTTTGATTTCATTTTAGGACATGGTAAAAGATAAGGGTCTAGTTTTAATCTTTTCCAGGTTGAAATCCAGTTTTTCCAACACAATTTAATATATAGGCTATCTTTCCTCCACTGAGGATGGTTGGCTCCTTTGTCAAAGATAAGAAAGCTGAATACATCTGGAGTTGTTTCTGTGTCTTCCAATCTATTCCACTGATCCTCAGGCCTTTTTCTTTGCCATTACCATGCTGTTTTTATCACAGTGGCTTTGTAGTATAGTTCAAGTTGAGGATTGTGGTTATCTCCTATCATGTCTGTGTTGCCTAGAATTGCTTTTGCTATTCTAGGTCTCTTGTTCCAAATGAATTTTTGGATTATTTTCTCTATATCTGTGAAATATACTGTTGTGATTTCAATAAGGATTGCACTGAATCTGTATAGCAGTTTTGGAAGTATGGCCATTTTCGCTATGTTGATTCTTCTCACCCAGAAGCAATGGATATCTTTCATTTTCTTATATACTCTTCAGTCTCTTTTTTCAGACTGTTGTAGTTTTCAGTGTAGAGGTCTTTTGCTTCCTTTGTTAGATTGATTCCTAGATACTTCATTTTTGGGGGTGCTATTGTGAAAGGAATTGTTTCCCTAATTTCTCTCCCAGTGAGTCTGTTATTTGTGTACAAGAAGGATATTGATTTTTAAAATTTTTTTTCTTTTTATTGAGTTTATTGGTACAATCTAGGTATACAATTCAGTTGCATTTGTCATTGGGATTCTGTGCCTTTACATAATAGGTCTTGATTCTCATTTTTTCCCCTTATCCCTGCCCTCCCTTCACCCCTTCCTCCCCTCCCCATTTGCAAACACTTTATTTCCATTTTTTCAGTTTCTCATATTTTTTTCCTCTCCCTTATTACCTTTCCCCCACCCTTCCCACTTTCCCTACACCTTTAGCCCTTTACTTCCTATTTCACATTATTAATGATCTCATTAGGATCCTGTGTACTATTATAGTTTTTCACACCAAAGAAACTATTTGGTATTTCAGTTAAAGAAATCTCTGTATGAACATTAAAAATAGGGAATCCTAAAATAAAACTAAAAAGGAAAGTAAAAGAGAAAAGACAATGATGTAACATGAAAATAATCCTTAATTCTGGAGATGAAAATGGTCCCCGAACATATTTAAATTGCTTCTTGCTCTTATAGTCTTATCTTATTCTTTTTTTCATTATTTAGAGAATACTTTATTAGTTTCTGTAATCAAACCCACATAGATATGACCTTACATATTTAGTACGATGTGTTACCCCTGTATACATGGGAAAAAAATAAAAAAAATTAACATTTCTAGACCAATATGGCTGTCCATTTCTGTACAATGCCAAGTCAACACAGTAAATTGGGATGACTTTTTCCAAAACTGGCAGCACCGTTAAAGTTTAGGATATTGATTTTTGAGTGTTGACTTTGTATCCAGCTACTCTGCTGAAAGTCTCAATTACATCTAGAAGTCTTTTGGCAGAGTTTTTTGTGAAATATATTCTATGTAAAATATATTGTCAGCAAATAATGACAGTTTAATTTCTTCCTTTCCTATCTGTTTTGCTTTAATTTCTTTTTCCTGCCTAATTGCTTTGTCTAATTGTTTCCAGAACTATATTGAACAGGAGTGGTGGTAATGCACATCCTGTCCTTGTTCCTGATTTTAGCATGAAGGTTTTCAGTTTTTGACCATTTAGTATGATGTTGGCTGTTGGTTTTTCATAGATAGCCTTTATCAAGTTGAGATAGAGACCATGTATTCCAATTTTCTTCAGGTGTTTTTTTTTTATCATGAATGGGTGTTGAATTTTGTCAAATACTTTTTCTGCATTTATTGAGATGATCATATGGTGTTTGTCCTTGACTTTTTAAAAATAGTGTATTACATTTATTGATTTACATATGTTGAACCATCGTTGCATCCCTGGAATAAATTAGGCTTGGTCAGGGTGTGTGATCTCCTTGATGACCCTCTTTATTCTGTTTCCCAGTACCTTGCAAGGATTTTGCATCTATGTTCATTAGGGAGGTTGGCCTGTAGTTCTCCTTTTTGGTTGAGTTTTTCCCTGGTTTTGGAATCAAAGTAATAGTTGCTTTCAGGAATGAACTTGGAAGTATTCCTTCTCCTTCAATTTCATTAAAAAGTTTAAAGAATATTTGCAGTAGTTCTTCTTTACATGTCTTGTAGAATTCAGCAGTGAAGCCATAAGGACCTGGGCTTTTCTTTGTTGGTAAATTTTTAATTACATTTTTGATTTCACTGATTGTACTAGGGGTGTTTAGAAATTTTATATCTTCTTCTTTCAACTTTGGTAATTCATATGTATCTATAAATCTGTCCATTTTTTCTGTTTCACATTTTATTAAGAGTACAGATTCACAAAGTAGGCATTGATGATCCTCTGGATTTCTGCTGGATCTGTTGTAACTTCACCTTTTTTGTTCCTAATTACATGGATCTGAGCCTTTTCTTTCCTTTTTTTGATAAGGTTGGCTAAGGGTTTATCGATTTTATTGTTTTGAAAACCAACTCTTTGATTCATTGATCTTTTTGTATCATTCTCTTAGTTTCCACTGCATTGACTTCTGCTCTGATCTTTATAATTTCCTCCTCTGTATGAGCTTTGCATTTCTCTTGCTCTTCTTTTTCTAGGAGTTTAAGATTCATCATTAGGTTATTTATTAAAGCTTGTTCTATTTTCCTAGTGTGGGCATTTACTGCTATGAATTTTCCATGTAGAACTGCTTTTATTGTGTCCCAGAGATTCTTGTATATTATATTTGCATTAGCATTTACTTGTAAAAACTGACTTATTCCTTCTTTAATTTCCTCTGTGACCCATTGATTGTTCAGGGGAGTGTTGTTCAATTGCATTTTTTTAAGTCCTTGTAGTTTCTTATGCTATTGATCTCCAGCTTAATTGCGCAATGGTCTTTTAATATACATGGGATAACTTCAGTTTTTTTGCATTTATTTAAACATGTTCTATGAGCTAGTATGTCGTCTATTTTGGAGAATGACCCATGTTCAGCTAAAAAGAATGTATATTCTGATTTTGTGGGGTGGAACACTCTGTAGACATTTATTAAGTCTATTTGTTCAAAAGCTAGGTTCAGTTCTAGTGTTTTGTTGATTTTTTTTTTTGTCTAGATGTTTTATTTGTGAAGTGGGGTATTTAGGTTCCCCCACTACAACTGTATTTGTGCTTATTTGGTTTTTCATGTCCCTTAATATTTATTTTATATAGTTGGGTGCATTAATAGTTGGTGCATATATATTTATGATTGTCATCTCTTCCTCTTGGATTGTTCTCTTTATAAGGATTAGTGACCTTCTTTGTCTCTCTTTATGAGTTTTGGTTTGAAATTTACTTTGTCTGTCAATAAGATAGCTACCCCTGCTTTTTCCTGGGCTCCTGTCACATGGAAAACTGTTTCTAACCTTTCACTTTCAGTCTGAGTTTCTTTTTGCACTAGGTGTGTTTCTTGTATACAATATATTGTTTAGTTTTGCTTCTTGATCCATTCTGCCAGTCTATTTCTTTTGATTGGTGAATTGAGGCCATTAACATTGATGGTTATAACTGATATGTATTGATTTATCATTGTCAGGTTATTGTCCTGTAGTTGGGTTTTTTAAATCCCACCCCCTTTAGTTTCTTGCCTTGCCTAATTGATTTGCTCTGTTTGGCCTCATGGTGTGAACTTCATTGTCTTTTTCTAGGCTATTGTTTAGAATTGTTTGGAATACTGGTTTGGTACTCATGAAGTTTCTCAGGTGTTCTTTGTCTTGGAAGTATCTTATTCCCCCATCCATTTTGAAAGAGTGTTTTGCAGGATATCTAGGTTGGAGGTTGTTTTCTTTTAGGACTTGAAATACCTCACTCCAGGCTTTCCTTGACCTGCGAGTTTGTGTTGAAAAGTCTGCTGTGATTTTGATGGGCTTTCCTTTACATGTGATTTGTTTCTTTTCTCTAACTGCTTGCAGTATTTTGTTCTTCCATTGGTTTTCTGGGATATTGACTACTATATGTGTATATGTAGATTTGTTTTGATCATGGCTAGTTGAAGTCCTATATGCCTCATTTATCTGTATGTCAAATTCTTCCCCTCTATTTGGGAACTTTTCTGTCATTAATTCTGTGAACATTTTAAATCATTTGTACTTTCTCTTGCTACTTCATGGATTCCTAACAGTCATATATTATTCTTCTTTGCATTTTATAGGAGTTGTTGGATCAATTTGGATCCCTTATTGTTTCTAAGAAGTCTCTCTTTTCATGGTCACTGACTGCAATACTTCTATATATGAAATTCTGTCTTCACATTTGTTTATTCTGCTTCAAATGCTTTCTATAGAGTTTTAATTTCATGGATATCTGTTTGAATCTGTTTCATGGAATCCATTTCTTTCCTATGTTGAGCATTCATGGTTTCCATTTATTTCCTATGCTGGGCATTCATGGCTTCTATCATGGTCTTGAACTCATCTATCTTTTTTTGTCTGTTTCTGTTCTAGAGTCTCTAATCATGTCTTTCATTTTGCTCTCCATCTCTAGTTATCAGGGAAATTATTTGTTTTGAAGTTTTCTAGAGCCTAATTGATCTGTTTTGTTATTTCCTGTGCTAGTAGTTCAGGGTGTCCTGCTGGTTGATTGTCAGACTTTTCCACCTTGTTTCCCCTAGAATTTTCCATTGGTGAACTGGGAATCTGTATTTGTGCCTTGCTTAAGTGTTTTCTCATTTTTATTTTTGTTGTTGGGCTGTCCTTGGTTTAATTCCTGGGTTGATACTTTCATCTTCCTGATATAGCTGCTCTTTAGGTTTTGAGTCTCTAATGAGTCTCAGAGTCTCTAATGAGTCCCTAATGAGTCAAAGAGTCTGAAACTCTTTGAGTCTCAGAGATACACCCATATTCATAATATCAAAAAGGACAAATCTTTAGCCCGATTGCTATAATCAGCAACACAACAGCATCACGCATAGCTTAGAAATTGATCATTTGTGGTAGTTATTAATCTATCACCTTTAACTATGTAAATTAAATAAATATTGAGGACCAGCCCAAAATATATTTATAGTGAATAAAATCTTCAATATAGCAACCATACCTTTCAGGATGCGGAGTTAAAATGAGTTGGGAGGAGAGGAATAGATAAGTAAAAGAATAAGAGAAGGCTTCAAGTGAAGCCAGAGGACACAGGATGATCATGCAAACTCTAGGAAACTGTTGAAGACAAGAGGGAAAAACAGAGTGCAAGAACAAAGACAAGAATAGAACAACTTAACAGTAATAGTGAACCTATAAACTGTACTCACTTTCCTTTGAAACTAATAACCATCAAGCAAAGGAAAAATAGAGAAGAAAAGAAAGAAAAAAAGAAATCTAAATTAGGGCAGGAATAGGAACAAAAAGGGAGATGAAGAATAAGGTGGGGAAGTAAGAGGCTGAGTGGGAAAAAGAAGAAAGAAAAAAGGAAGAATTTGCAAAATGAGAAAAAATAGAAATTTTAAAATAAAAATTTAAAAAACTTCTCTGCTGTCACAATAGATGATGTGGGCAGCAATGTGCAAAACTAAGTCAATTAGTCTCAGCTAGACAATGGCAAACCCCTGAGATTCAGGCTTAATTCTAGCTGCAAGGCCCAAGTTGAGGTCCTTGACCTCCTGCAGAGTTAAATTCTGCAAGGTGCTATGGCAGGTTCCAGCTGCCCTTCCCCTGAAGATAGTTCAAGTTCTGATGGAAGGTGGTGATCCCTTCAACTTACCAACTACAGAGGTCTGGTGTGCCTTTATTGAAGTTCTTCACTTCCATTCTATCTTCTGGAGCTCAGTACAATGGCCTTTATGACCACCTGTGCTGCTGCAGTGTCAATCCAGTAATTGGCACAACCAGGAGGCCCGAGAGAATGGGCAATGGGTCAGGGTGGTGGAGGATGCTGCAGAAACACCTTCGTGGCTCAGCAGTCCTCACTGGTCTGCTCCGATGAAAGCCTGGTGTGCTGAAGGGTGCAGCTGGTCAGTCCTCACTGGTCTGCCAACAGTCAAATTAATTTGCCAGATTTGGGTAGTAATGCTTTACACTTTACATACCACATACAAGTGTGAGATTATTCCCTTTGGACACTGTACCTTTGCTCATCTTTATGGGAATCAGCCACTATATTTAGAACAATACCTCTGTCTCCATTTGGTTTCCCAGTGACTTTCCAGTGTATTAAGTCTCATTCATGTTATGAGATTTCCAGTGTATTAGAATGTGTATATATATATAGAAGCTACAGCAGTGGACATGATAGCCTAGGCACACAATGTAAAGAATAGGAAGAGAAGATGGTTAAGTATCTCTTTGGGGTGGGGGGCATATAGAAAGTCTTTTTAATTAGCAAGATATTCCAAAGCCAGCACAGGTAGAAAAACTTCAGCAATTTTTCAAGGATACTTAAAATTATGTGGAACAGACTAAATTTTTGACAAGCTTCACAGAACCTACTGATATTTGCTTTGAAGCCCCTTTTGAGATTTTTAACTTTAAACAAAAAAGTTTCCTGCCACAGCAAATGGCTAACATAATTGTAAAACAAAAGATCAAGCTAAAATGTATTCTTTTGTCAGCATTTTTTTGAAGTCACATAGAAAACATCGATGAAAATGTGAAGAAATAATTATCAAAACAAGTTACTTGGAATTGGCTATGTAGTGAAAGCACAATGTTTCTAACATATCTCAGCTTATGCTGCTTGTTAGATTCTATTTGAATAATGTCATAGTTGCTTTTCTCATTGCTGGGAAAAAATACCCAACACCCAAAGTTAAAGAAGAAAAGCTCCATTTCAGCTTGCAGTTTGTAGAGGTTTCTGTCCATAGTCAGCTGACTGCAAGCCAGGGTGGCAGGGCAGAGGGACGTCACAAAACAGAGAGTCTGTGGCAAAGTGGGCCAGGCAGCCTGTGGAAAAGCAGCAGCCAGCAGGGACATCACCCTCTCTCTGTCCCTTTGTAATCTACATGGGCTACCTGTCTTTTAGGGGGTGCTACTCACACCCAGGGTGGGACACCCTTAATCCTAGCATCACACACCCTAATCTAACCACCTTCAAAACTCCCCACCTATGACCAGATGAAGCTGTGAGGGGACATCGAGATACAAATCATAGCAAATAGTTACATTCTTGGAGAACTTCTATTTTTGTGAGGCACTTTCAAGAAAAGTCATACTGAGCCAGGAATGGTGGCATATGCCTGTAATCCCAGCACTCTGGAAGGCTGAGGCAGGAAGATCACAAGTTCAAGCCCAGCCTGGGCAATTTAGCAAGACCCTGTCTCAAACTTTAAAAATTTTTAGAAGGTCTGGGGATGTATGTCGGTGTGAACCTTGGGTACAATCTCCAGTAGTACACACACGCACGCACACACATGTGCGCGCACACAGACACAAATACAGAAAAGAAAAAATACATAAGAATATCTCAATGATAAATGAATTCATAATAAAAATATGGAAAAATTATTGATATATAACCACTGAACTCAAAAGAGTGAAAGACGTACAAAGGAATAAAAGGAAGGATTTGAAGGAACTGTGATAGAATGGTCTCTCTCTACGGTGTTCATACAGTGTTTCACTGGTTGGGAGATAACACACTCAAACATGCTATCAGTGCACCCTATGTTACAGAGAGACCACTGAAAGGGTTAGTTTTAACAAAACCTTTTCACAGTAGAATGTTATAAGGCAGTAATGAGATGAAGAGTCCTTTGTGACTATATCATAATCTGTCTTCTACCAAACAGCATTGATTTCCTTTCTCTGCTAGAGGCATTGTTTCTAAGGATGCTCACTACTTTGGTTTCTGTGGGCTGATACATCTGAGAATCTGCTTTCCAAGTTTAGAAATGCAAATGCTGGTATGGGATTCTGAAGATGCCATCGGCCACCTGGCAGTGAAGACCCTGAACATCAGAACGGGAATGCTGCCACTACATAATGCAGTAGAACAGAATGATGTGGTTGGGGTCCTGGTGACACACTGGCTCACCTGTCAACATTGCTTTTCTCATTTTGATGGTAAACAGACAAACAGCAGTCATCCTAAGAGGGGCATGGAGGCTTAGGAGTGCAGACCTAGGTCATGCCAACAGGTTGGTAGTCATCTGAAGCAAACATCATAGTCGAGAATGATGCAACCTAGAAAAGGCAATAGAAGAAGAGCACACACTCAACTGTGGCTCCAAATGCAGTGGCCAAGGCTGTGACCTTACCACTTCCCCCAGGAATGATGTCCAGCAGGCTCTTGGAAGGACTCTCCTGAGCCCAGGACGGTGGCATGTACCTGTTATCCCAGCCCTCAGGAGGTCAAGGCAAGAGGAGCACCATGAGCTCAAGGCCAGTCTGGGCTACATAGTGAGTTCGAACTGCAGAGTGGGGCTCTGTCTCAACTCTTTCCCCCTAAAGACCTTGTCCCAAATTTAGATGAAGAAGTAGATATGAGTAGTACAAATGGTAGACACAGTGAAACTCGTGATGTGTCTTACTCTCTGAGCTATTGAGAGTTCTTAACTATCAGCCCCATCTCGCAGTTATGCTAGGGTAGAAAGGTCTGCCTCTCCGAAAGTCATTCCTCTCTCCTCAGGGGTAGCTGAGATCCAGTCAGCAGTCAGTGCATAGTGTAAAGGCCCAGCCCCATCACCCATCTCAGAACAACACAAAAGGGTCATCACAGTCTTCTGGGACCTCAGAGGGCTGGCCCGGCCCTGGTTGGAACTGCATCACAGCCCAACCTCCTCCTCCGTCCCATACTCAGTGCTCCCATCCCTTCCACAGTGAGGATCCTGGAGCCATTCCCTCACACTGATCTCCAGCCCACAGCATTTTCCCTGGGAAACCTGTCTCTCAACTGGAATACTATTGGCACACCCGACGGAAGGTGAATGCAAAGTTTTGATTAGACAATAGGAATGGATCTGTGTTAAATTTCCTGATGTTTAACCATTGTACCGTGTTTATATAAAAGAATGCCCTTTTCCTTAAGAAGCATACACTGAAATCAATGGGGGTAAAGGCATATAAGCTTTGCAATTTAATGATAAATGATTCAGAAAAAAATTTACATGGAGAGGTAGAGGGTTGGAAAGAAAAATGCTAAAGATAGGGAAAATATAAATAACCGATAAATCGAGTAGAAGGTATACAGTAATTTATTCTCTTCTTGTGACTTTTCTATAAGTCTTAATTCATATCAGAATAGGAAGTAGCAAGTGAAAATGACCAGACCTCCTCTCATTCCAAGGGATTCTGATTCAGTTGGTAGACAACCAACATCTGCATTTTTATGAGCTCCCCAAGGTTGACAATCATTAGCATCACGGAAAAAAAAATCAGCATTAAACAAGTAATTTCTTTACAACGTGGTGTGTGTTATAAAAAAGGCAGTATAGAGAATTCAGGGAAAACATAGAGTCTCTCACCAAGCTAATTGGATCAAGGAAGATGTCCTTGAAAAGGTGACGGCTAAGGTGATACGCAAAGGAGCGCTTAGACCAAGGAGTCTTAGGAGGAAGAAGGGAGTGTCCCAAGCAAGAACAGGTTGTAGGAAAGTCCCAGAGGAAGAAGGAGCGAGCGGCCTTGATGGAATTGAGTGTTGATGTGACTGATTACTGGAGTGCCAACAGCAAAGAAGTACATGACATGGGGTAAGTCTGAGGAGCAAGAGACTTGTTAACGTTTATGTAGAAGAAGACAGTGCAGGGCCACAGAATGGTTTTATGCAGAGGAGGAAGTTGATCAGGTTTATGTATTCAAAACATCGCTCTGGTAGCTCAGTAGAAAATGGAAGGCAAGAAAAAGGGCCGGAAGATCACTTAAAATGGCTGGGGATGGGGAAAATGAGATGTGGATGAAATCCAGAGATATTTAGGGTGCTACCGACTGGTTATGGGAGATAGGACAGGGAGAGGGAAGTGTGACTTTCAGATTCTGGTTGGACAGCTAGACAAGGAAGGGAGCCTCTACGCTTCCTGTCAGTGGGGTCTTCTTTGTCTCAGGTACTGACGTATTGGCAACACTCAGCCCCTACCTTGCAGGTTTCAAGAAATATTTGTTGAATAAGTGAATGAGTTAAGTGAATTAGTATGTTTAGAGGTTAAGATTATGGGTTCACTTTTAAAAAGAGAATTTCGAGTACCTTTGTGTCCTCTTTTGATACTGTGTTCTGTGTAACGTTTCATTGAGTTCTGAAGGTGAGCAGTCTGCGCCATTATTTTGGGACTATTATTCTCCCCAGTATTTAGAAGTTTGAAGCACCCAGGAGAGCTTATACACTCAATATCTCATCACTTTGCACCGAATTTGATGTTTAAATGACGCAGTGCCTGAATATTGACTTTTACCTAATAAGGAAAATGCCTGGCTTTGGTAGTCATCCAAACATCCTTACTCGTTTTTAGTACAATACTCATGATTGTCTTCTTTTTTATGTTATTTATTTAATGGAGGGGGGCTCATACGATTGGCTTAATTTTTTTCAGCAGGAGCAAAAAGAATAAAGTTACAGGATTCGTTGAATATTTTCACAATGTTAAAACTAAAACAGTTCTAGGCTACGTGTAAGGGTTAAATAAGATTGTTCTCTTTAAAGATACAAGAATGTAAGCTTTCCTTACATTTAACAGACTTCACAGAACAAATACTGGGGGGAACAAGCCCTTTCTCCCCCATCCCAGCTCTGCCATCGGGAAGTGAACGTGGGCTGCAGTCCCCGCTGGGTCAAGGAAGCCGGCGAGGGCGCCCTTTGTGGCTGCTCCGGGGTCAGAGCCGGGCGGGAGGCCTCACTGAGGATGGCCCGACCGGCTGAGGGCCCTGGCTTGACAGCAGTGGTAAACGCTGGGCAGACTGAGAGCAACGTCTTTGTGTTTTTAAACTTCTAATTATCATTTTTGAACTTTGAGTTTAACAAGCTACGGGCATATCCAATTAGGGTGTTCTAATAAAGGTTAACTCTAAAAGCATAGCACTTTTAAGTAGGCAAAGAGGGCTAGGTAATGAGTTTTTTTTTAGAAAGAAAAAAGACAAGGGTAATAATGAGATCCTCTAAAATCCCAAGGATTTTTACTGCCATCCAGTGGTGGTGCTCTCAGGTGACTGTTAGAGAGTCTGTGCTCACTTTCTAGGTTTTCCCAGCAGAGAACCGTGAGTTTTATAGAACACCCTTCTTGGCCATGACAAATGCCATCCCGATTAAGTAACGCTCATAAAAGTGTTAATGTTTTACTGTTTCTTGCTTTAGGAAGCATACGTAGTACTCTCTGTGTACTGGTGGTACTTGTGTACTCGTTCCCCAAGGTTTGACCACAGCCGAGCCCACCCCACCCACCAGCATGTCCGTGTTCCTCCTCTCTGTCCTTTCTCCGGCAGGTTTGTAGTCTGTCACAAAGATGCCAGCCAGCAAGTACTCAGAGACTACAGGGCTTTGCTTGTTCTCACTGCCCTGAACACCGGGCTCCTGGGGATGGGCCCACCCCAGAATGAAAACCCACCACTCACACTTGCAGGGAATACTGTGTGAGCTGTGCTTGTGTAATTCGTAAGGGTGTGAGAACCAGAACGTGCACTGATAGCTCACACAGGGTCAATATATATCGGGTTTACTGGCATATACAACATGTGAGCTTCATGTGGGAGCGGGAGAATGAAATGATCTCCATCCTGTTTGGTTTACAGAAAAAAATTCAAGTGATTCTGTAAATACTACACACTGTGATTACTACTACAGGATTCTGTAAACTACACACAGGCATCCAGGTAGAAATCATCAGATATGCAGCAATATTCTACTTAACCCTGAAAAAAGATAAAATCACATGGTTAAAAAAAAAAAAAGCAATGTATCAGCATCTGTGACTCTTGGTACTGGGGAGTCTTCAAAACAAAACATATTTACTGGCAAATGAAATCCCATATCCCATATGGGCTACTGGATAGATAGCAACACAATCTTCAAAAAAATCCTGGAAATCACTACATGAAATACATGAGCGCATTTTTATAAAAGTGATCCAAATCACCTAGTAAAACTGAATGCAAACGAGTGATTTCCCGTAGAGCAGACCACACAAAGCCAAGCGTCTCGGTGAAAACCTGGTACAGGATACTCTGCAAGACAGCTCGATCCACATGGCAGAGCCTCCCTCAGCTCCTCCACAGACAGCATCCACTTTGCTCTGCTGCCTTAGGGTGACAGGGCCGTGCCCCTGCAGGATCTGTCATTGCTGTCCTCTTCCTGTTTTCTACTCCCTCGGACCTGCTCATCTTCAATACAAATCTGCTGGAAGGCAGGGAGGGAGGGAGAGAGGGTAGAAGAGATGGGTGCTGCTTCCACAAGAGCTGCAGTAATTCGGTTTCCTCGATGCAAGGACACCATGGATGTTGGTTTGGTGCCTCTGAGCTGAATATTCCTGGGACAACTCCCTCTACAGTAAACTCATGGTTCTTGCTTTGTACCAAGGTATGCCCTTAGACCGATAGTCCCCCTGCCAAAGAAGTCAAGTTGCAGTTTCCAGTAATGGTCTGAGTCACCACTTACAGAGGGGAATGGACTGGGTGTGATGGTGTACACCTGTAATCCCAGCACTCGGAAGGCTGAGGCAGGAGGTTTGCCAGCCTGGGCTACATACTGAGTTCAAGGCCAGCCTGAGTGACATAGTGAGACCTTGTCTCAAAAACTTTTATTGACAGATAGTAAAGAAAATCTAAATAAATTTCAAGGACTAAAAGGCTCACTGTTGTAAAGATACTATTTCTGCATGGATTAGCCTATACAATCAATGGGACGCTAATAAAAATTCCAACAGGGTTGTGTTTCTGTTTTTGGATTAACAAACTGATTCATGCATATGCTATGGTTTGGAAGAGTCCTCCGAAAGCCTGTTTGTTAGGACTTGGCTGTCAGCCTGTGGTACTATTAGGAGAGAGAGAGGCCCGTGAAAGCCAGGCCAGTGAAAGCGTGGCCTCGGAGAAGATATTGGGCCCTCTGCTCTTTCCTGGCTCCCTTTTTGTTTCCCTGATGCCGTGCAGCCTTTCCAACATGAGCTCCTGCCATGATGTACTATGGTACCACCACCACCCAAAGCAACAGGGCCAAATGACCATAGATGGAAACATCTGAAACCATGAGCTAAATAAGTCTTTCCCTCTTTGAGTTGGTTTATAACAGGTATTTGCTACAGCACTGGAAAGCTGACTGCCACAGTCTACAAACAAGAAAAGAGCTTGAAATGAACAGACAACTTCTGTGCATGGGTAAAGCACTCACCAACTGTTGTTACACGCTATGGGGTGTCTGCCTAAAACACTCAGCTTCCCAGAGATCACAGATGACAACAATGCTACTGGCCTTGTTAAGCCATACTAAGGCAAGGAACCAATTCTGTGATTGTAGTCAAATGGATTCAGGAATCAGTCTAAGAAAGAGAAGACATTTCGTACAGGCAAGTTAAAGAATTAGAAAATCTTTGACACAGTCGGAACCTCGGAGTTTATTGCTGATGAAAAAAAAGGTTGCAAGAGATGACAGAGACGTGTTCAAGGTCTCATGCTGGCATGGAAGATGGAGAGGCGAGGACTCACACAGGTGCTCTAAGATGCCAAATCTACTGCTCTTTCTTGAAGACCAAATGCGTATTCTGGGGCATTAAAGGAATCAGCAGGTGAAGTGGTTATGTTCTTGTCTTTCCTTTTTCCATGTGAAAGATAAACCCCATGCAATTCCAACTGCTTCATCTTATCCTTAGAGTTTTTACATCTCCAACCCCTAGCAGAATCATTTGTTCCTATAATACTGAATTCTAACTTCCGGGAGATTACTTACTTCAGGGCCTTCTGGTTAGGTGGGTTCCTATCTGTCTTCTGAGCGAGCTACAGGGTCAAAGAGCACAAGTTATTTCTTTCCATATTCGCATAGTCCCTTAGGTACAATGCCTAAAACAAAATAAGCATTTAACAAATGTTTATAGGATAAACTAAATACTTACTGAAAATCCTCTTCATTAAAATCCTGGCAGTTAGTGCCTCCCAATTCTCCTGTGTGGGAAAGTTGTGTACAAACCCTGTCCTCCTCTTCGACCACTCTCCTCTCTGCTTCCTGCCCCCCTGTAAATCTGTGCATCTTGGTGAGAATTCAATACTCCCAGGATCCCACCTGCTAGGAACTTCTTGTTCTTGTAACAGGACTGAAGTTGACCCAGCTGGACATTTTCCCTAATATCTTTCTCCTCGCTGTTTCCTTAGGAGGGTCTCTCTCTGTTTTAACTTTGCTGCTCCAGTCCTGCACATGGTGAAAGGAAAGGGCTATTTTCTCTTCCAATGGCAGGACATTCCATCTGGGGTTTAGAAAAAAAGCACAACATCCTGTTCCCTGTGTGTCTTAGAAGAGTCTGGGATTTTTTATAGCTTAGAATAACCTGCAAGGGATTATTAAAGCCACAAGGGAAGGAACAGTGGTGGGGGGCTATGAAGACGTAAAGTTTGCTTATGGGTAGCAGAAAAATTATTCACCAAAGAAACTAGAGTCTAGAAAAGAGTCAAAAAAAGATGAAATGGAAGCTCAGAAAAATCTTACCCTGGTCCACAAACCTCACATGGTAAGATTCCCTTTTGCTTTTTTGAGGGCATTGCTTACCACTTTGCCTGATTCCCCTTCCTCTCCAGGCACCCTAGCTTCACTGGCCCTAAAAGACTTTCTCACCTTGGGGCCTCTGCAATTCCTCTAAGGGAAGGACATTCCTTTCTCAAGGTAGTCAAAATCATCTCTTTACTTCACTGAGCCCTTTGCTGAAATATAATCCTATTAGACATCTTGCTTGATCTCACATAAAATAACATCCCTCAATTCCCCTATATCTGCAGTTTTCACAGGCCTGATTTTGTCTTTGATACGGTTGTTCATCCGTAAGCTAATTATGATATGTCACCTCGAACGGATTCAGAAATGTCTAGTAGGTGGTCAGCGTGCAGGCCAGCAAACTGAGTGAGGTAGACCTACCCTGGACGTGTGCCTATTTTGAGGAGCCCCAGCCTTGAGTAGGTGCATCCTGTGCTGTTATAGCCTTTGAACATTGCCCTCCAGGTCTCCAATTTCTTCAGGCCCTCAACAGACTCACACCACTGACTCTCCAGTGAGCTTCCAGGCCTGTGACCCTGATGGTGAGTCATCCTTGATCCGTCTTGTTCTGCAGCTTCTATTTTTCTTGGCTGAGTAGTTACTGGATCCTCCAGCTCTCCATTGCACAACCATTATGACTTCTGCTTCTGCTCCTGTAAGCCTACCTAATCTCATTGCATATATATTTTTTTCTATTGATTTTGTTGCTCCAACTAATACACCCTCTAATACAATGGGAGTTCCATGAGGGGATGAGTACTGTTTCTACATCACCATTGCACCCTCCTAGTACATGGCCCAGCACAAGCAGCACTCAGTAACCCTTTACTGAGAGGGTGGATGGGTGTGACAAGGCACTCACCTCTCTGCCTCACATCCTGCTTAGGTGACCAGGGACTCACTAGGGCTGACTGCCCAGGAGCCTGATGGCAAACTTGGTCCAAGGGTTTCTTCTTGAGAAATGCCTCCTTACCCGCTTGATTCTGTTGTAAATTGAAAAATGGGTTTTCTTCCTGAGCAATTCTTTGCAAGATTATGAGAAATTCAGGCATAATGGGCTCAAGTATGGCTAGGAACTCCATTGAAATTCTGTGTATTGTGAGCTGTGTGAACACAGGCAAGACACTCAACCTCTCCAAAGGTGCAGGTGACTCGCTCGTAACCCTGAGGTGGGGTATGCATCATCACAGGAATTGAAGGGCGGGTTAGGCCCAGATCAAGTTGTCAGTAAATGATACTTTAGGGTTTGGAAAAGAAGATAAGAAAGAGACGAGGAAAGGACTGTTTGATGAAGATGTGGTGTAATGTGTCGTGCCAGTAGCATGGCCATCAGAACATCAGGCCCAACGCGGCAGGACTATGACCTGGATAAGTGATCACTCCCTTGTGGTGGTAAAAAGTTTGCAGGAGGCCATGGGTTTGACCAAGCCCCCTACACTGGGCCCAACAGACCAAACCAATAGTTTCATCACAGTAAGTGAGCTCTGGCTGTAGCCTATAACTGACTAGATGATAAACACTGAACTAGCCAAGGTATAATTAACTGACTGACTAGGCTGTAGCCAATTGGGCTGTTTTGACTGCTTCGCTTCAGTTTTCCTATAAATGCTGCCTTTTTGTCGGCATTCTCGGATCCTGCTCTGGTTCTTGGAGCTGCTCAGTTTGCAAACTGCATTTGTTTTGCTCAAGTAAACTGCTAAGCTTCATTAGTATAAAGAATTTTCCTTTTAGAAGTGGGAAGAGTCTTCATCTCTAAAGAAGGACGGATCTGCAGCGCTGAGCGCAGGTACATACACAAACCTAGCGTTTCCTATGCTGGGAGGCAAGCGGGGTGGGAGCAGGGTCGGCTTGCCGTCGTGAAAGCAGAAAGTCCGTCGTGAGAAAGCACTGGTGGGCAGGTTGGCCTTGCGAAGCACCCTGCTGTTTGGTGGAGATTGGCCATAGGGGAACAGCACAAGCTGGGACACTAAGGTAAGTCCAAAGAAATTTCCACCGGCTTATGTGTCTGTCTTTATACCGGTTCTATGGTGTTTTGGTTACTATGGCTTTGCGGGTTGCCTTGAAATTTGGAAATGGAGCTACGTATGGTGGCACACGCCTGTAATCCCAGCACTTGGGAGGCTGAGGCAGGAGGATTACTGTGAGTTCGAGACCAGGCTGGGCTACATAGTGAGTTCCAGGTCAGTCTCCACTACATGGTGAGAACGTGTCTCAAAAAAAGCAAGCAAACAAACAAACAAAAAAGAAATTGGGAAATGGATACATATTGAGCATATACTCCTAGTGAAATAAGTAAGTCACACATGTATAAATACCAAATAGTTTCTCTGGTGTGAAAAACTATAATAGTACATATGATCCTAATGGTATAATTGACAATGTGAAATAGGAAGAAAACGGCTAAAGGTGTAGGGGAAGTGGGAAGGGTAGGAGAAAGGTAATAAGGGAAAAGGAAAAAAATACGATCAAAGGAAAATATGGAAATAAATTATTTGTAAAAAGGAAAGGGAGGAGGGGGTGAAGGGAGGGCAGGGACAAGGGGAAAAAAAGAACCAAGACCTGTCATGTAAAGGTACAAGATCCCAATGATGGATGTAACTGTACTGTATACCTAAAATGTACCAATAAACTCAATGAGAAAGAAAAAAAAAGAAATTGGGAATTGACAAAGCAACAGCCAACAGCATATTTTTTTCCCCTTTCCTCCAACCTCTTCTTTTTTGCCAGCATCAGTCATTTACTTAGTTTATAAGTCCTTATAAAGTTAATTGTACATACAGATTGACAGGCAGACTAACAAGCCACAAAACATATAAAACACAAAACTGTACTAAATGAAAGTATGACTTATTTCTTTTTTCCTTTTATTTTGCACATTTATTAAACCAAAAGTGAAGTGCACTAGCATTAGTGAAATGTTTTCAAAGAAGTTTCCCTTTCACCCTCCCACTTTATTTTTTATTGTAATGTTATAAAATATGAAAATATTTTTACTCCTATAAAAAGCAAACTTTCAAAATAAAATAATTCAATAATAGTGGTTAATACACCATGTGACATGATCTTAAAAGAATGACCAAAATGTTCAGAGTAACATTCCCTTTACAAAGTGTAAGATCTTCTCTACAAAAAAACCAAAAGCAACTTTCTTTTCAATGAACAAAAGAAACTAGTAGCATAAATGAAACAAATTAGTATTTATTGTAAAATATTTTCAAAAAATAAAATATTTTCAAAATAGCAAATAGATAAGTTGGAGTTACCATCTCAATATATGTGTATGTATATTTTTTTCTCAAGCTTTGTGGCATTTAAGCTTGTATGTCTTTTTTTTTTTTTTTTTTTTTTTTTTTTTTTTTTTTTATTGAACTAGGGTCCTGGGGCTTGCAAAGCAGGCCACCGAACCTTTGAGCTAAATCCCTAGCTAGCCCTAAGCTTGTATTTCTGACATTTCATTTAACATTATGGTCTCACATTGCATCCATTTGCCTATGAATGCCTTGAGTTTTGATAATATAGTACTCTATTGTGTATAAAATAGTACATTTGCTTTACCCATTCCTTTGTTGATAGACATATACTCTGTTTCTAAGACCTAGTTATTGTAAATTGTGCTGCTATAAACATGGGTATGCATGTATCCCTGTAAAATGATAATTTTAAGTCTTCTGAGAAGATACCCAGAAGGAGGATAGCTGGGTCCAATGCAATTTCTATTTTTAATTTTTTTAGGAATTTCTGCACTGATTTCTATAGTGCTTCGGTTAACATTCCCACCAACAATGTTAAGTTTTGTGTTTTTTTTTGCCCCACAATCTTGCCAGCATTGTTGTTATTTGATTTTTTTTTTTGACAATAGCCATTCTTTCTGATGAGCCATTTCTCAGTGTAGCTTTAATTTGCATTTCTCTAGCAATGTGGAATATGTTTTCATGTATTTATTGGCCATTGGTACTTCTTCTGAGAAGTGTCTTCATTTCAGTTGCCCACTTTCTGATTGGGTTTTTTATGTGGAGAGTCTGGTTTTTTTTGTTTTTTGTTTTGTGTGTGTGTGTGTGTGTGTGTGTGTGTGTGTTCTCTATATTCTAGAATGATATCTGTCCTCTGTCTGGTGAATACCTGGAATTTCTTTTCTCACTCTGTAGGCGGTCTCTTCACTCAGTTGTTTCCTTTGCCGTGCAGAAGCTTTTTAATTTGATGTGATCCCATTTGGTGATTCTTGTGCCATTGGGGTTCTGTTCGGAAAGTTGACGCCTACACTGTGTTTTTAAGTTATTTTATCTTCCAGCAGATTGTTTCTGTTTTGCCATTTAGGTCTTTGATCCATTTTGATGTTAGTTTAGAATGTGGTGAGATATATGGGTCTAGACTGCATGCAGATACTGGTTTTCCCAGCACCATTTCTTAAAGAGGCTGTCTCCTCCAGTGTGTCTTTTGCCTCTTTGTCAAAGATCAAATATGCAGCTGAATGTGCCTGGGGTTGTTTCTGCTTTCTCTGTTCTGTTCCATTGACCCACATTGGTGTTTGTACCAATACCATGCTGACTTTTGTTGTTGTTGTTTCATCATAGTAGCTTTGTAGTAAACCTTCAAATCTGGGATTATGATGTTTCCTGCTTTGCTTGTGTTACCCGGGATTGCTTTTGCTAGTCTGTGTTTCTTCTGATTCCATATAAATTTCAGGATTGTTTTCTCTAGCTCTGTGAGAAAAGCTGCTGGTACTTTGATTGTGATTGTCTTAAATTTGTATATCAGTTTTGAAAGTCTAGCCATTTTGGTATTAGTTCTGCCTAGCCAGGAACAGAGAATATCTTTCCGTTTTCCGGTATTCTCAATTTTCTTTTTCAGAATGATACAATTTTAATTGTAGAGATCTTTTACTTGATTAATTCTAACTGTTGAATATTTCTTTATGGTATTGTGAATGGTATAATTTTCCTAATTTCTCAATTATTAGTGTATAGGAACACTACTGATTTTTATATATCTATTTTGTATCCTACTACATTGCTGAATTTGGTTAGAAATTCCAAGAATCTTTTTTGGTGGAAGTTTTTGGGTCTTTTAAGTACAGGATTATGTTATTCACAGATAGTGATATTTTCTTTTTGTACTTTGCTATATGTATTCATTTTATTTCTTTCTCTTCCCTGATTGCTTTTGCTAATGTTTCAAGAACTATGTTGAACAGGAGTGGTGATAACAGATATATCTGTCTTGTTCCTCATTTTATAGGGAAAGCTTTCATTTAGTATAATGTTGGCCTTTGATTTGTCATAGATGGTTTTTTATCAGTTTGAGATAAAGACCTATACTATATCTATTTTCTTCAGTATGTTTATCATGACTGGATGTTGGATTTTTAAAATTTGGTCTAATTTTATTCTTGGTCATATATATATATATATATGCATATATATATATGCATATATATATATATGGAATTTTTGCCAAATCAACAAAAATAATTTTTAAATTTTCATGAGTGCATGTTTACAGTGCAGTACATAATTATATTCATTGTGGGGAACTGATACATAGCACATTTCAACTATTTTTCCCCCTTCCCCTCCACTGCCTTTTTTTGTTGGTTTTTGCTGGCATTAGATTCATTTACTTATAACTCCTAATAAAATTACTTATTGTACATACAGATTAATGATGAAACTAATAGGCAAAGATAGATAGATATATATATATAT
>NW_022900914.1:13815214-13816401 GCF_012274545.1 Fukomys damarensis | reverse complement strand
TTGCAGAGGTTTCACCCATAATTGGCTGGCTCCAAGGCAGGGTGGTGTTGCAGAGAAGCAATGTGTGGGGGGCAGAAGGGTAGTGAAGCAACAAGGTACAACCACAGCTCTTTCTATCCCTGATATCATATCCAGGCTACTTAGAGTGGATAGCATTCACTCACTTAATCCTAGAGCCCTTGATCCTAGCATTGCACCATGAATCAACTCTAGCATCAGACACTCTAGATGCAGCCACCTCTGAAAAAGACCCCCCTGTGACCATTAGGCTTTGGGGGAACATCTAGACCCAAACCATTATAGTGTATAAATACCACATTTTCTTTTTATAACTTTTTAACTTTTATTAGAACATGTTTGCAGTACATAAAGATAACACTTCCTATGGGAATTGGTACGTGTGTGCAACACGTGTATCAGTATTTACTACAGAAACATGTAACACAAGATATACAAATATATGTGAATTTATAAGATTGGCTTATAATGGCTGCCCACAGAGTCAGATGAGGAAGGGTGCAGAGGGTCCATCTGCACACTGCAGACTGAAGGATTCATCAAAGGTCTGGAACTCACTGCAGTGTCATGTGTGAGTCCGAATCAGGAGGCTGAAGGGTCTGCACTGGAAGCCAGGAGATGATTCCAAGGAGAAGGCGAATACTGGAGCTCCTCCAAAGAAGCAGAAGCCATCTGTCCTTCCTCATTTCCCCTTTGTACCATACCGGTGATGAGCCAGCCTAGGATGGGTCTTCTGTGGCCTAGGACATAGAATTGCCCAGCTGAGGGCCACGGATTTAGCTCAGTGGCACCGCACCTGCCTTCAAGCCCAAGGTCCTGAGTTCCATCCCTGGTACCAAAGGGAGAAAAGAAAAGAATTGCTGAGCTGATTTAGTTAGCTTCTCTCAACCAAACTTCTCAAGTTGATCCAATCAATCAACCATCTCAACACATATCAACACCTTTCAATTCCCTATTTCCTCCGTCTTCTACCCGCTTTTGTTTTTCCAGCATCAGATTCTTTTATAAGAACTCATAGCTAATTATCATATACACAAATTGCAAACCAGACTAATAGGCCAAAAAGCATATAAACTATGTAAGACAGTTGTGCTAAGTCAAGGTATAGTTTTAGAAACATTGCCCACACTAGATTACAATAATTTTTTCTTTATTATGGCTTTTGTTTT
>NW_022900914.1:13801737-13814893 GCF_012274545.1 Fukomys damarensis | reverse complement strand
ATATATATCACTCTGTTAGTGGTTTCCTTTGCTGTATAGAAACTTTTTAGGTGGATGTGATCTCATTTGTTGTTTTTTATATTGTTTCTTGTGCAACAGTTTTGTTTTCTTTTTTCCCCCCAGAACATCTTTTCTAGGGCTGGGGATTTAGTTCAGTGTTTCTGCTGCCTGCTTCGCAAGCACAGTCCCAAGTTCAATCCCCAGTTCAAAAAAAAAAAACAAAAACTTTGTCTAGACCTATATCTTCTAGAGCTTTACCTATTCTATATTTCAGAAGAAGTGCTTCTGTTCTAACATTTAGATCTTTGACCCATTTTGATTTTAGACTAGTGCATGATGAAAGATACTGGTCTATGTTCAACCTTTGGCATGTGGATAGCCAGTTTTCCTAGCAACATTTGTTAAAGAGGCTATTATCCCTCCAGCAAGAGAATTTGGCCCACTTGTCAAAAATAACACGAATAAGTGTGCCTGGAGTTATTTGTGTATCTTCTCTTCTGTCCCATTGACCCACAGTCCTTTCTTTTCCCCCTAATACCATGGTGTTTTTATCATAGTAGCTTTGTAGTATAACTTGAAGTGTGGGACTGCGATGCTTCCTGTCTTTCTCTTGTTCCACGGAATTGCTTTTGCTATTCTAGGTCTTTTCTGATTCCATATGAATTTTAGGAGTGCCTTCCTCAGTTCCGTAAGGGCTTTAAATCTGTAAAACAGCTTTTCAAACTATCGCTTTGACTATATTGTTTCTGTGCCTACCCCAAAATGAGGGATATCTTTCCATTTCTGATATCCTCTTCAATCTCCTTTTTTAATGCTATGGTAGAGGTCTTTCAATTCCTTGGTTAATTCCTCATTATTTCATTTTTCTTGATGCTGTTGAGAAAGGTATTGTTTCCCTAATTTCCCTCTCATTGAGTTTGTTACTGTTGTATAGGAATCCTATTGATTTTTGAGTGCTGAACTTGGATATTATTTCTGGGGAACTTTGGGTGGAGTTTTGGGGTCTTCTATGTAGAGGATTGTGTCATCAGCAAATAATGACATTTAACTTCTTTCCCTATCCATATTCCTTTTATGTCTTTCTCTTGCCTTATTGCTCTAGCTAATATTTTAAGAACTATATTAAACAGAAGTGGTGGTAGTGAACAACCTGGTGGTCTTCCTGATTTTAGAGAAAAAGCTTTCAGTTTCTCTCTATTTAGTATAATTTTTGCCTGTCTGTGAATCATAGACAGCCTTTATTGGGTTACGATAAATACTTTCTACACTAAATCCTTGATTTAAAAACATTCGAGTAGGGAACAAATCATGGAAGTAGCTCACGTGTCTGCTGGATGTGGCCGCAGCTGTGTTGCTGGGTACTTTACTGTGCAGAGCAATAGTGTATGGTAGTACAGTGCTCAATCAGAGCCCAAGATGTCTGGAAGCAAGATGAAAAACTTTACGTTGCGTATCTGTATAAAAGTTGTATTAGGCTCACTTTGTCAGACTTAACAAATGAGTCTGACAAAAGTTCTTACAGAATGGAGACTTATGCATTCCTGTTTTCTTTAGTGTTTTCATCATGAATAGATTGTCCAGTGCTTTTTCTGTATCTATTGAGAGATCATGTGTTTTTTTTCCTGTTTATGTAGTGTATTATATTGATTGATTTGTATATGTTGAATCCTCCTTGGAATTAATCCTACTTGGTCATGATGTATGAACTTTTTCATGATTTATTATATTCTGTTTACCAGTATCTAATTGAGGATTTTTATCAGAGGCCAATCAGTCCTCCAATCTGCCTAGAGAAGGGTGCAGCAAGGGTTAAAGAAAGAAAGACAAAGAGAAACAATTTCAAAATTCAGGGGGATTGGGAGGTCAGTGCCAGAGTGGGCAAAGACAAAGACACTCCAAGCTAGCCACTACTTATTAGGTGCACACAATAATCAGAGGGAGTCTTATGTTGACAATCTTATGTTGATGAAGATATTAGATTGATGAGGATCACTATGTTGATGAGGATGGAGAGATGGGAAACACATTCTTACAATAATAATGGAATGAGGTAGCAGGATAGCAAAGGAATTTGTCCTTCCCCCAGGTGAAACTTTCTCTTTTTTATTACTACTTGGTTCTCAAAGAACCAGGATGTAATGTTGTAATCTTGCCCTTGAGGATCACAACATCATAGGACCACTGATTCCTCAGCTGTGGCCAAGGGCACACAGAGTAATGTTTGCACATGCCGTACCCAGTCTGCATAGCAAGGCAAGGAGACTAGGCATCAGGCAGCCCTAATTCTACTTTAATTATGAAATGATTTTTTTCCCAAAAATTATATGGAATGACTGTACAGATTTTTACAACTGACTGTGTTCATTAAAGAGATTGGCCTATAGTTCTCTTTTTTGATTAAGTTCTTTTCTGGTTTTGGAATCAGGATAATGCTTGCTTTTAGGAATGACTGTAGGAGCACTGCTTCCTTTTCAATTTCATTAAAATGTTTGAGTAGTACTGCTGTTAGACCTTTTCTAAAGGTCTTGTAGAATTTGGTGGTAAAGTTGTCAAGACTGAACTTAGTTGGTAGTTTTTTATATTACTACTTTAATTTCACACAGTGATACTAGGCTATTCAAGATTTTTACATCTCTTCTTAGTTCAGCCTTGTGTTAGAGTACAGGTTCTCAAAGTAGTTTCTGATAATCTGGATTTCAGCAGAATCCATTATGATTTCACCTATTTCATTTCTAATTGTATGGATCTGGGTATTTTCTTTCCTTATTTTAACAACAGTAGCTAAGGTTGTCTATTTTGCTTGATTTTTTTAAAAAACCAGCCCTTATTCTTTTCTTTTTTAGTCTGAATTCATTAATTTCTGGCCTGGTTTTTATAATTTCCTCCCTTATATTAACTTTGAGTTGTTCTTGTTTTTTTAGGAACTTGAGTTGCATCATCAGTTTATTTGAATTTACTGTTTTTCAGATGTGGGAATTCACTGCTGTGAACTTCCCTCTCAGGACTGCTTTCTCTGTGTTCCATAGGTTCCGGTGTGTCTTACTAACATTATTATTTGATTGTAGAACGTTTAATTTCTTCTTTAATTTCATCTGTGGCCCACTGATTATTCAAGAGAGTATTGCTTAATTTCCATGTGTTTGCATAGTCTCTGTGGTGTCTTTACAATTGATTTTGAGTTTCATAAATTTGTGATCTGTTAACAGGCATGGGATAATTTTGATTCTTTTGCATTTACTAAAGCATGTGTTTTGGGCTAGTATATGGTCTATTTTGGAGAAAGTCACATGTGGTGCTGAGAAGAATGCATTTTGTGTTGTTGGATTGAACACCATAGTTATCTGTTAAAGCAATTTGTTCAAAAATTTGGTTCAACTCACATTTCTTTGTCGACTTTTTTGTCTACTTGATCTTCTTAGGGATGAGTAAGTTAGAATGACAGAGATGCGCCCCACTCTGCAACAGATCTGAGTTCATTTATTAAGCCAGTGACCAAGAGGGGGCTAGTGCCTGGAAAGTTCTCTCAACACTGGGAAGCTATTTGATTTCTCCTTTTAAATCATGCTTTCAGTTGGGGAGGGCTCAGGGGAGAGCAAGTGGAAATTTACAGAGCAGAACCATGCCAGGTTAGTGTGTGTGTGGAGCACAGGAAGTTTTATACACTAGGTGAGCTACAAAACTTCCTTGCTGCAATTGCATCAAGTTTACTGCCAAACAGGATGTGAGTTTTGGGTGCTTTGTCCACAATGGTGGTAAGACTCAAGATGGAGTCAGGTTTGTTAGCATAATCTGTCCATTCCTAATACTAGGGTGTTAAGGTCCTTTATTACTATTGTATTGGGGTTTCTATGATTTTTCATGTCCATTCCTGTTGTTTTCTGAAGTTGGGTACACTGATATTTGGTGCATACCTGTTTATAATTGTTAACTGTTCTGGTTGAATTGTTCCTTTAACTAATATTTAGTGACCTTTGTCTATTCTTTTCAATCTTAGCTTGAAATCCACTTTGTCTGAAATTAGGATAGCAACTCCTTTTATTCTGGTTTCCCATTGCATGGGATATGGTTTTTCATCCTTTGATTTTTTAATCAGTATCTTTTTAATTAAATGTGTTTCTTATATGCTGTATATTGTTGGCTTTTTTTTGCTTGATCAGTTCAGTGAATCTGTCTTTTGAGGAGTTGAGACCATTCACATTGAGAGTTGTTACTGAGAGGTATTGACTTATTCCTGTCGCTGCATTATTTCCCAGTTGCAGATATCCTTATTTTCCTCTGTTTTGTTTAGCTGTTCATCCCATCAAGTGTATTCATTTTTTAAGATGTATTGACATGGTTGGCTTCACTGTATCTTTCTGGGATGTCCTTGGCAATATTTTGTAATGCTGGCTTGTTGATCATGAATTTCTTGAGGTGTTCCTTGTCATAGAAATACCTTATTTCTTTGTCAAATTTAAAGAAAAGTTTTACAGGATACATAAGTTAGGGTGGAAAGTTGTTATCTTTTAGGGCTTGAAATATTTCACTCCGTACCTTCCTGGCCTTTAAGGTTTGTGTAGAAAAGTTTGTTGTGATTTGAACAAGCCTACTTTTGTATGTGATTTGTTTGCTTTTTCTAACAGCTTTTAAGATTTTGTCCCTGTGATGGACTTCTTGAATTTTGAGTATAATATGGTGTGGAGGGATTCTCTTTTGGTCATGGCTATTTGGTGTTCTATATGTCTCCTTTATCTGTATGTTTATTTCCCTAAATTTGGGAAATTTTCTTCTGTTGTTTCTGTGAATAGATTTTTATGCCATTTAAGTTGTCTAATTTTTCACTTAATTCAATTATTCTTAGATAAGTCTTCTTTGCATCATCTAGCAGTGGTTAGATCAATTTTTCATTTTCTCTTGCTGTTTTTAAAGGGCGAGTATTTCCAAAGTGACCGTAAAGGGAAATAGCTGTATGGTACATTTCTCTGATATGGGTTATTGGGAAGATAGGGATGGGGTAGATTGGGTGTTGCTAAGGAAAGAGTGGGAGTGAGGATACCTAAAGTGTGGACTTTGGTCCAGTTTGTTAGTAAGCAAATATTTGCCTTTGTTCTGCATACCCAAAAGATGCCTGTCTCTAAGGAGAGGTATGCCATAAGATCAAATTGGGACAAGAGGAGGAAGTTTCAGAGTGGCTTCGGAAATAAAAGTTGGACTGCCTCAAATTGGTGCCATATATGAAAGGAGAAACTAAAAGTTGCAGCTATCAAGGGGAAAGGGGTGAGGCTGGTTGCATTACTGTGGGCTTTTATTGGCTAAGAGCAGTGAACTTTTGGTTTAGGAGAGTGTTGCCATCGGTATACAAGAGTGTTTGCATTCTTGTGCTCCTCTGTGGGCTAAGGGAGCATCCTTTAGAAAGTGTTTCCTTTGTCCTGCAAATATCTAGTTGCAGTTCCAGGTAAGCTGTCTTGGAAGGAAGTATCCCCAGACACCCTCAAGAGAGTTCCGAGACAGTATTTCCATGATCAAAGGGTGACAGAAGTTGGATTGTAGCTTTGCAGAGGGAAGAGTCTCGGGAGCTGAGTGGTGTATAGTGACCTTGTTGGGCTGGAGAGATGTATAAAGGAACAGTGTGGGTCATATAGACGCACTTTGGGAGGGACCAATTATGGCTTGCTGGTGAAGTCAGGGAGCTTTCAGGGCATGTCTGATGCCTTTTAGTGCCACTGAGGGTCTGATGTCAGATCCCTCAGCTAGGGTTGCACCCCTGGGATTGGTGATTTCAATGGAATGTAGCCCTGCAGAAGTATTTATCCATGACCCCAAGGGGAGCAGAAATTACTGAGTCTGCTATCTGAGAGAGATGGAGGCAGATCCAGAAGGGTTGTTGGATGGCTCCATTAAAGGTTTGGATGGTTTTTGCTGTGTGAGAGAGTGTCTGATTGAAGTATGTAGGGAAGGTCTTTGCTGTCATGTTAGGGGTTAAGAGTATAAGTAATATTGAGAAAGGATCCCAGCAGAAGAACACAGGAACTGTAGGTGATGATCAGCCTTACCTCGGGATTGGGATCAATCGATATGGATGTGGCACTGTCGGGTTATATTTAAGGAAGAGGCCACCTGTTGAGTGATCTGTTAGGCAAATTCGGGTCCATTATCAGTTTGGATAGAGGTCAGACATCCAAAGCAGGGAATAATTTCAGTGAGCAGAATATGGGCTACTGTGGAAGACCTCTTGTTTGATTTGGGAAAGGCGAGATGTCAACTAGGACCAGGAGGTACCTTTGTTTCATTACCAGAGGCATGTTCGTGAAATCCACTTGCTAATCAGGGCCAGGGAGAGATCCTTAGGACTTGTGGGTAGGGAAGGGAGGAAGTCTAAGGTTGCTTTGGGAGTTGGTGGTCTGGCATGTGGAATATTGGGCAGTTATCTCTTGCAGGGAGGTCGTAAGACTATTGGTGAGATGTAATGTGGGTCTGTAGGAATTGGAGCGGAGGGAATGATCCATCATGGATCTGGTAATGGAAGGATGAAAGAAATTTGTTTTGTAAGCTTTTAGGAAGGACCAATTTTTAATGGAGAAACCACCACTGCTCTTCTTGTGCCCTCTGTTCTTTCAGTGAAGTTAATTCATGGAGTGAGTAGGGACATAGAAGAGCACACAAAGCAGGGGATAAAGAGAAGATTGGTGGCTACTTGCTTTACCATTTTGTCAGCATTTCCATGAATGATGTGTCTAAGATTTTTATCATATAAGTTAGGTCTTTGGTGGTTCCTGTAATGAATGATAGCAGCTCTATGGAGTAGAAGTGCTGCCTCTAAAAGGTCTCAAATTAGGATCTGTTTTGTATAGGCATGTTTTGTTTTTTTTGTTTTTTGCTGTTAAGAATCCCCTTTTTGTGCCAAATCTGGGCATCTGAATGCAGGGTAGTATAGGTGTATTTGGAGTCTGTATAGAGGTTGATAGCTCTATCTCCTGCCAGAGTGAGAGTTCTGGTGAGTGTCTGACTGGTCTGTACTGGAAGGGTCGCTGCCTTGATTCACAGGGAGGGCAGGAGGACTATCACGATAGCCTTCAGTGATGGTGTGTCCTGCCTGGGAGGGGGTGGTTTTTTAAAATACTTTCATCAATAAACCAGTCAGGGGACCCTGGCATATATTCTGCGGTCATGTGATGGAAAGAGGTAAGAGCAAAATCAAGGAGTTCAATTCCTTCATGTTGAGGGGTGGAGTCTGGGCAGTCAGGTACTAGGAGAAGGATGTCAGGGTTTAGTACAGAAGAGCAATGGAAAGTAAGCGAGTATTGTAGGAGCTGGGAGTAAAACTTGGGCCAAAGAAAGAAGGGTTAAACCATGGTGACTGAGATCAGAGAGATCGCATGAGGCATGAACCTGTAGGGGCTGGTGGAGGGCAATTTTTCCTGCCTCAGGAATAAGGAGTGCATCTGATGCTCGGAGCTGTAAGCAGAGAGGCCAGCCTCTTATTACCAGCTTGACTTGTTTGAACAAATAGGCAACAGGCTTGGAGGAACCTCCAGCTGATTGTGCAAGAAGCCCTAATGCTTGTCCCTTTTTGCTGGCTGAAAAGTTTTATTAGGGTTGAGTAGGGCCAAAACAGGTGCCTTGAGTACTCACTTGAGGGTCCAGAAAGATGCAGAAATGAAATCTGTTTCTGGCACACCTTCTCCCCTCCCCGAATTAGGCTTTAACAGCTCCTTTCTATCTCTGGACTTTAAATATTTTTATTTTTATTTTATTTTAAAATTTCACTTTATTGGTACACTTTTGATATTCACATTCATCATAGGGAATTGTTCCTGTACCTGATACATCTTGATTCTTTTTCCCCATTCACTTTCCCTCCCTTCAATCCCTCTTGCCTCCTTGTTTATAAAAACTGTTTCCATTTTTTTCTTTTCTTTTCCATTCCTTTCCTTTCCTTCTTCCCTCCCTTGTTCCCCTTCCCATTTGAACATTTCCTTCCCGCTTCCCAATGTCTGTCATATATTTTAGTCCTTATTTGTGCTTTCAGTTTCTTTTCTTTTTTATATTTTTTTAATTTTTTTTCAGCTTTAATTGAGTTTATTGGTACATTTTAGGGATACAGTACAGTTACATTCATTGTTGGGATCTTGTACCTCTACATGACAAGTCTTGGTTCTCATTTTTTCCCCTTACCTCTGCCCTCCCTTCACCCCCCCCCTCCCCATCTACAAACACTTTATTTTTATCTTTTCATTCTCTCACATTTTTTTCTTTTCCCTTTTTACTCTTCCCCTACCCATCCCACCTTCCCTACACCTTTAGCTCCTTTCTTCCCATTTCTAAATGTCAGTAATCTTATTAGGATCTTATGCATTGTTGCAGATTATTTACACCAGGGAAACTATTTGGTATTTACACATGTGTGACTTATTTATTTCACTTAGGAGTATATCTTCAATATGTATCCATTTTCCTATGAATGAATCTATTTTCTCATTCTTTATGGCTAATATTCCATTTTATAGAAAAACCACAACTTCTTTATCCAGTTTCCAACGGATGGGCAAATAGGCTGTTTCCAAGATTTAGCTATTACAAACTGTGCCGCTATAAACATGGGTGCACATACTTCTCTGTGATATGATTCTTTTAGTTCTCTTGGAAAGATACCCAGCAGAGGGATGGCTGGGTCAAATGGAACCTCCAGTCCAAGCTCTTTGAGGTATCTCCATATTGATTTCCATAGTGGTTGCACTAGTCTGCACTCCCACCAACAATGGAGAAGGGTTCCTTTCTCCCCACACCCCCGCCAACATTTGTTATTGTGTGATTCCTTGATAGCAGCCATTCTTTGTGGGGTGAGGTGGAATCTCAGTGTTGTTTTCATCTGCATCTCTCGAATGACCAGTGATGTGGAACATTTTTTCAAATATTTTCTTGCTGCTTTTACTTCTTTGAGAAATGTCTGTTCATTTCAGATGCCCAGTTTTGAATCGGGTCTTTATATTTGGAGGGACTAATTGTTTTGAGTTCTTTATATATCCTTGATAATAGTCCTTTGTCTGAGGAACAGCTGGTAAAAATTTTTTCCCACATTGTAGATTGTCTCTTAGTTCTGCTGATGGTTTCTTTTGAAGTACAGAAGCTTTTTAGTAAGATGAGATCCCAGTTGTTGATTCTTTCTGCTAGTTCCCGTGCTACTGAGGATTTGTTCATAAAGTCTTTTCCTATACCAATGTCTTCCAGAGTTCTGCCTAACTTACTTTCCAGCAAGTTTAATGTTTCTGTTTTAATATTTAGATCTTTAATCCATTTGGATTTTAATTTAGTGCATGGCGAAAGATAAGGGTCTAATTTTAATCTGTGACAGGTTGATATCCAGTTTTTCCAACACCATTTATTAAAGAGGCTATCTTTCCTCCACTGAGGATGGTGAGCTCCTTTGTCGAAGATGAGGTAGCTGAGTACATCTGCATTTGTTTTTGTGTCTTCCAGTCTGTTCCATTGATCCTCAGGCCTATTTCTTTGCCAGTACCATGCTGATTTTATCACAGTGGCTTTGTAGTATAGTTTCAAATTGGGAATTGTTACACCTGGTGCCATGTGACTGTTGCCTATAATGGCTTTTGCTATTCTAGGTCTCTTGTGGTTCCAAATGAATTTTTGGATTCTTTTTTCTAGTTCTGTGAAATATAGTGTTGGAATTTCAATTGGCATTGCATTGAATGTATATAGCAGTTTCGGTAGTATGGCCATTTTCACTATGTTGATTCTTCCTACCCAGGAGCAGGGGATATCTTTCCATTTTTTTATATCCTCTTCGATTTCTTTTTTCAGAGTGCTGTAGTTTTCAGTGTAGAGATCTTTTGTTTCTTTTGTTAGATTGATTCCTAGATACTTCATTTTTTTGGATGCTATTGTAAAAGGAATTTTTTCCCTTATTTCTCTTTCTGTCTGTCTGTTATTTGTGTATAGAAAGGCTATTGATTTTTGGGTATTCACCTTGTATCCAGATACTTTACTGAATCTGTCAATTAAGTCTAGAAGTTTTTTGGTGGAGTTTTTTGGATCTTCAATGTAGAGTATCATATCATCAGCAAATAATGATAGTTTAACTTCTTCCTTTCCTATCTTTATTGCTTTAATTTCTTTCTCTTGTCTAATTGCTGTGGCTAATGTTTCCAGAACTATATTGAAGAGAAGTGGCGATAGTGGGCATCCTTGTCTTGTTCCTGATTTTAACATGAAGGTTTTCAGTTTTTGGCCATTCAATATGATGTTGGCTGATGGTTTTTCATAAATAGCCTTTATTAAATTGAGGTATAGACCATCTATTCCAATTTTTTGCAGGGTTTTTATCATGAATGGGTGTTGAATTTTATCAAATGCTTTTTCTGCATCTATTGAGAGGATCATATGGTTTTTGTCCTTGACTTTGTTAATATAATGTATTACATTCACTGACTTTCGTATGTTGAACCACCCTTGCATCTCTGGAATAAATCCGACTTGGTCATGATGGATGATCTTCTTAATAATCCTCTGTATTCTGTTTGCTAGTATCTTATTAAGGATTTTTGCATCTATATTCATTAAGGAGATTGGTCTGTAGTTCTCCTTTTTGGTTGTATCTTTCTCTGGTTTGGGAATCAGAGTGATACTTGCTTCCAGGAATGAATTTGGAAGTATAGCTTCTCTTTCAATTTCATTGAAAAGTTTGAAGAGTAATGGTAGTAGTTCTTCTCTAAATGTCTTGTAAAATTCAGCAGTGAATCCATCAGGGCCTGGGCTTTTCTTTGTTGGTAAGTTTTTAATTACATTTTCAATTTCACTGATTGTGATTGGGGTGTTTAAAATGTTTTTATCTTCTTCGTTCAACTTTGGTAATTCATAAGTATCTAGAAATCTGTCCATTTCTTCTGTGTTTTCCATTTTATTAGAGTACAGGTTCTCAAAGTAGGTGTTCATGATCCTCTGGATTTCTTTCGGATCTGTTGTGACTTCGCCTTTTTCATTCCTAATTGCATGGATCTGAGCCTTTTCTTTCCTTTTTTTGATAAGATTAGCTAAGGGTTTGTCAATTTTATTTATTCTTTCAAAAAACCAGCTCTTTGTTTCATTTATTTTTTGTATCGTTTTCTTAATTTCAATTGCATTGATTTCTGCTCGGATCTTTATAATTTCCTCTCTTGTTCGAGCTTTGGGTTTTTCTTGCTCTTGTTTTTCTAGGAGTCTAAGTTTCATCGTTAAGTTGTTTATTTGAGCCCGCTCTGTTTTCCTAGTGTGGGCATTCAATGTTATGAATTTTCCACGTAGAACTGCTTTCATTGTGTCCCAAAGATTCCTGTATGTTGTATTGGCATTCTCATTTATTTGTAAAAACTGTCTAATTTCTTCTTTAATTTCCTCTGTAATCCATTGATTGTTTAGGAGAGTGTTGTTCAGTTTCCATGTGCTTGTGAAGTTTCTATAGTTTCTTGTGCTATTGATGTCTAGTTTGATTGCACTATGATCTGATAATAAACAGGGGATGACTTCAATTTTTTTGCATTTATTTAGACCTGTTTTGTGAGCCAGTATGTGGTCTATTTTGGAGAATGATCCATGTGCAGCCGAAAAGAATGTATATTCTGGTTTTTGGGGGTGGAATACTCTATAAACATCTATTAAGTCCATGTGTTCCAAAGCTTGGTTCAGTTCTATTATTTCATTGTTGATTTTCTGCCTAGTAGATCTGTCAATTTGTGATAGTGGGGTATTTAAATCCCCCACTACAATTGTATTAGTGCTTATTTGGTTTTTCATGTTACTTAATATTTGTTTTATATAGTTGGGGGCATTTATATTTGGTGCATATATGTTTATGATTGTCAGCTCTTCCTCTTGAATTGTTCCCTTTACAAGGATGTAGTGTCCTTCTTTGTCTCTCTTAATGAGTTTTGGTTTGAAATTTACTTTATCTGAGAATAAGATTGCTACCCCTGCTTTTTTCTGGACTCCTGACGCATGGAGAATTGTTTTCCATCCTTTCACTTTCAGTCTATGGGCTTCCTTTTGCACTAGGTGTGTTTCTTGCATACAACATATTGTTGGATTTTGCTTCTTAATCCATTCTGCCAATCTGTTTCTCTTGATTGGTGAATTGAGGCCATTAACATTGATGGTTATAACTGATATATTTTGACTTATTCTTGTCATGTTATTGTCCTTTTGTTGATTCTTTTTACTTTTTCTCCCATCTCCTTTTAGTTTCTTGTCTTGCCTATTTGATTTGGTCTGTTGGGCCTCATGTTATTGTGAACTTCATTGTCCTTTTCTAGGATATTGTTTAGAATTCCTTGCAGTGCCGGTTTGGTGTTCATGAAATTTCTCAGGTGCTCTTTGTCGTGGAAGTATCTTATTTCCCCATCTATTTTGAAAGAGAGTTTTGCAGGATACATCAGTCTAGGTTGGAGGTTCTTTTCTTTTAGGACTTGGAATACCTCACTCCAGGCTCTCCTTGACCTAAGGGTTTGTGTTGAAAAGTCTGCTGTGATTCTAATGGGCTTTCCTTTGCATGTGATTTGTTTTTTTTCTCTTACTGCTTGTAGTATTTTGTTTTTCTGTTGGATTTCTGGAATCTTGATTATTATATGTCTAGGTGTAGATTTTTTTTGATCATGGCTAGTTGGAGTTCTATATGCCTCACATCTGTATGTCATTAATTCTGTGAATAGCTTTTTATGTCATTTGCGTTTTCTCCTGTTTTTTCATGAATTCCTATGAGTCTTATGTTATTTTTCTTTGTATTGTCTAGGAGTTTTTGGATTGATTTCTCATGATCTCTTAACTGTTTTTAAGAGACCTCTTTTTTCACGGTCACTGACTGCTATCCTATCTTCTATATCTGAAATTCTATCTTTGCAATCTTTTATTCTGTTGCGTACACTTTCAATAGAGTTTTTAATCTCCTGGATATCTGTTTGAATCTGTTTTATGGATTCCATTTCTTTCCTCTGTTGGGCATTCATTGTTTCCATTTCTTCCTTATGCTGAGTCTTCATGGCTTCTAAGGCTTCTATCAGTCTTGAGCTCATCTATTTTCTTGTCAGTTTCTGCTCTAGAGTCTCGAATCATGACTTCCATTTTGCTCATCATCTCTCTGGTTAACTGGGAAATTATTTCTGATTTGAATTTTTCTAGAGCCTGATTGTGA
>NW_022900914.1:13776736-13800829 GCF_012274545.1 Fukomys damarensis | reverse complement strand
AGAGAGAGAGAGAGAAAAAAAGAATTTGAAGAGCCTCTTTCAGACTGTCTCTGTTCTCATATTATACCACATGTACAGCCATATGCAGAACCGAATCCCCTGGTCTCAGCTAGCCAATGGCAGTTCCCCACAACTGAGACTGAACACAGTCTACAAGGCCTAACTTGAGTTTCCCTACCCTCAGGGTTGAACTCTACTCAGTTCTATTACAGGTTTCCCCTGCCCTTTCTTTAAAGATGTTCAAAGTTGGGAGCTCAGAAAACTACCCTTCATGAGAACCTATGCCTCTGCAGAGTTGGTCTAAGGACTGGCCCAATCAGGAGGTTTGAGAACGGGGGGAGGGGGAGGTCGTGGGGCTGTTTCAAGGGCACCCACATGGCTACCTTCCTTACTGGGTCTGTTCTTGTGCAGTCCGGGAGGTCGCGCACCCGCCCGCTGATCTCAGGCAGGCAGGCAGCTGAAGAGTCCCCCTCTGGGGACTTTGGGTCCTTGCTGGGTCTGTGTCACGCAGTCCGGGAGGTCGCGCACCCGCCAGCTGATTCCAGGCAAGCAGGCAGCTCTGCTTTCAGTTTCTTATAGAGAGAAACAATGCAGTATATAAACATTTGTGTCCACTTTATTTCACGTATAAGTATGGTCTCAAGGTACATCCATTTACCTAAAAATGTCTCAGATTTATCCTATGGAGAGTAGTACTCCACTGTATATAAAAACCACATTTTCTTTATCCATTTATCTGATGAGCATCTGGGCTAGTTCCAAGATTTAGCTATTTCAAATGTGGTGCTATAAACATGGGTGTTCATATATCACTGTGGTTTGATCCTTTTAACTCTTTTGGGAAGATACCAAGAAGGGGTGAATAGCTGGATCAAATGGAACCTCTGGTTTCAGCGTTTTGAGGAAACTCCACCCTGATTTCCATATTAACTCCACCAATTCATACTTCCACCGACAGTGGAGAAGGGTTACTTTTTCCCCACAACCTCACCAATATTTGTTATTGGCTAATTTCACAATGACAGCCATTCTTTCTGGAGTGAGGTAGAATCTCAGTGTTCTTTTAATTTGCATTTCTCGTGACTAGTGATGTGGAACATGTTTTCATATGCTTACTTCCTGTTTGTACTTCATGTTAGAAGTGTCTATTCAGTTCAGATGCTGATTTTTAGATCGGATCTTTATATTTAAGGAGTCTGACTTTTTTTTCTGTTCTTTTTATATTTTAGATATTAGCCTTTAGTCTAAGGAATATCTGGAAAAAAAACTTTTCCCATTCTGTGAGTTGTCTCTTTACTGTTGGTAGTTTCTTCTACTGTGCAAAAGTAGTTGTTGAGTTCTTTGTAATATTTCCTGTGTGATCAGAGTTTTGTTCATAAAGTTTTTGCCTACACCTATGTTATTAAGAGTTTTACCTACACCTAATGTCTTCAAGAAATTTACTTATTTTTCTCTTCTAGTAGATTATGTGTTTGTTTTAATATTTAATCTTTGATCCATTTTTATTTTAGTTTAGTGCATGGTAGGAGAGATGGGTCTAGACTTAATCTTCAGCAGGAGGAAAGCCAATTTTCCCAGAATCATTTATTAAAGATGCTAAGGTGGCTGGATGTGTTTGGAGTTGTTTCTGCATCTTCTAGTGTGTTCCATTGATCCTTAGGTCTGTTTTTTTTCCCCTAACAGTACCATGCTGTTTTATCATAATTGCTTTGTAGTATAATTTCAAGTTGGAAATTGTGATGCTGCTTGCTTTGCTTTTTCTGCCCAGCATTGCTTTATTCTAGTTCTTCCAGTTCCAAATGAGTTTTAGGATTGTTTTCTCTAGCTCTGTGAGATATATTACTGCTATTTTTATTGGAATTGCATTAAATCTGTATAACAGTTTCAAAAGTATGGCCATTTTCACTATATTAGTTCTCACTATCTTAAGAACAAGGGATATCTTTACATTTTCAAATAGCTTCTTTAAGCTCTTTTTTCAGAGTTCTGTAATTTTCAATGCAAAGGTCTTTTATTTCCTTCTTTATGTTGATTCCTGAGTATTTCATTTTTCTTGATGCTACTGTGAAAGGCGTTGTTTCCCTAATTTCTCAGTGAGTTTGCTATTTGTGTACAGGAACACTATTGATTTTTGAGTGTTGACTTTGTATCCTGCTATGCTACTGAATCTAGTTATTAAATCTTTTGGTGAAGTTTTGGTGTCTTCTATGTGGAGTATCATGTTATACACAAATAATGAACATTTAACTTCTTTTTTTTTTTTCCTATCCTTACTCTTAATTTTTTTCTCTTCTGTACTTGTTCTGACTGTTTCTAGGACTCTACTGAATAGGAACGGTGATAGTGGATATCCTTGTTATTCCTGTTTTAGAATGAAAGTTTTCAGTTTTTGACTATTAAGTATGATGTTTTCTGTTGGTTTGTCATAGAATGCTTTCATCAGACCTTCTATTCCATTTTTTGTAGGGTTTTTAATCATGGATGAGTGTTGGATTTTGTCAAATGCTTTTTCTGTATCTTTTCAGATGATCACGTGGTTTTTCTCCTTGGTTCTGTTAATGTGGTATATTACATTTATTGATTTGCATATGATGAACCATCTGTGCATCCCTAGAGTGAGTCCTCCTTGGTGATGGTGTATACTCTTCTTGATGATTTCCTGCATTCTGTTTTCCAGTATCTTGCTGATGATTTTTGTATCTATGTTCTTTAAGGAGATTGGCCTATAGTTTTATTTTTTTGGTTGGGTCTTTCTCTGATTTTGGTATTAGGGTAATGCTTGCTTCCAGGAATGAGTTTGGAACTATTGCTTTCCTTTTGACTTCATTGAAGAGTTAGAGGAGTTGTGGCATTAGATCTTCACTAAATACCTTGTAGAATTCAGCAGTGAATCCATCAGCCTGTGGACTGTTATTTGTTGGTGGTTTTTAAATTATTTCAATTTCATTGACTGATACTAGGTTATTTAAAAATTTTTATATCTTACTCAGCTTTGGTAATTTATATGTATGAAGGAATATGTCCATTTCTGCATTTTTCATCTTATTAGAGTACAGGTTCTTTAAGTATTGCTGATCCTCTTGATTTCTTCAGGATCTATTGTGATTTCACCCTTTTCATTCTTAATTACATGAATTTGATTCTTCCCTTTTCTTTGGGTAAGGTTTACTAAGAACTTGTCCATTTATTTAATCTTTCCAAGAGCCAGCTCTTTGACTCACTGACTCTTTGTATTGTTTTCTTAGTCTCAATTGCATTAATTTCTGCTGTGATCTGTATTATTTCCTCCCTTGTATATTCTTTGGGTTTAGCTTGCCCTTCTTTTTCTATAAGCTTGAGGTTCATTAGGTTATTTATTTGAGCTTACTCTGTTTTCCTGATGTTGGAATTCAATGCTATAAATTTCCCTTTCAGGACTGCTTTCATTGTGTCTCTCATACGTTCTGCTATGTCGCACTGGTTTTATCATTTAATTGTAGAACCTGTCTACTTTCTTTCATCTGTGGCCCATTGCTTGCTCAGAGAGTTTTGTTTAGTTTACATGTACTTATGCAGTTTTTGTGATTTCTTTTTCCATGGTTTCTGATTTTATTGCACTATAATTTGATAATATGCATGGCATATATTCAATTCCTTTGCATTTATTTATTAATTTTTTTTCTTATTGAGTTTATTGGTACATTTTAGGTATACAGTACAGTTACATTCATCATTGGGATCTTGTACCTTTACATGACTGGTCTTGGTTCTCATATTTTCCCCTTACCCCTGCCCTCCCTTCACCCTTTCCTCCTTTCCCTATTTACAAATACTTTATTTCACTTTTTTCATTTTCTGCTTTTTTATTTTCCCTTATTTTCTTTCCCCTACACTTCCCACTTCCCCTACATCTTTAACCCTTTTCTTCCTATTTCACATTGTCACTTATACCATTAGAATCTTATGTACCATTATAGTTTTTCATACCAGAGAAATTATTCAGCATTTATACATTTGTGACTTATTTCACTTAGGAGTATATCCTCAATAAGTATCAATTTTCCTATGAATGAATCTAATTTCTCATTGTTTATGTCTGAGTAGTATTCCATTTTATAGAAAAACTACATCTTCTTTATCCAGTCTTCAATTGATGGGCAGATGGGATGTTGCCAAGTTTTAGCTGTTACAAACTGTGCTGCTATAAACATAGGTGTGCATATATTGCTGTGATATGATTCTTTTAATTTTTTTGGAAAGATACCCAGCAGAAGGATGGCTGGGTCAAATGGAACCTCTAATTCCAGCTCTTTGAGGCATCTCCATATTGATTTCCATAGTGGTCGCACCAGTCTGCACTTCCACCAACAATGGAGAAGAGTTCCTTTTCCCCACAACTCCACCAGCATTTGTTATTGGTTGATTGCTTGATAGCAGCCATTCATTGTAGGGTAAGGTAGAATCTCAGTGTTGTTTTCATGTGCATCTCTCGAATGAACAGTGATGTGGAACATTTTTTCATATATTTAGTTACTGCTTTGACTTCTTTGAGAAATGTCTGTTCATTTCAGATGTCCATTTTTGAATTGGGTCTTTATATTGGGGGGGTCTGATTTTTTTTAGTTCTTTATATATTTATATATTCTAGATAATAGTCTTTTTGTCTGAGGAGCAGCTGGTACCAATTTTTTCCCACATCATAGGTTGTCTTTTAGTTCTGTTCATGGTTTCTTTTGCAGTGCAGATTGATTCTTTCTGCTAGTTCCCATGCTACTGAGGATTTGTTCATAAATTCTTTTCCTATGCCAATGTCTTCAAGAGATCTGCCTAACTTATCTTCCAGCAAGTTTAGTGTCTCTTTTTTAATATTTAGATCTTTAATCCACTTGGATTTTAGTTTAGTGTGTAGTGAAAGATAAGCGTCTAGTTTTAATCTTTGACAGGTTGAAATCCAGTTTTGCCAAATCCTTTTATTAAAGAGGCTATCTTTCCTCCAGTGAGGATGGTTGGCTCCTTTGTCAAAGATGAAGTAGCTGAGTAAATCTGGAGTTGTTTTTGTATCTTCCAGTCTATTCCACTGATCCTCAGGTCTGTTTCTTTGCCAGTATCATGCAGTTTTTATTACAGTGACTTTGTAGTATAGTTTCAAATTGGGAATTGTTAAACCCACTACCATGTCTCTGTTGCCTAGAATGGCTTTTGCTATTCTAGGTCTCTTCTTGTTCCAAATGAATTTTTGGATTATTTTTTCTAGTTCTGTGAAATATACTGTTGGAATTTCAACATTGAATCTATATAGCAGTTTTGGTAGTATGGCCATTTTCACTATATTGATTTTTTCTACCCAGGAGCAGGGGATATCTTTCAATATTCGTATATCCTCTTCGATCTCTTTTTTTCAGAGTGCTGTAGTATTCAGTGTAGATGTCTTTTGCTTCTTTCATTAGATTGATTCCTAGATACTTTATTTTTGGGGATGCTATTGTGAAAGGAATTGTTTCCCTAATTTCTCTCTCAGTGAGTCTGTTAGTTGTGTACAAGAAGGCTATTGATTTCTGAGTGTTGACCTTGTATCAAGACACTCTGCTAAAAGTGTCAATTAAGTATAGAAGTCTTTTGGTGGAATTTTTGGGGGCTTCAATGTAGAGTATCATATCTTCAGCAAATAATGACAATTTAATTTCTTCCTTTCCTATCTTTATTGCTTTAATTTCTTTCTCTTGTCTAATTGCTGTACCTAATGTTTCTAGAACTATATTGAAGAGGAGTGGTGATAGTGGACATCCTTGTTCCTGATTTTAATGTAAAGGTTTTCAGTTTTTGGCCATTTAATATGATGTTGGCTGTTGGTTTTTCATAGATAGCCTTTATTAAGTTAAGATATAGACCATCTATTCCAATTTTCTGCAGGGTTTTTATCATGAATAGGTGTTGAATTTTGTCAAATGCTTTTTCTGCATCTATCGAGAGGATCATATAGTTTTTGTCCTTGGCTCTGTTAATATAGTATATTACATTTACTGACTTACATATGTTGAACCATCCTTGCATCCCTGAAATAAATCTGACTTGGTCAGAATGTATAATCTTCTTGATCCTCTGTATTCTATTTGCTAGTATCTTATTATGCACTTTTGCATCTATACACCCCTGACCCCCCCAACACACACAACCTTCCCCCTCTCACTTTTAGACCTCCTGATTGTACCAGTCTTTGGACCTACTCTGTAGAGGCAGAGGTGGTCATAAAGAGTATTTTATGGCACTTTCAACTTTGAACATCTTTAAAGAAGTGGTGGGGAAACTTATAGTAGAACTAAGTGGAGTTCAACCCTTTAGGAGGTTGGGGAACTCATTCTAGGCTTTGCAGCCCGAGCTCAGTCTGCTTTGTGGGGTTCTGCCACCAGCTAGCTGAGATCAAGGTACTTGGCTCTGCAAATGGCAGCACATATTATATATTATGACAGCAGTGACATAGTGTGAAAGAGGCCCTTCAAACTCATTTTTGTTTCTTTCTTTTTTTCATCCTACTCTGCAAATTCTTTTTTTTCTTTTTGTTTTCTTTCTCTAACTCAGTGTCTTACTCCACTATAGTATCCCTCATCTCCCTTTTTGTTTCTGCTCTTGTCCTAATTTAGTTTTCTTCTTTTATTATTTTTTTCTCTTTTCTTTATGTTCTTTTCTTGTGTTATTCTGCCTCACTCAAGGGTTATTATATTTCTATTTTGTTTGTTCTTTTTGAATTTAACAATTTCCTGATGATTGTCTGGTCATTCTATGTATTTTGGCTTCTTATGAAACCTTCTCTAATTCTTATACTTATCTACTCCTCTTGCCTTAACTTTGTTTTAAGCCTCCATTGTAAATGGTAAATATCCTATTGAAAAGTTTATTTACTGTAAGCATATTTTGGATTGCTTCTTGATTTTAATTAAATTCACATGGTTTGAAGGTGATAGAGTGATGACTACCATAAGTGGTCAATTTGCAAATTGTGCTTCATTATATTGTGGTGCTAATTGTATTAATTAGGATAAAGGATTGTGATTGATTCAGTGAGCTGTTTTCATCAGTATTATGAAAACGAGAATGTCTATGAGTCATTAGAGACCCATGGGCTGCAGCCCAACTATTATCAGGAAGATTTAAGTAATAATCTAAAGGTTAAAAACTAAGGATAACCCAACAACGACAGTAAAAAGGAGAAAATGCTTAAGCAAGATACAGGAACAGACTTCCAGTTCACCAATGGAAAACAGTAGGGCAGATAAAGATGAAAAGTCTGATAGTGAATCATCAGGACATCCTGAACTCAAAGCACAGGAAGTAACAAAACTGATCGGTCAGACTCTAGAGAAATATAAAACAAAAGTAATTTCCCAGATAATCATAGAGATGATGAGCAAAATGAAGGTTATAATTTGTGACTCTAGAACAGAAACTGAGAGGAAAATTGGTGAGCTCAGGCCCATGATAGAAGCCATGAATGTCCAGCATAAGAAAGAATTGGAAATAATAAATGCCCAATACAAGAAAGAAATGGAATCCATAGGACAGATTCAAACAGATATCCAGGAGATTAAAAACTCCATTGAGAGTGTTCACAAAAGAATAAAAGAGTCCAAAGATAGAATCTCAGATATAGAAGATAAAATTGCAGTCAGTGACCGTGAAAAGAAAGGTCTCTTAAAAACAGTAGGGGATCATGAGAAATTGATACAACAACTCTTAGATGATACTAAGAAGAATAACATAAGATTGACAGGAGTTCAAGAAGTAGTAGGAGAAAATGTAAATGACTTTAAAAAGCTGTCCACAGAATTAATTATAGAAAACTTCCCAAACAGAGGGGAAGAATTTGATATACAGATAAGTGAGGCATATAGGACTCCAACTAGCCTTGATCGAAAAAAAAATCTACACCTAGGCATATAATAATCAAGATCCCAGAAACCCAAAAGAAGAACAAAATACTACAAGCAGTAAGAGACAAGAAACAAATTATATGCAAAGGAAAGCCCATCAGAATCACAGCAGACTTTTCAATACAAACTCTTACATTAAGGAGAGCCCGGAATGAGATATTTCAAGTACTAACAGAAAACAACCTCCAACCTAGACTGATGTATCCTGCAAAACTTTCTTTTAAAATGGATGGGGAAATAAGATATTTCCATGATAAAGAACATCTGAGAAACTTCATGAATACCAAACCAGCACTACAATGAATTCTAAACAATATCCTAGAAAAAGACAATGAAGATAACAACACAATCAGGCCCAACAGAGCAAATCAAATAGGCAAGCCAAGAAACTAAAAGAAGAAAGCAGGGGGAAAAAATGATAGTAATAAGTTAGTACATATCAGTTATAACCATCAATATTAATGGCCTCAATTCACCAATCAAGAGAAATAGACCAGCAGAATGGATTAAGAAGCAAGATCCAATAATATGTTGTACACAAGACACGTCTAGTGTAAAAAGAAGTCCATAGACTGAAAGTGAAAGGACAGAAAACTTCTTCATGTAACAGGAGCCCCCCACCCAGTAAAAGCAGGGGTAGCAATCTTATTCACAGACAAAGTAAGTTGCAAACTTAAACTGATTCAAAGAGACAAAGAAGTTCACTACATCCTTGTGAAGGGAACAACTCAATAGGAAGAGATAACAAATAATTTATTTTTAATTTATTGAATATGTCAGAAAGTATATGCTTTTTTTTCTTCTTTTCTTCTTTTTTTCCTTTTTCTTTTTCTTCCTCTGATGCTGGGGATTAAACTCGGCACATTGTTCTGGCTAGGCAGGTGCAGCACTATTGTGCTAAAGCCCAGGCTTTACATTGCATATTTTTAAAATTTATCAATACATTAATCCTTGTCTCTATATGTTGGTCTACCAAATTGATGAGTTATTTTGGTTCTCATTTTCATTGCTTTTTTATTTGAGAATTTATGAAATCTGTAAATATGAGTAGTATGAAAAGTGTTAAGGTCCATCTGTCATTTTCCTCTTTCATCTCTGCTTTCTACAAACTTCCTTTTCTGTCACTACAGCTTGTTTGGTTGGAAATTTGTTAAGACAAATGTTATGTTATCAATATATCTTTATATCTATTTTCTACTGATGAAAAATATTAATTTTTAAGTAAATTTTATTGTAACTATACTTAATCATTAATATCATTTAGTATCTGGTACATATTACAAATTCTACAACTCCCTCAAAGATATTTGTTTTTTTGAAAGTATATAAATCACCAACATTCCACACATCACTGCACTGTTTTATTATACCTAAGTATACATTGTATTGTAGAAAATATGCATTGTGTATATGTGTGGGGGTATGTTTTTACATATATGTCTGCAATATTAAATGAGAAACATGGGCATGAATGTGGTAGGATTTGGCATATTAATAGTTTCTCTGGCAACCTTATGATTTCTTTAAATTACATGCTTGACTTAATTCGTAGTCATTCATTTGGGAAGAATATCACATATCTATTGGTGTTAAATTCTATCATTATGCTTATAAAAATATAATAAAAATAAGTATGGGATATAATAAAATAGAAACAAAATCTGATCTTAAAAATGCGAAAATTTTTTTAGTTGCTTTTGGATTTCAAATATAAGTATACTTTTTTCTGTGGGAAGTTTTGTTAGAAAATGTAAGTGGTACAATCAACAAGTATATGATATTTATCAATTAATAAAACCAAGGAGTTTATAAATCATAGAACTTTCAGGACAGTTTCTCAACTATAATATGTAACTTTGTTTTATTTATAACTACATTATTTCAAAAATATTATAAGAAAATGAGAAAGAACATGTTTGAAGATCATATCAAACCAATGTATTTCAATTAGTCTGTGTTACATAAATTCTTGTTTATTTCATATCATTTTTTTGCTGTCATATATATGTATATTTGAAATTTTTATTTAGTATCTTCATTTCTTGTTATCATGTATGCTTGTAATCTTTAATTTTAAAAAAGGTGTCTGATTTCTTCCTTAATTTCCTCTGTGACCCATTGATTGCTCAGGAGAGTGTTGTTCAATTTCCATGTATTTGTGAAGTTCCTACAGTTTCTTATGCTATTGATCCTCCAGCTTGATTGCACTATGATCAGATAATGTACACGGGATAACTTCAATTCCTTTGCATTTATTCAAACCTGTCCTATGAGCTAATACGTTGTCTTGGAGAATGACCCGTGTGCAGCCAGAAAGAATGTATATTCTGATTTTGTGGGGTGGAACACTCTATAGATGTCTATTAAATCCATATGTTCAAAAGCTTGGTTCAGTTCTAGTATTTCATTGTTGATTTTTTGCATAGGTGATCTGTCTCTTTGTGATAGAGGGGTATTTAGATCCCCCACTACAGTTGTATTAGTGCTTATTTGTTTTTTTATGTTACTTAGTATTTGTTTTATATAGTTGGGGGCATTAATATTTGGTGCATATGTGTTTATGATTGTCATCTCTTCCTTTTGAATTGTTCCCTTTGCAAGGATGTAGTGGCCTTCTTTGTCTCTCTTAATGAGTTTTGGTTTGAAATTTGCTTTGTCTGTGAATAAGATTGCTACACCTGCCTTTTTGGGGGGTCCTGCCATGTGGAGAATTGTTTTTCATCTTTTTACTTTCAGTCTCTGGGCTTCTTTTTGCACTAGGTGTATTTCTTGTATACAACATATTGTTGGATTTTGCTTCTTAATCCATCCTGCCAGTCTATTTCTCTTGATTGGTGAATTGAGGCCATTGACATTGTTGGTTATAACAGATATATACTGACTTATTATTGTCATGTTATTGTCCTTTTGTTGATTCTTTTTACTTTTTCCCCCTCTCCTTTTAGTTTCTTGCCTTGTCTATTTGATTTGCTCTGTTGGGCCTCATGGTGTTGTAACCTTCTTTGTCTTTTTCTAGGATCTTGTTTAGAATTGCTTGTAGTGCTGGTTTGGTATTCATGAAGTTTCTCAGGTGTTCTTTGTCATGGAAGTATCTTATTTCCCCATCCATTTTGAAAGAGAGTTTTGCAGGATCCATCAGTCTGGGTTGGAGGTTCTTTCCTTTTAGGACTTGAAATACCTCCCTGCAGGCTTTCCTTGACCTGAGGGTTTGTGTTGAAAAGTCTGCTTTGATTCTGATGGGCTTTCCTTTGCATGTGATTTATTTCTTTTCTCTTGCTGCTTGTAGTATTTTTTTCTTCTGTTAGGTTTCTGGGATCTTGATTATTATATGTCTAGGTATAGATTTTCTTTGATCGTGGCTAGTTGGAGTCCTATATGCCTCACTTATCTGTATATCAAATTCTTCCTCTCTGGGAAGTTTTCTGTCATTCATTCTGTGAACAGCTTTTTTAAGTCATTTGTATTTTCTCTTGCTACTTCATGGATTCCTATCAGTCTTATGTTATTCCTCTTTGCATCATCTAGGAGTTGTTGGATCTATTTCTCATGATCCCTTACTGATTTTAAGACACCTCTCTTTTCATGGTCATTGACTGCAATCCTATCTTCACATTCTTTTATCCTGCTGTGAAACTTTCAGTAGAGTTTTTAGTCTCCTGGATATTTGTTTGAATCTGCTTCATGGATTCCACTTCTTTGCTATGTTGGGCATTCATTGTTTCCCTTTCTTATGCTGGGCCTTCATGGCTTCTATCATGGTCCTGAGCTCATTTATTTTTGTGTCAGTTTCTGTTCTAGAGTCTCTAATCATGACTTTCATTTTACTCACCATCTCTATGGTTATCTGGGAAATTATTTCTGTTTTGAATTTTTCTAGAGCCTAATTGATCTGTTTTGTTACTTCCTGTGCTATTAGTTCAGGCTGTCCTTGTGGTTCACTGCCAGACATTTCATCCTCATTTGCCCTACTGTTCGACATTGGTGAACTGGAAGTCTGTCTTTGTGTCTTGCTTAAGTATTTTCACATTTTATTTTTGTTGTTGGGTTGTCCTTGGTTTAATTCCTGGGTTATTACTTAAATCTCCCTGATATAGTTGTGCTTTAGCTTTTCAGTCCCTAATGACTCATAGACATTCTCATTTTCAAAATATCAGAGAAGACAACTCATTAAATCAATCACAACCCTTTAGTCCAATTGATACAAACAGCAATACAGTAGGATCAAGCACAACTTACAAATTGACCATTTGTGGTAGTCGTTAGTCTAGCACCTTTAAACCATGTGAATTCAATTAAAATCAAGAAGCAGTCCAAAATATGTTTGGTGAGTAAAGTCTTCAATATAGCATCTTTACCATTTAGGATGGGGGCTTAAACAGAGTTAGGGCAAGAGCAGTAGATAAGTCAAAGAATTGGAGAACGTTTCAAGTGAAGCCGGAAGACTTAGGATGACCATACAATCTTTAGGAAACTGTTGAAGTCAAAAGGGAAAGACGGAGTGCAACTGCAAGAATAAGGACAAGAATATAACAACTTAACAGTAATAAGGGCTCACTTTCCTTTGAAACTATTGACCCTTGAATGAAGGAAAATGAGAGAAGAAAAGAATATAAAGAAAAAAGATAAAAGAAATCCACATTAGGGCAGGAACAGGAACAGAAAGGGAGATGAGGAATAATATGTGGGAACAAGAGACTGAGTTGGAAAAAGAGGACAGAAAAAAAGAATTTGCAGAGTGGAATGAGGAAAAGAAGGAAAATAATTTGAAGGGCCTCTTTCAGACTATATCTCTGCTGTCATAATCCACAATGTGTGCAGCCATGTGCAGAACTAAGTCCTTTGATCTCAGCTAGCTGATGGGGGGCCCCTGAGATTCAGGCTGATTTCAGGTTGCAAGGCTCAAATTGAGCTCCCTGACCTCTTGCAGGATTGAACTCTACAAAGTTCTACTACAGGTTCCCTCTGCCCTTTCTTTGGAGATATTCAAAGTCTGGAGCTCAGAAAAATGCCCTTATGACCACCTGTGCCTCTGCAGAGTGGATCCAAGGAGTGGCACAATTGAGGCCTGAGGGGGGGCAGGGGGGGATTGCAGGGGCACCCACATGGCAAGGTAGTCTTCACCAATTGGCCGCAGGCAGGCCAGAGTGAGAAGGAGCTCCGAGCGGCTATCCCAGACCTCCACCTTCCACCTTCTGCTGGATGCTAGTGGTGGGCAGATGGGGCAAGGGCGTGGCTATCCAGTCCTCACCCATTGGTCCCAGGCAAGCCAGGGTGAGAAGGGGCTCTGAGTGGCTGTCCCAGAACTCCGCCTTCCATCTTCCCGCCTCTGCATTTATTTAAGCATGCTATATGGACTAGTATATAGTCTATTTTGGAAAATGTTCTGCATACAGATGAGAATTCTGTTCTATGTGTATTCTGTTGTGAGGTGGAACACTCTACAGATATCTACTAAATCCAACTGTTCAAAGGTTTGGTTCAGCTGATTTTCTTTTTTTTTGGTCTAATCTATTTGTGAGGTGGGGTATTGAAGCTTCCTATTACAATTGTATTAGTGCTTATTTGATTTGTCACGTCCATTAATGTTTGTTTTATATAGTTTGGTGCAGTGGTACTTGGTGCATGTATTTATGGTTGCTATTCCTTCCTCTTGGATTATTCACTTAACAAGTATGTGGTAACCTTTGTCTCTTCTGATCTTTCTTGGATTGAAATCCACTTTGTCTGCAAACAGAATAATTATCACTGGGTCCCCCCTCCTCCCCCTGGGTTCTTGTCACATGGATTATTGTTTCCCATCCTTTGACTTTCAGTCTGTACATTTCTTTTTTGAGTTAAATGTTTTTCTTGAATGTGGCATCTTGTTGGATTTTTTTCTTGATCCATTCTGCCACTTTGTTTCTTTTGAATAGTGAATTGAGACCATTTACATTGTTCACTACAACTGATATGTATTGACTTAACTTTTACCATATTATTTTCCTCTTGTTGGCTTCTTTTCCTTCCCCTCTGTTTAATTGCTTTCCTTGTCTGGTGAATTCACTCTGTTGGAATATCCTTTGGAACTTTTTGGAGTGCTGGTTTGGCAGTTATGAATTACTTTCAGATGAAAGTATTTCTTTTTTCTACAATTCTGAAAGATAATTTGTGGGGTATACCAATCTGAGTTGAAGGTTTTTGTTTGTTTGTTTTAGGGATTGAAGCTTTTGGGTTCAGAAGTCTGCTGTGATTCTGATGGGCTTTCCTTTATAGGTGACTTATTTTTTCTAATAGCTTTTAGTATTCTTTACTTGTGTTGGTTTTTCTAGAATCTTGACTATTTTATGCCTTGGTGTAGTGTTTTTCTGATCATAGCTAATTGGAGTTCTACATGTATCACTTATGGTATCTCAAATTCTTTTTCCATATTTGGGAAGTTTTCTGCCATTACTTCTATGAACAAATTGTTCACATCCTTTGTGCTATCTTCTAATTTTCTTCATTGAGTCCTATCAATCTTGCGTTATTATTTGCATCATCTAGCAGCTGTTGGATGGATTTTTTGTGGTTCCTGGCTATTTTTAAGAAGTTTTTTATTTGAATATCACTAACTGCAAACCTGTCTCCTAGATCTGATATTCTTTCCTTACATTGGTTGATTCTGCTGCATATACTTTCAATAGAATTTTTAATCTGGATATCTGTTTCATGGAATCCATTTCTTTCCTATGTTGGGCATTCATGATTTCCATCACTTTTCTAAGTTCCTCTATTTTTAAATTTATATCTACTCTAGATTCTATAATCATGTCTTTCATTATTTCTATAGTTATCTGAAATTATTTCTGATTTTTTTTTTACTAGAGCCTCATTTATCTGCTTTGTTATTTCCACTGCTGTCATTTCAGAAAGTTCAGGAGGGTGGCTTTTGATTTTTTTTTTTCTACTTCAGTGCCCCTTTGATTTTCCTTGGGTGAGCTAGAGGTCTGAGGATGAATCTTGGTGCCATGTTGTCTCATTTTTTCTGTTATTTAAGATATTTTTTCTCTATTGATGCTTGTAAATTGCTTATAGTACATAGCTTTGTTACTAGTATCAAGATCTCCTTAGGAAATGACTACTTTTCAGAGATTTCTTCATGGTGTGAGTCTGCCCCAAGATCCTACCACTTCAAATTATAGGGATGAGGAGTTGATGCTTATTTGGCCTAGCCCAAGTTCTTTGGTGCTGGACTGTAGTATTATTTATGACCCCCAGACAATCTTGGTATTGGTATACAAGGAAGAACTAGTAACTGTGTCACCTTGGCTAAAGTAGTACAATCATGAATAACAACAGAATCAAATACAATATAGAAAATGACATACTGTGCTAGCTGTTAATTTGCCACCTTAAACCGTGGGTACAAGATTATAGTTATATAACAACATCTAAAATAAGAAATTTATATACAGTAAACATTCCCTCAACTGTGTGATTTTTACCCTCAGTGGAAAAAAAATTTAAAAGTTTAAGTGGGAAAAATAGAGATAGGAGAAGAGAAGATTAGAAGCAAGGCTAAAGGACAAAAGAAGACTACTTATACTTTGGGAAACTGGTGAAGAAGGCAGCAGGGAAAGAAAGAAGGAAAAGTGAAAAACAAGAACTAAATATAACTTTAAAACTCTAAAAGCAATGTTCACACAATGGAAAGAAAACAGAAACAAAAAAATGAAAGTAAATAAATAAATAAATTTCTCGGATTTCAAGCCTGTGGTTATCGTCTGAGGTCTACAGTTTTGTGGTAGTGTCTAATTCATAGCATATCACCACTTTCTCTGGTAGACAAAGGAGGCACACAGAGCCCTAATCTATCCTGTATGAACCCAGCAAGCCTGCAGCAGGATTAGGATGGAGTACTAGGTAATCCCAGCAACCTTGCCATAGGAATAGGTTTGGCTCTGGTATCTGTTCTTGGGGATCCCTGTGTGACGCCTCATAAAGGAGTTTAGCAATTAGTGATAAATTTGGAATCCAGAGTCTAAAATAGCTACAAAACCCAAGGAAGGAAAAATTTTTGTTTTGTGGTAAAGAAAAGGATGATATTAATAACTTGTTTTCAGGAGAGGGATAAGAAGGAAGTGCTAGGGTTGAGGTGAAGGCTGAGGTAAGTGATTTTTTTTGCTATACCAGTTGAATTTTTCTGTTCTGAGATACAGTATCCTTTTTAAAACTTTTTTCCATTGTTTATTGGTACATTTTAGGTATACAATACAGTTACTTTAATCATTGGGATCTTGTACTTTTACATCACATATCTTGGTTCTTATTTTTTCCCCATTCCCCTGCCTTCTCTTCACGTGCTCCACCCTACCTATTTACAAAGACTTTGATTCCATGTTTTTCCTATCTCATGTTTTTTTCTTTTCCCTTCTTACCTTTCCCCTACCCCTCCCACTTTCCCTACACCTTTAGATTTTTCTTCCTATTATACAATATAAATTATATATTGTGATCCTTATTTATACTTTTATATTTTCACACCAGAGATAAACTATATGGTATTTACCCATGTGTGTCCTATTAATATCACTTAAGAGTATAGCCTCAGTGTGCATCCATTTTTTGGAGAATGATCTGTGTGCAGCCAAAAAGAATGTTTATTCTGATTTTGTGGGGTAGAACACTCTGTAGACATCTATTAAGTCAGTTTGTTCAAAAGCTTGGTTTAGTTCTAGTATATTGTTGTTGATATTTTTGTATAGATGTGTTTGTGACAGTGGGGTAATGAGGTCCTCCACTACAATTGTATTAGTGCTTATTTGGTTTTTCATGGCCCTTAATATTTGTTTTGTATAGTTGGGGCTATAGTATCCCTCTTTCCCAGGAAGTTAAGGAGGTAGGCTTTGTGAGATAGTCATTTTGTAAAATGAAAGTACTGGGGACACCAAGGGAAGTTGGAGAGGAGGCAAGGAGTGCTTGGAAGGAGCTGAGGGTGGGGAGTGAGCTGGGCTTTTGGGGACTGTTGGAAGGGTGGGGAGATAAACTCATCTACAGAGGAGGGATGAGGGAAATAAAGGCAAAGTATTACAGGAGCAGGGGTGGGGGATTGTTTGGTGACAAGAACCACATGGGAGGGTGTGCTCAGTGGGAGGGATTTGAATGGGTTTTGTTCAGTGGATAGGATTTAAAGAGGAGAGAGGTACAGAGAGTAGGTTGATCATGGAGAATGAAGAAGGCTTGGACCTAAGGAAACTCGGACAATTTGCCAGTCCTCTGGAAGACATTATCTAGGTCTCAAAGAATTTGAAAATCAAAAGTACCCTCAACTGGCCAACTCATCCTGTTGTCTAGTTTATAAGGAGCCATGTGGAGGTGTAATAAAAGATGAATCCTTTTTGTTTGTTTGTTTGTTTGTTTGTTTAATGTCTTCTTTAAGGCCCAACCTAGAAAGATGGCAAAGAAGACAGCTGAGGAAGTGTTTCCCAATATTTTCAAGGGAAAATTGCCCATCTTGGGGGTTAAGAGCTGCCTGGATCAGGAAGCAGGTGTTCGGGACATCTCCCTGCATTTGGCTTTCTGACCATAGTCTCCTGGAGCTAGATGAGACTTTCCTGAATGCTGAAAAGAAGTGTTCTTACCTCGTCCAAGTGCAAGAAGGCCCCCTTTTTTATGGTATTCTCAAGTAGAACACAGAGGAGAAGGAAAAGAAAAAGGGGACAGCAGGTTGACTTTCCTCTAGGCCCCAGGAAAAAACCAGTGAGGTCAGAATCTTACTCTCTTAGGAGTGGCAATGTATGAATAGCCAGCTTTGGATGCATAGAATGGAACTGGCAGAACAGCCCCTAGACTGGAGTTCACATCCATTTTATTATTGTTTTTGTTATTATTGTTATTGTTATTGTTATTCTTACAAACAGGCTTTTTTTCTTCTGGCTCTCAACCCAAGTCAAGGCCACCAGATGAAAGATGAGGAAAAACAGCTAGAGGGAAGACATAAGCTCAATAGGTTAGGCAGATTTTATTGTTAAACCTGAGAGGGACCCTCTCTTCCATTCCTAGATCAGGAGTAAAGAAAGGCAATTTTGACAGCCTCAGGGAGTTCTTATAACTTGGCTTTTTTGGCAGGCTTTAAGAGGACATTAGGAAAAGTAAAAGGCTCATAGGGGCATGTCAAAAAAAGTAACAGGCTTGAAGGGGAAGGTGAGCCTTAAAAATGGTGGTTATTTTTCAGGGGTCTAAATTTTGTGGCACTATCCAATTCAAGACATTACCCTGCTCTTGCTAGTAGACAAAGGAAGCAGAAAGATTAGGGCAGGGTCCCAGTTCTGAGACTTTCAAATCCATGGAAATTTAGGCTGAAGTTGGTTCCTGGTTGTGGAGGTGGGGCCTGAATCATTTCGCTTATAGAACTCTGGGTGTCTTTTGCCAGCCTGACCATGGCTCCCTGACCATGGATGTCTCCTCACCCAGTAACTAATGGAGTTTAACACTTGATGCTCTGAGATGAAGCCAACCCTTGGCTGCTCTGAGTCCCAGCTTCAGTTAGATCCTCCTTAGAATGGCGTCCAACCAAGTGCTCCCTCCAGGGAATATGTCAGATGCTTGAACTGGATTCACTCACCAGCTGCTGGAATGCACAGCATCCATTGTTCCATTTCACTGGTGTGTTTCTCCCTGAAGTCCTCTAGGGTCACCTGCTTTCACCATGTCTCTGTAGTTTCAATCTTTGTTTCTCAGGAACCATGAGCCATGAGCTGGGGAGAAAGTGCAGACTACTCCTTCCGTTTTCCACATTGTGGTCTCTCCAACTTTTCTGTAGGCTCCATTTTCTCATCAAATCCTCCTTGTGTCTGAAGACCATTGTCCTCCTTCTCTTCTTCCCTAACTTGTTATTTTCCAGTGACTAGGTTCTGAATCTTGGAGAGGCTGATCTGTTGCTCTTTATTGATCTAGCAAGTTTCTGGAAGTCTTTTTCCAATATCACATTTCTGTTCACTCATCTGGTGAATAACAGGCTGCTTTCAACATTTAGCTATTATGAATTGTGCTGCTATAAATATGGGTGTGCATACATCACTGTAGTATAATGTCTTTAACTCTTTTGGGAAGATATATAGAAGAACAGCTGGGCCAAGTGGAATTCCTAGTTTTAGTTTTCTAAGGAATCAATCTTCAGATTGATTTCCATAGTGGTTGTACCAGTTTACTCATATCATCAATCAAGTAAGGGACCATGAGAAATCAATCCATCAGCTTCAAGATGATGCAAAGAAGAATAATATAAGATTAATAGGAGTCCAAGAAAAACCATAAGAAAGCACAAATGACATAAAAAAAGTTCACAGAATTAATGATAGAAAACTTCCCAAAGAGTGCATTCAATTTGACATACAGATAAGTGAGGCATATAGGACTCCAACTAGTTATGATTTTTAGAAAATCTACACCTATGCATATAATAGTCAAGATTCCGGAAATCCAACAGAAATATAAAATACTACAAGCAGTTAGAGAAAAGAAAAATTACATGCAAAGGGAAGCCCATTAGAATCACAACAGACTTTTCAACACAAATCCTCAAGTCAAGGAGAGCCTGGAGTGAGGTATTTCAAGCTTTAAAAGAAAACAACCTCAACCTAGGCTGATGTATCCTACAAAACTATCTTTCAAACTAGTGGAGAAATAAGATAACTTTCATGACAAAGTGTACTTGAGAAACTTCATGAATACCAAACCAGCACTCCAAACAATTTTTTAAACTATCCTAGAAAAAAGACAGTGAAGGCATAACTTCATGAGGACCAACAGAGCAAATCCAATAGGCAAGAATTTAAAGGGAAAGGGAGAAAATAAAAAGGAATCAACAACAGGAAAATAACATGACAATGATAAATCAATACATATCAGTTATAACCATCAATGTCAATGGCCTCAGTTCACCAATCAAAAGAAATAGAATATCAGAATGGATAAAGAAACAAAATCCAATAATATGCTGCATACAAGAAACCTTGAAGAAGAAGGTCATAGACTGAAATAAAAGGATGAAAAACAGCTCTCCGTGTGAAAGGAACCTGGAAAAAAAGCAGAGGTGTCTATCTTATTTGCAGACAGAAAAAATTTCAAACCAAAACTAACTGAGATATAAAGAAGATCACTATATCCTTGTAGAGGGAATAATCCAAGAGGAAGAAATGACAATCATAAATATACATGAACCAAATACTAATGCCCACATCTATACAAAACAAATATTAAGGGACATGAAACACCTAACAGGCATTAATACAATTGTAGTGTGGAAACTCAATACCCCATTGTCACAAATAGATTATCTAAACTAAAAATCAACAACAAAATGCTAGAACTGAACCAAGCTTTTGAACAAATGAACTAAAAAACTCTACAGAGTGCTCCACCTTACAAAATCAGAATATATGTTCTTTTTGGCTGCACATGGGTCATTCTCCAAAATAGACCACATGCTAGCTCACAGAACGTGTTTAAGTAAATTTTAAGGAATCAAAGTTATCCCATGTATATTATCAGACCATAGTGCAATTAAACTGGAGATTGATAGCACAAGAAACCTTAAGAACTTCACAAATGCATGTCAATTGAACAGTGTAATGGGTCACAGCAGAAATTAAGAAATTAGACAGTTTTTACAATGTAATAATTATGCCAGTACAACATACAGGAATCTATGTGCTAAAATGAAAGAAGTTTTACATGGAAAAGTCAAAGCAGTGAATGCTCACACAAGCAAAACAGAGCAAGTTCAAATAAACAATCTAATGGTGAATCTTAAGCGCTTAGAAAAGGAAGAGCAAGATAAGCCCAAAGCATATATGAGGGAGGAAATCATAAAGATCACAGCAGAAATCAATTCAATGGAGACTAGGAGAATGATACAATAAAAAAAAAATCAATGAATCAAAGAGTTGGTTTTTTGAAAGAGTAAATAAAATAGATAAACCCTTAGCCAAACTATCAATAAAAGAAAAGGCTCAAATTCATACAATTAGGAATGACAATGGTGAAGTCACAACAGATCCAGTAGAAATGCAGACGATCATCAATACCTACTTCAGGAACGTGAACTCTGATAATAGGGACAATACAGAAGAAATGGACAGATTTCTAGATACATGATATACCAAAGTTGAACAAAGAAGATATAAAATTTCTAAACACCCCAATTACAATCAGTGAGATAAAAAAATGTAATTAAAAATTTACCAACAAAGAAAAGCCCAGGTCCTGATGGCTTCACTGCTGAATTTTACAAGACATTTACAAATGAACTATTGCCACTACTCTTTAAACTTTTCAATGAAATTGAAAAAGAAGAAATACTTCCAAGTTCATTCTTGGAAGCAACTGTTACTTTGATTGCAAAACCAGGGACAGACCCAACCAAGAAAGAGAACTACTGGCCAATCTCCCTGATGAACATAGATGCAAAAATCCTCACAAGGTACTGGGAAACAGAATAAAGAGGGTCATCAAGGAGATCACACACCCTGACCAAACCAGGTTTATTCCAGGGATACAAGGATGATTCAACATATGTAAATCAATAAATGTAATACACTATATTAAAAGAGTCAAGGACAAACACCATATGATCATCTCAATAGATGCAGAAAAAGTATTTGACAAAATTCAATACCCAAAACCCTGCAGAAAACTGAAGTACATGGTCTCTATCTCAACTTGATAAAGGCTATCTATGAAAAGCCAACAGGCAATATCATACTAAATGGTCAAAAACTGAAAATATTCCCATTAAAATCAGGAACAAGACAAGGATGTCCACTATCACAACTCCTGATCAATGTAGTTTTGGAAACAGCCACAGCAATTAGATAAGATAAATAAAAGGAATAAAGATAGGAAAGGAAGAAGTTAAACTGTCATTATTTGCTGACAATATGATATTCTACAAAGAAAACTAAAAAAACTCTGCCAAAAGACCTCTAGACTTAAATAACAGATTCAGCAGAGTAGTTGGATACAAGGTCAACAACTCAAAAATCAATAGCCTTCTTGTACACAAATAACAGACTCACTGAGAGTGAAATTAAGGAAATAATCTCTTTCACAATAGCATCCAAAAAGTGAAATATCTAGGAATCAGTCTAACAAAGGAAGCAAAAGACCTCTACACTGAAAACTATAGCACTCTGAAAAAAGGGATCAAAGAGGATTTAAGAAAATGGAAAGACATCCCTTGTTCCTGGGTAGGAAGAATCAACATAGTGAAAAAGGCCATACTTCTAAAGACATCCCTTGTTCCTGGGTATGAAGAATCAATATAGTGAAAATGGCCATACTTCCAAAACTGCTATACAGATTCAACGCAATCTCTATTGAAGTCCCAACAGTATATTTCACAGAACTTGAGAAAACAATCCAAGAATTCATTTGGAACTAGAAGAGACCTAGAATAGAAAAAATAATTCTAGGCAGCAGAGACATGGCAGGGGATATCACAATCCCCAAATTGAAACTATATTACAAAGCCACTGTGATAAAAATAACATTATAGAAACAGACAAAAAACAGGACCGAGGATCAGTGGAACAGATTAGAAAATGCAGAAGCAACTCCTGACATACTCAAGTACCTCATCTTTGGCAAAAGAGCCAACCATCCTCACTGGAGGAAAGCTAGCCTCTTTAATAAATGGTGTGGAAAAACTGGATTTCAACTTGTGAAAGATTAAAACTAGACCTGTACTTTCACTGTGCACTAAACTAAAATCCAAATGGATTAAAGATCTAAATATTAAAACAGAAACACTAAACTTGTTGGAAAATAAGTTAGATAGAACTTGCAAAGTTATCAGCATAGGAAAAGACTTTATGAACAAATCCGCAGTTGCACAAAGACTCAATGACTGGGTTCCTGCACTGCCAGAGAAATATCAAGCAGAGCTAAGAGACAACACAATGTGGGAAAAATTTTTACTAGCTGTTCCTCAGACAGAGGTCTACTATATAGAATATATAAAGAATTTTTAAAAATCAAACCCCCCAAATATAAAGACCCAATTCAAAAATGGGCATCTGAAATGAACTGACATTTCTCAGACAAAGAAGTAAAAGCAGCAAATAAACATATAAAAAACGTTCCACATCACTGGTCATTCGAGAGATACAGATGAAAACAACCCTGAGATTCCACCTCACCCCACAAAGAATGGCTGCTATCAAGAAATCACACAATAACAAATGCTGGTGGGATTGTTGAGAGATAGGAACCCTTCTTCATTGTTGGTGGGAGTGCAGACCAGTGCAACCACTATGGATATCTATATAGAGGTACCTCAAAAACTAGATTAGAAGAAGTCCCATTTGACCCATCTATTCCTCTGCTGGGTACCCATCCTCCCAAGAGAATTGAAAGAATCATACCACAGTGATATATGTGCACCCATGTTTATAGCAGCACAGTTTGTAATAGCTAAAATTTGTAAACAGCCCAAGTGCCCGTCAACTGAAGACTGGATAAAGATGTGTTGCTATTTATTTTATAAAATGGAGTAACTACTCAGCCATAAAAAATGAAAAGCTAGGGCTGGGGATCTAGCTCCGTGGTTCCATTGCCTGCCTCAAAAGCTCAAGGACCCAAGTTCAATCCTTGGTACGAAAAAAAGTGAAAAACTAGAGATACTTATATTTAAATATTTATAAATATGGCACATTGAGGCCATACTCTTAAGTGAAATCAGTAGGTCCATAAGTCACATGTATAAATATTGAATAGTTTCTCTGGTGTGAAAAACTAAAACTATAGATAAGGATCAAAATGTATAATTGATATTGTGTGATAGGAGGAAAATGTCTAAAAGTAGAGGAAGCGGGAGGAGCAAGAGAAAGGCAAACAGGGAAAAGAAAAAATATGTAAAAAAAGGAAAAACACGAAGACAATGTTTTTGTAAATAGGCAAGGGTGGAAAGAGTGAAGGCAGGGCTGGGGAATGGGGGAAAAATAAGAACCAAGATAAATCTTGTAAAGGTGCACGATCCCAGCGATGAATGTAACTGTACTGTATACCTAAAATGTACCAATAAATTTAATAAAGATACAAAAACAACGTAGTGTACATTTTTCCCACAGCCTAGTCACAATTGGTTATTGATTGATGACCATCCTTTCTGGGGTGAGATAGAATCTTAGTGTTATTTTAATTTGCACTTCTTTTTTTTTTTTTTTTTTTT
>NW_022900914.1:13728050-13770603 GCF_012274545.1 Fukomys damarensis | reverse complement strand
GGTGATCGCAGACAGGCAGGTAGGCAGGCAGCTGAAAAAAACCCCCTCTGGGGTCCTTGGGTCCTTCCTGGGTCTGTTGTCGCGCAGGCCGGGAGCTCCCGCGCAGGCCGGGAGCTCACGCGCACGCCGCCGGGTGATCGCCTAATTTGCACTTCTTAAATGGCTAGTGATGCTGAACATTTTTTCGTGCGTTTATTCGTGTATCTGGCAATTTTTTTCCCCATTCTGTGGGTTGTCTCTTCACTCTGTTGGTGGTTTCCCTTGCCATGTAGAAGTTTTTTCTTTTCTTTTCTTGGTGTGAGGGGGGAATACCTGGGATTGAACTCAGGAATTTGCACTTTTGAGGCAGGTGGCAGAACCACTGGGCTAAATCTTCAGCTCCTAGATTTTTAATTTCATGTGATCCCATTTGTTAATACTTCTTTTTTTTTTCTTTTTGCCACTGTGATTCTGTTCAGAAAGTTTTTCCTACACTTGTCTTCAATGGACTTTTAGTTTAGTGCATGAGTGTCTGATTTACTTTTCTCATTGCTGAGACAAAATACCCAATACCCACAAATTAAGGGAGGAAAGTTTGTACTAGCTTCGGCAGCACATATACTAAGGGAGGAAAGGCTTATTTAGCTCACAGTTTGAAGAGGTTTCAGTCCATAGTCAGCTGGCTCCAAGGCAGGGTGGCTTTGCAGAAGGGCATCACAGTTCGTGGCAAGCAGAAGACAGCAAAAACAAGCAAGCATGGGATGACTACAGCTCTTTCTATCCCTTACATCTTATCTAGGCTACTTAGGGCAGGTAGCACTCACAGTTTTAATTCTAGTGCCCTTGATCCTAGCATTGCACCATGAATGAGTCCCAGCATCACAAACTCTAGATCCAGCCACCTCTGAATAAACCCCACCTATGATTGCATGAGGCTTTGGCAGGACATCCAGACTCAAGCCATAACAGTGAGAAATATGAGTTGAGCTATTCAACATGTGGAAAACCAGTTTTCCCAGCACCTTGGTTGAAGAGGCAATTTTACCTCTGGCTAAAGGATTTGGTGCCTTTGTCAAAGATGACATAGTCAAATGTTCCTAGAATTGTTTCTGCATTGTCTATTCTTTATCATTGATGCTCAAGTCTATTTTTGTTCTAATAGCATGCTGTTTCTGTCACTGTAGTTTTGTAATACAATTGGAAGTCTGGGAATGTGATGTGCCCTAACCTTTGTTTCCTAGAATTGCTGTTCTTCTGGTTCCATATGAATTTTAGGATTGCTTTCTCCAGTTTGCTAAGGAATGCTGTGGTATTTTGATTGGGACAGCATTAAACTTGTATAATAGTTTTGGAACTGTAGACATTTTGATTATATTGATTCTGCCTCTCCAGGTACAGGGGATATCATCCTGTTTGCTGATATATCTTCTTCAGTCTCCTTTTTCAGAGTACTGTACTTTTTACTGTATAGGCCCTTCACTTCCTTGGTTAGATTAATTCCTAATTATTTCATTTTTCTTGATGCTAGTATGAAAGGTATTGGTTCATCAATATTTCTCGGGGCTGGGGATTTAGTTCAGTGGAACCACCGCCTGCCTCGCAAGTGCAAGGACCTGAATTTAATCCCCAGTACCAAAAAAAAAAATTTTTTTTTTTCTCTTGGTGAGTTTGTTATTGGTGTACAAGAACACCACTGATTTTTGAGTGTTTATTTTGTATGTTGCTAGGCTACTACACTATTGGTTGTCTCCTTTGCTGTGTAGAAGATTTTAATTTGACATGATCTCATTTGTTGATTATTGGTATTATTCCTGGTGACATTGATTTTCAGCTCAGAAATTCCTGCCTGTGCCTATGGCTTCAAGATTTTTCATTGTTGAGATGTCTCACTTCCTTAGTTTAATACTTGTATATTTGTTTTTATGCTATTGTGATTACTTTCCTAATTTGTTTTTCATTGAATTCATTATTAGTTTATAGGAATCCTATTGATTTTTGTGTGTTTATGTTGTATCCTACTACACCAATAAATTCGGAATCAACTCTAGAAGTCATTTGGTAGAGTTTTTAGGGCCTTGTAAATAAAGACTAATATATGCTGCAAAAATATTTGCTTTATCCTTTCCTATACGTATCCTTTGATTTTTCTTTCTCTTACCTGTTGCTCTAGACAATATTTTGAAGACTATATGGAACAAAAGTGGTGATAATGGAAATCTTTGTCTTGTTCCTGATTTTAGACAAAAGCTTTCAACTTTTCCTCATTTCATATGGTGTTGGTAGTAGGATGGTCATAATGGCATTTATTGTGTTAATTAAAGTCCTTTTATGGCTTGTGTCTAGATGTTCCCCAAAGCCTCATGCAGTCATGGTGGGGGCTTCTTCAAAGGTGGCTGGATCTAGAGTTTGTGATGCTGCGACTGATTCATAGTGCAATGCTAGGATCAAAGGCACTAGAATTAAGGCTGTGAGTGCTGCCTGCCCTAAGTAGCCTAGATAAGATGTAAGGGATAGAAAGAGCTGTAGTCAGCTCATGCTTGCTTGCTTTGCTGTCTTCTGCTTACCATGAACTGTTTCTCCTCTGTGATGCTCTTCTGCCAAGTACCCTGTCTTGGACCCAGCTGACTATGGACTGAAACCTCTACAAACTGTGAGCTAAATAAACTTTTCCTCCATTAATTTTGAGCATTGGGTATTTTGTCTCAGCAATGAGAAAAGTAAGACAATCCTTCTATACCTATTTTCTTCAGATTTTTAAAATCATGAATAAATGTTAGATTTTGTCAAGGATTTTTCTGCATCTATTGAGATGATCATGTGATTGTTTTTGCTTCTGTCCATGTGTTGAATTATATTTACTGATTTGTGCATGTTGAACCATCCGTGTATCTTTGAGATGAAGCCTACTTGGTCAAAGTCATATGATTTGTCACCTTTGGTTTGCCAGTACCTTAAGGATTTTTGCATTTATGTTCACTAGATAATTTTGCCTATAGTTTCTTTTTCAGTTGGATCTTTGACTGGTATTGGGATAAGGGTGATGTTAATTTCTGAGAATGATTTTTGAAGTACCCCTTCCCTCTCGATTTCATTAAAAAGTTTGAGGAGTATTGGTGTTAGGTCTTCCCTGAAGTTCTTGTTGAATTTGTCTTTGAATCTATCAGGTCCTAAGTCTTTCTTATTTGGCAGATTTTTTAAATTATTATTTCAATCTCATTGCCTGTTACTGGATTGTTCAAGATTTGTAAGACTTATTGGTTCAGTGTTGGTAACTTATATGCATCTAGGAATCTCCCATTTTTCAGCTCACCAATATTTAGCTCATATGTTTGTGAAGCAGTTGCTAATAATCTTCTGGATTATGGCAGTGTCTGTTGTGTTTTCAGAGTTTTCCTTTCTAATTGCCTTAATTTGCATCTTACCCTTTTTTGGTTAAGATCGACTAAGGGTTTGTCTATTTTGTTCTTTCAAAACACTATCTGTTCAATTCATTGTTTTGGTTTTTTTGATATAGTATCTTGCTATAGTTCATGGACACCCTATGCCGCCCAGTCAGGCCTCAAGCTTGTGGCTGTCCTCCTGCCTCAGCTTCCTGAGTGCTGGCATTGTAGGCATGTGCCACTTTGCCAAGATCATCCATTTTCTTTTTTTATTCTCCATTTCATTAATTTCTGCTCTGATCTTTATTATAATTTCCTTCCTTGTACAAGCTCTGGGTTTGAAATGTTCTTGGTTTTCTAAGATCCTGAGATGCATCATCAGATTATTTGGGCATGTTTGGTTTTTCTGATGTGGACATTCACTACCATAAACTTCCCTCATTGGTCTGCTTTCAGTGTGTCCCATGTGTTCTGGTATGTTGTACTGTTGTACTGGCATTTTCATTTCTTCCTTAATTTCCTTTGTGACCCATTAATTATTCATAAGTGTGTTGTTTAATTTCTATGTGTTTGCGTATTTTGTGTGGTTACTCCTCTTGGGTGAGTGCCACTAGTCCTAGTCCTGTGATAATCGGAGTGACTATTTCCAGTGCAGCATCCTATCCGACATGGAAAGCATAATGAAGGGTTTTCATAGCTTTGCACTATGTCCCCTGAAGAAGGACCAGTTTGTTTTTTAAATACTGTATCTTTAAAATTCCCTCTTGTCCTAAGGTCCCATTTATCTTTTGGGGGAGCATAGACTGATTTCAATGGTTCCTCAGAACTGAGAATAAGGCCAGAGTCTTAAGGGGATGTGACTCTGTCCTTTTGATTTCCCAGGGAAACTTTAGATATGTCTCTTTTGTGCCCCTTACAATGCATAACTGCAGCCTACAGGTAGAATTCTTGTCCTTGGGTCAGAACACTGAAAGCAATTCTTCTCTTTTTGGGTATATATAAGAAGGCTTTTTGTCTGTTTTAGTTTTTTGTACCGGGGATCAAACTCAAGACCTTATGCTTGCAAGGCAAGTGATGGCACCACTGAGCTAAATCCCTGGCCCAAGAAAAAGTTTGTTTTATTTTGTTTGGCTTTTTGGTGTTTTTATTTATTTATTTATTTATTTATTGGTCAGGTATTTCCAGAGATGGAGCTTGAGCAAAAGCATGTTTTTTCTTTAAAGTCCTTGTCAATCACTTTTGTCACCTCTAGGGCCACAGAATTGGGATTTTGACAGCCTCATATAAAGGTTTTGCCAGATCCAGCAGAAGCTGGCTGTTCCCAGGAAGGAATGTAGCTGCTATTTGATGGCAGGAGGCCCAAGATCGCTTATGTCTTGGATCCAGGCCCCTAGACAGCTGTTATTTTCCCAGTGTAAGAATACATTCTAAATATTGAACTTCCTGGAGGGTTATCTAAGTCTCTTCCTTGGGCATTTTATATCCTTTCTTAGCTAGAAATTTGTGACTTTCTATAGCAGTATAGTCAGATAACTTCTGTGTTTGGATGTAGAGTATCATCTACGTATTATAGAATGGTTCCCTGTTTAAGATCTAGGCTCTTTACATCTTTTTCAAGTACCTAAGCACATAAGCAAATAGGTGAGGACTATCTCCAAACTCCTGTGGGAGAACTGTCCAACTATACTGTTGCCTTTCTCTTGAAAGGAAAATTTCCTCTTCAAACGCAAACAAAAACTGGGAGTCTAGATGGATAGGAATAAAAACAAAGAATGTTTGAGATCTAAGACTGATAATCAAATGTGTCCCCTAGAATTTGGGAAAGCATTGTATATGGGTCTGCCACTCCAGAGTGGATTAAGATTACAGCCTTATTAATTAAGCAGAGGTCTTGTACCATCCTATGCTCTCCTGAGGGCCTTACTACAGAGAGAATAGGAGAATTGCAAGGGGCCTGACAAAGCTGCAGAAGGCCATATTTGAGAGTCCTGTCTATGAGAGGCTGGAGTCCTTTACAGGTCTTTTGTTTGATTGGATACTGCATTTGGTCAGGAAATTGGCTGAGTATAGCTGAATTTATTCTACCAGGCATTTCATTACACCATATATCCGGATCCACTTGCTAGCTAATTAGGTCAGAGACCTGGCATGGTCCCAATAAGTAAAATATGTCTTGGCCTTTGCCAAATTTTGAGAATTGCCCCCAATTTTTCCAGTAAAGCTCTTCTATATAGAATATAATTGGATTTTGTTTCATAATCCATTCTGCTACTCTATATTTTTTGATTGGCAATTTAAGTCCATTTACACTGATAGTTATATAATTGATAGGTACTGACTTAGAGCTGTCATTGTATTAATTTCCTGCTGCTGTTTTCTTTCTCTTCTACTTACTAGCCCTAGCTGATATATTCATTTTATTGGATTTGTTTGGGGGGGGACATTGTTGGCCACATTGTCTTCTTCTAGTATATCCTTGAATTTTGGGGGAGTGTGGGTATAGTGGTCATGCTTTTCTTTAGATTTTCTTTATCATGGAAGATGTAACAGTCTGGATTAGAAGTTGTTTTGTATAAGAGCTTGAAACACTTCATTCCATATTCTTTGCCTTTAAGGTTTGTACTGAGAATTTGTTGTAATTCAGACAGGTTTTTGTTTGCTTGGTTTTTGGTTTGTTTGTGTGTGTGTGATTCATCTATTGCTTCTCTTTAGCAGCCTTTAAGATTCTATTCTTGTATTTCTGGTATTATAATTATGTAACATAGAATGCTTTTTTTTCTGATTGTGGCTATTCAGGGTTCTTATCTGTATGTTAAATTCTTTTTCTACTTCTAGAATGTTTTCTGCTATTACTTGTATGAACTTGTTTTTGTGCTGTCTTTTGATTTTTTTTTTTTCTAATTCTAATTCTCTCCCATTAGACTTCTTTGACTCATTCAGGAGCTTTTGAGTCCATTTTTTCATGTTCCCTTGTTGTTGTTAAGGTATTTCCCATTATCTGACCCTAGCCCTGTCCTCTTGTCTGATTCTGGCTTTGTATTGGTTGCTTCTGTTACTGTGATGGTTGCTTTTTGTGTCAACTTGAGTAAGAAAAGCTTGATTAAATAGGCTCAGCAATTCCACACCCTGAGGTGAGGAAGATTCGCTCAAGAGTGGCTTGTCACTTGGATAGTAAAAGGGGGAAATGAAGAAGGATGGATCTGCTTCTGTGGAGGAGCTCCAGTCTTTCTTTACCTTCACCTTGGATGCCATCTCCTGGCTTTCAGCTTTTGGTGCAGATTTCAGCCTTCTGTTGTAGACTCTTCAGGCTTTTATCATGGACTCCTTGGCCTTCTGATATGAGCTGGCACAGAACAATGCTGTGAGCTCCAAACATTTGACTGGATCCTTTGTATCTCCAGTGTGCACACAGATTATCTGACTCTGGGTGGCCACTGTAAACCAATCTTATAAATTCATATATATCTGTATATCTTGTATTACATCTCTTTCTCTAGTAAAGACTGATATAATTACCCATACTTTGAATCATGTTTTTAATATACTAGATTTCTGTTTGGAACTTTTTTTTTCAGCTTTAATTGAGTTTATTGATACATTTTAGGGATACAGTACAGCTACATTCATTGTTGGGATCTTGTACCTCTACATGACAAGTCTTGATTCTCATTTTTTCCCCTTACCCCTGCCCTCCCTTCACCCCCTCCTCCCCTCCCCATCTACAAACACTTTATTTTCATCTTTTCATTTTCTCACATTTTTTTCTTTTCCCTTATTACCCTTCCCCTACCCATCCCACCTTCCCTACACCTTTAGCTCCTTTCTCCCCATCTCTAAATGTTAGTAATCTTATTAGGATCTTATGTATTATTGCAGATTATTCACACCAGGGAAATTATTCGGTATTTACACATGTGTGACTTATTTATTTCACTTAGGAGTGTATCTTCAATATGTATCCATTTTCCTATGAATGAATCTATTTTCTCGTTTTTTATGGCTGAGTAATATTCCATTTTATAGAAAAACCACATCTTCTTTATCCAGTTTCCAACGTGTTTGGAACTTTCTTATGGACTCCATTTTCTATACTAGGAACTCATGTTTTGCATCTCTTTATCTTCACTAGCTGTTTGTTAATGTCTTCTCTAGACTTGCGGATCATTTGTTTTATTATCTGATTACTTACAGTGATACTTTGGTTCACAAATGCTTTCATTTGAAAACAATTTGGTTTGCAAACAAAAGTGTTTGGCCAAAAAAAGTTTTTGTTTGTGAACTCTGCACTGGATGATAAACACATGCGTGGCCATCTTTACTGTATGAATATGAACACTGCCATCTTTTCCAGAATTGTGGAACAAAGATATACAGGTCCCACTGCATATCTTCTTTAAATTTTCCAAGCACCTTGTAGAGAAGAGTTTTACCTCCACTGGTAGTCTTTCTACTTATCTGCTGTGTAGTTTATAATTTCCTCCCCTACATTATCCCCTGTATCAATTTGGGAGTAGGTGGGAATTTTGCAAGGCATTTTGTTTCTTTCCCTTTTCATGTTTCAGTTTTTGTTTGCCCCTTTGTGCTGGGGTGTGAAAATTATTTGAGCCAGTGCCTTCCTCATTGGGAGTGAGCCACATTATTTTTCATGACACCCCCCCCCAGCAATCCAGGTATTGGCATAGAGAGAAAACCATGCTGCCTTCCTTATGACAGTAAATTCAGCAACAACAATGGCATAAAATGTCAACTGGATATTTTCTAAACCCAGGGCCTACTCGTGAACAGTCTTTCATCAAAACAAAGAGGACTTTGATTTTACAGAAGACAGTTAGGCCTCTCTTAGGTTTACCTATAGTAATTCAGAGCAATGATTTCAGTTGAAGGTTGTGCCAGAGCTCAAACATACCACTAGGTTAAATCCCTTCTTCTCCAGGACTCCCCTTCCGATTATAACTTCCACAAAGCCTGGCCACGCACCACAGAATACAAGCCCCATTATCTTCCTGGTCTGTGCCTGGGCCTCCTTGGGTATTTGAGGAGATCTTTATTTAGCTCACACCCTCTGCAAGCCTCCCAAGTTTGTCTCTCACAATCTCTGTGGAAATGTATCACTTTTATCCTTAAACAAGACTCTTAGGGATGGTGATTTAGCTTAGTGGTGCTACTGCCAGCCTTGCAAGCACAAGTTCCTGAGTTTGATCCTTGGTACCAGAAAACAAAACAAAACAAAACTCTTTTTCTGGGTGTTGGTCTCTTCCTCAATGAAGTCAGTCTCTTGATTATCACTTCTGTTGCTTTGTGCTGTGGAGAACCCAGGAACTGAGGGCAGGGTGCTCAATTCCCAAGTACTCTGGGCTCAGGTATGGGTCTCCAGTGGCCTGAGGTGTCAGCCTCTGCCTCTTAGTGCCCCCTGGATTGACTTGAAGGGAATTAGAAGTGTGGGGATGCATTTCATTGCCTTGTCTTTTCATGTTTCTATTGTTATCTTTATGCTAAGGTTTGTGGATGCTTATAGTCTAAAGATTTTGTTTCTAGTATATAGTGTATTTAGTTTGCTTTTCAGTGATGTGCCTTGGGCCTGGCTAACTATAATTCTTTGCCACAATCCTAAGATCCAACCACTTGGGTTGATTTTTGAGGAGAGGATGTAGTATAACTAGTCCAACAGCCAAGTTATCTGGGCATGTACTCTACCTATTCACAAAAGTACTCTAAATGTTGCTTCACACAGAAATAGCAGCAACTATATGACACTGTTAATATCAAGTGAATCAGCTATGGTATTATTGTCCAAGACAAACTAGATATTAACATACCACAAGAACCAATTATGTGCCACCCTTAATCCTAGAGAATAAATCTGCAATTATGGTGTAAATATTAAGAAAACCCAGATATTGACTTACAGCTAATATGTACTAAATGTGACAGCTATATGTCTACACTGATAGAAAAGAATTCAACAATTTTACAGTTAACTATCAAAAAGATAACAAAGCATGATGGGTATAAATTAAAGATAATGGTTTCTGGAATGGAAAATGTGACAGGGAAATTTCAAAACATTAAACTCTATGATGTAAGAAGAAGAGAAGTGGCACCAATAATTCAATTGAGTAGGCCAGACGTTTATAGAATTAGGTAAAGGTAAGAGAAAAAGTGATGAGAAATAAAGACAAAGAGAAAAAAAATACAGAGAGTAAAAAGAAAAGAGATAAATTAAAAGTGTAGAGGGAAAGAAGAAGAAAAAATAAGAAAAAGAGATAAGAAACAAGGAAAAGGCAAATTTCCCCAAGTCCCCAAAACTAAGGAAGAAGAAAGGAGGAAAAGAAAGAAGAGAAAAAAAGTAAAACAAAAAACTAAAAACACACTCACAAAAAACAAAAATAGAAACAACAGATATAAGAAAACCCAAACCAAAACAAAAGTCTGATTTTGAATGTGTGGTTTTTTTTTTTACAGGATCTGTAGTTAACAGGGCAGTGTTTAAGTACAGACATGTCCATGCTCACAGTGGTAGATAAAGAAGGCAGTCAGAACCCAGACCTGTGTTGTATGCAGGCACCAGGAGGTAGTAGAATTAAGACAAGGGTGCCAGTTCTGTGACTTTGGAATCCAGACTGACCTTTTGGCTGTAGGGTTAGTGCCTGTTTCCTTTAGTTGAAAACTCCTCAGGAGTTCTCCTGCCAGCTTGACCGTGGTTGTCTTCCATGGCCTTCCCTTACCCAGTCACTAGGAATGTAACCCTGGGACCCCCAAAGTGAAGCTGTCCCATAGCTGCTCTGAATCCTGGGTTCAAACAATCAACACCTCCTTGGAATGGCATCCAATCACGCGTTCTCTCCAGGGGTATGATGGACACTTAGGCTGTAGTCATTCACCACCTGTTGCAGCTCACCACCAATCCATTTCACTGCTGTTTCTTTCTCCATGAAGCCCTCTGAAATCCTCCATTTTCACTTTTTCTTTGCAGATTGGTCTTCCTTTCTCATGAACCAAGAACCTGGAGCCAGGGAGAAAGTGTACATTGTTCCTTCGCTTTGCTGTGCTGTAAGTATTCTGTGTGAATATCTATTGTATTCAGTTGGTTTATGGCATAGTTTAAGTGTTCTCTATACATTTGTTATCCATTTGGTTTATGGTATAGTTTAACTCTGAGCTTTTGTTGGCTTTTTTTTTCCTAGATAATCTGTCTATTGCTGAAAGTTGGCTGTTGAAGTACCCCACCATTTTAGTAGAGCCCATCTCTCTCTTTAGGTCTAATGGTGTTTGTTTTATAAAATTGGGTGCTCCATTACACAGTGCGCAGATTTACAATTGTTATATATTATTGGTTTTTATTATTGTTGCTTTTTTATTTGTTTGTTTTTGGGTATCAGGAATGGATACTCCAGACCTTGCACTTGCAATGCTGGTGGCAGCACTACTGAGCTAAATCCCCGGCCCCCGTTATATCTTATTGGTGAACTGGTTCCTTGACCATTTTAAAGTGACTTCTTTGTAAACTTCTTACAGTTTGTTTAATGGTCTATATGGTCAGATATAAGATAGCTACTTCTGCTCATTATAGGTTTCCATTTGCTTGGAATATTATTTTACATCCTTTCTATTTCGTTATCTATGTCTTTACTGGTGAAATGTTTTTGTAGGTGGCATATTTTTGTGGTTTGTTATGCATCTAATTCACCCAGTCTATAACTTTTAACTGGAAAATTTAGTCTGTTTACAATTATTACATTTATTAATGGTAGTTCTGCCATTCTTTTAGATGTTTTGAATGTTCTTTGTTCTTTTTTCTGGTGTTCATATTTCTGTTTTAACGATCTACTGTACAGGTAACATTTTATTCCTTTCCTAGAGTTATTTGACTTTCACATGCTTTAATAATGGTAGTTATCTTTCTTTTACTTCTGGATGCAAAATTTCCTTAAACATTGTCTTTAAAGTTAGTGTAGTGGTCATGAATCCTTTGATTTCTGTATATTTTTAAAGGACTTTAGTACTCCATTTCTGAGATTTATCCTTGCTAGGCATGGTATGCTTAATTGGTAATTTCTATATTTCAGGACTTGGAATATATCATTCCCTTCTCTCCTCTCCTATGTAATTTCTGCTGAAAAATCTATGTTAATGGGGGATAGCCTTTAATGTGACTTGTGCTTTTGTTGTGAATATTTTAGAACATTTATTTATTTATTGGTCTTGGACTGTGTGTGTGTGTGTGTGTGTGTGTGTGTGTGTGTGTGTGTGTGTGTACGGGGGATCCAACTCTTTACCTTGTACTCATGAAGCAGGCAGCAGCACCACTGAGCTAAATCTTCTTAATATTCAAACTGTCTCACCTCCCCATAATGTTCAACACAGGTGACCATATTCAGTTTCAAACTCTCTCTTCCCTTGAAATTGGTACACTTGTGAGGCAGGCAGCAGAACCACTGAGCCAAATCCCCAGCCAGTCTTGGACTTTTGAAAAATTGATATGCTGTGGTGAAGATATTTTCTTATTACGTTTATCTGGGGTCCTTTAAACCTCTTAGACCTGGAGGTGCACTTATTTCCCAAGGTTAGGGAAGTTCTCTGCTATTATTTCTTAATTTTTATTCTCACACGTTTTCTCCTTCTCTTTGGGTATTATGAAAATGTGGTTATTTGTTTAATGATTTGCCAGAATCTTGAATGATTTTTTTTCTTTGTTCTTTCTTCTTACTTTTTCTTTGCTGCTGCTTCCTCCTCCTGGGTCTGATTAGGATATTTCAAAAAACTAGTCATCAAATTGGATAACCTTTCTTTCACTGATTTCACTTGTTGTGAGGTTTTTCAACTGTACTTATCTAACTTATTGAACCCTTCATTTCCAAGGTTTGTGATTGGATCTTTTTCAAAATCTCTTATCTCCTTGCTAAATTTCTCATTCATATGCTGCATTATCTTTTTACATTATTTTACCTTAAAAATTTCAGTTTATTAAAAACCTAAAATTTCACAAATATTAAGTAAATAGTTATTAGACTTTATCGTTATCTTCAATATAGTTACTTGGAGTACAAGATATGAACCAAAAAATTCTTACAAAAGGGAAATGAAAAATAACAAATCTTTCTTTTCAATAAAACAAACTAGTATAAATGAAACCATTAGTGTATATTTGAAATATATGTAAAATGATGGAATTTGTAATTTAGAGTAGTATTTGAACTCCCTGCTTTCTATTTATCTTGCTTCTATTTTATTCTTGTTTCTCATATAAGAGAAAGCATGCAATAAATGAGCTTATGTGTCTGATTTATTTCACTTCACATTCTCAAGTTGTACCCATTTACCTACAAATGCCTTAAGATTATCTTTTATTATGGTAGCTATATTCTATCATTTATTTATTGGTCATTGGTACTTCTAAGAAGTGAGTTTTCATTTTGGTTGCCCACTTTTGGTCAGGTCTTTTATTTTGGAGGATCTAATTTTTTTTGTGTTCTGTATGGGAAATAGCTGGCAAAATATTGATTGATTGATTGATTGATACATTCATCATTGGGATCTTGTACCTTTACATGCTGTATCTTGGTTCTTATTTGTTCCCCATTCCCCTGACCTCTCTTCACTCCCTCCACCCTCCCTATTTACAAAGACTTTGTTTCCATTTTTTTCCTTTTTATATATTTTTCTTTTCCTCTTTGTACCTTTCCCCTACCCCTCCCAATTCCCCTATACTTTTAGAACTTGTTCCTATTACACACTATCAATTATACATTTTGATTCTTACTTACACTTTTAGTTTATCACACCAAAGATACTGTTTGGTATTTATATATGTGTGTCCTATTAATGTCACTTGAGTATTTCATCAATGTGCATCACTTAGCTATAAACATCTCTAGTTTTTCATTCTTTAAGGTTTAGTAGTACTCCATCTTATTAACACACACACACACACACACACACACACACACACACACATCTTCTTTATCCAGTCCCCAGTTGATGGGCACTTAGGCTTTAGCTATTACAAACTGTGCCACTATAAACATGGGTGAGCATACATCACTGTGGTATTATTCTTTTAATTCTTTTGGAAGATATCCAGCAGGGGAATAGCTGGGTCAAATGGGACTACTAATCCTAATAGTTTAAGGTATCTCCATATTGATTTCCATAGTGGTTGCACTAGTCTGCACCCCCACCAACAATGAAGAAAGGTTCCTATTTCCCCACAACCCCACCAGCATTTGTTATTGGGTGATTGCTTGATAGCAACCGTTCTTTTTGGGGTGAGGTGAAATCTCAGTGTTGTTTTCATCTGCATCTCTCGGGTAACCAGTGATGTTGAACATTTTTCATATGTTTATTTGCTGCTTTTACTTCTTTGTCTGAGAAGTGCCAGTTCATTTCATATGCCCATTTATGAATTGGGTCTTTACATTTGGGGGCCTGATTTTTTTTTAATTCTTTATATACTCTATATGGTAGACCTTTGACTGACAAACACCTGGCTAAAATATTTTCCCACATTTAAGGTTGTCTAACTCTGCTAGTGTTTTGTTTTGTTTTTTTAAATTTAATTTATTGGTACATTCTAGGTAGACAGTACAGTTACATTCATTACTGGGATCTTGTACTTTTACATGCTGTTGGTGGTTTTTAATAAGTTGAGATCCCAGTTGTTGATTCTTCTGCTAGTTCCCATGCAACTGAGGAATTGTTCATAGCCTTTTCCTATGCCATTATCTTCGAGAGTTTTGCCTAACTTATCTTCCAACAAGTTTAATGTTTATGTTTTAATATTTAGATCTTTAATCAATTTAGATTTTAGTTTAGTGCATGGTGAAAGATACAGGTCTAGTTTTAAATCTTTCACAAATTGAAATCCAGTTTTTTCCAACACCATTTATTAAAGAGGCTCACTTTCCTCCATTGAGGATGGTTGCCTCATTTGTCAAAGATGAGGTAGCTGATTATGTCTGGAGTTGTTTCTGCATATTCTAATCTATTCCACTGATCATCCAGTCTGTTTCTTTGCCAGCACCATGCAGTTTTTCTCACAGTGGCTCTGTAGCATAGTTTCAAGTTGGGGATTGTGATAACCCCTGCCATGTCTCTGTTGCCTAGAATTACTTTTGCTATTCTAGGTCTCTTCTAGTTCCAAATGAATTCTTGGATTGTTTTCTCAAGTTCTGTGAAATATGCTGTTCGGACTTCAATAGGGATTGTGTTAAATCTGTATAGCAGTTTTGAAAGAATGGCCATTTTCACTATATTGATGCTTCCTACCCAGGAACAAGGGATGTCTTTCCATTTTCTTATTTCCTCTTCAATCTCTTTTTTCAGAGTTCTCAATGTAGAGATCTTTTTTTCTCCTTCATTAGATTGATTCCAAGATATTTCATTTTTTTGGATGGTATTATGAAAGGGACTGTTTCCCTAATTTTCTCTCAGTGACTCTGTTATCTATGCACAAGAAGGCTACTGATTTTTGAGTGTTGACCTTGTATCCATCCAGCTCCTTTACTGAATATGTCAATTAAGTCTAGAAGTCTTTTGGCAGAGCTTTTTGGGTCTTCTATGCAGAGTATCGTATCATCAGCAAATAATGACTGTTTAACTTCTTCCTTTCCTGTCTTTATTGCTTTAATTTCTTTCTGTTGTCTAATTGCTGTGGCTAATGTTTCCAGATTTATATTGAACAGAAGTGGTGGTAGTGGACATCTTTGTCTTTTTCCTGATTTTAATGTGAATGTTTTCAATTTTTGACCATTTAGTATGATATTGGCCATTGGTTTTTCATAGATAGCCTTATCAAATTGAGATAAAGACCATGTATTCAAATTTTCTGCAGGGTTTTTTTTTTCATGAATGGATGTTTAATTTTGTCAGATCCTTTTTCTTTTTTTTTATTGAGATGATCATATGGTTTTTGTCCTGACTCTTTTAATATAATGTATTACATTTATTGATTTATGTATGTTGAACTATCCTTAGGATAAATCCAATCTAGTTAGGGTGAATGATCTTCTTGATGATCTTCTGTATTCTATTGGAGAGTATCTTACTGAGGATTTTTGCATCTATGTTCATTAGGGAGATTGGCCTGTAGTTCTCTTTCTTGATTGGATCTGTCCCTGGTTTTGCAATCAAAGTAACAGTTGCTTCCAGGAATGAACCAGGAAGAATTTCTTCTTTTTCAATTCATTGAAAAGTTTAAAGAGTAGTGGCAATAGTTCTTCTCTAAATGTCTTGTAAAATTCAGCAGTGACACCATCAGGACCTGGACTTTTCTTTGTTGGTAAATTTTTAATTACATTTTTTATTTCACTGATTGTAATTGGGGTGTTTAGAAATTTTATATCTTCTTCATTCAACTTTGGTAATTCATATTTATAGAGAAATCTGTCCATTTCTTCTGTGTTGTCCATATTATTAGAGTTCAGGTGTTGATGATCTGCTGGATTTCTGCTGGATCTGTTGTGACATCACCATTGTCATTCCTAATTGCATGAATTTGAGCCTTTTCTTTTATTGATAAGGTTGGCTAAGGGTTTATGTATTCTATTTACTCTTTCAAAAAACCAACTCTTTGATTCATTGATTTTTTGTATCATTCTCTTAGTCTCCATTGCATTAATTTCTGCTCTGATCTTTACCATTTCCTCCCTTGTATGAGCTTTCACTTTGTCTTGCTCTTCTTTTTCTAGGAGCTTAAGGTTAAGCGTTAGGTTATTTGAGCTCACTCTGTTTTCCTAGTATGGGCAGTTACTGCTATGAATTTCCCTCGTAGAACTGCTTTCATTGTGTCCCTTAGAGTTCTGTGTTGTATTGGCATTATCATTTTATTGTAGAAACTGTCTTAATTTCTTCTTTAATTTCCTCTATGACCCAATGGTTGTTCAGCAGGGTATTATTTAATTTCCATGTGTTTGTGAAGCTCTTGCAGTTTCTTATGCTATCGATCCTAAGTTCAATTGCACTGTGGTCTGATAATATACACGGGATAACATCAATTTCTTTGCATTTACTTAAGTATGTTCTATGAACTAGCATGTGGTCTATTTTAGAGAATGACCTGTGTTCAGCCAAAAAGAATATATATTCTGATTTTGTGGGGTGGAATATTCTGTAGACATCTACTAAGTCTGTTTGTTCTAAGACTTGGTTCAGTTCTGCATTTCATTGTTGATTTTTAGTCTAGATGATCTGCCTATTCATGTCAGTGGAATATTGAGGTCACCCACTACAATTGTATTAGTGTTTATTTGGTTTTTCATGTCCCTTAATATTTGTTTTGTATAGTTGGGGACATTAGTATTTGGTGCATGTGTGTGTGTGTGTGTGTGTGTGTATATATATATATTTTTGTTTGTTTGTTTGCTTTTTTGGTACAAGTGATCTAACTCAGGTCCTTGTGCTTGTGAGGCAGGCAGTGGAGCCACTGAGCTAAATCCCCAGCCCTGGTGCATATATATTTTTTATTGTCATTTCTTCCTCTTGTATTGTTCTTTTTACAAGGATTTAGTGGTCTTCCTTGTCTCTCTTAGTTTTGTTTTGAAAACTACTCTGTCTGCAAATAAGATAGCTACCCCCACTTTTTTCTGGACTCCTGTAGCATAGAGAATTATTTTCCATCCTTTTACTCTCAGTCTATGAATTTCTCTGTGAATTAAGTGGGTTTCTTGTACACAGCATATTGTTGGACTTTGCTTCTTAATCCATTCTGCCAGCCTATTTCTTTTGATTGGTGAGTTGAGGCCATTAACATTGATGGTTTTAGTTATGTATTGACTTATCATTGTCATGTTATTTTCCTTTTGTTGCTCCTTTATTTTTCATTTTAATTTCTCTCCCTTTAATTTCTTGCCTTGTCTTGTATGTTTGCTCTGTTGGCCCTTATGGAGTTGTGGACGTCTTTTTCTTTTTCCAGGATATTGTTTAGAAGTACTTGGAGTGCTGGTTTGGTGTTCATGAAATTTCTCAGGTGCTCTTTGTCATGGAAATATCTTATTTCCCTATCAATTTTGAAAGATAGTTTTGCAGGATACATCAGTCTAGGTTGGAGGTTGTTTTCTTTTAAAGTTTGAAATACCTCATTCTAGGCTCTCCTTGACTTGTGGGTTTGTGTTGAAAAGTCTACTGTGATTCTGATGGACTTTCCTTTACATGTAAATTGTTTCTTTTCTCTTAACTGCTTGTAGTATTTTTATCTTCTATTAGGTTTCCAGGATCTTGGTAATTACATGTCTAGGTGTAGATTTTTTTTTTTTTTATCATGGCTATTTGGAGTTCTATATGCCTCACCTATCTGTATGTCAAATTCTTCCCTTCTGGGAAATTTTTAGTCATTAATTCTGTGAACTGTATTTTTTATGTCATTTGTACTTTTTCCTGCTACTTCATGGATTTCTATCACTTTTTTTTTTTGTATCCTCTAAGAGTTGTTGGATTGATTTCTCATGATCCCTTACTGTTTTTAAGAGATGTCTTTTTTCATGTTCACTGACTGCAGTCCTATCTTCTATATCTGAAATTTATTTTCATATTTGTTCATTCTGCTGTGAATGCTTTCAATAGCATTTTTTAAATCTCCTCAGTATCTGTTTGAATCTGTTTCATGGATTCCATTTCTTTCCTATGCTGGGCATTCATGGTTTCCGTCATGAACCTGAGCTCATCTACTTTTTTTTATCTATTTCTGTTCTAGAGTCTCTAATCACATCTTTCACTCCTCACCATCTCTGTGAGATGGGAAATTATCTGGGAAGTTATTTCTGTTTTGAATTTTTCTAGAACCGCATTGATCTGTTTATTTCCTGTACGATCAGTTCAGGGTGTCCAGATGGTCGACTGTCAGACTTTTCCACCTCATTTCCCCCAGAGTTTACCTTTGGTGAGGTGGGAGTCTGTGTTTGTGCCTTGTTTAAATGTCTCCTCATTCCTCTTTTTGTTGTTGGCACTGTACTTGGTTTAATTCCTGGGTTAATACTTTGATCTTCCAGATACAGCTGGTCTTTAGGTTTTGTGTCTCTAATGACTCTGAGGCAAACTCATTTTCATTATACCAGGGAGGACAACTGATTAGATCAATCACAACACCTTAGCCCAAGTGATACAATTAGCAACACCATAGCATCAAGCACAGCTTAGAAAATGACAATTTGTGGTTATTAATCTATCACCTTTAACTGTGTGGATTAAATAAAAATCGAGGACCAGACCAAAATATGTTTATAGTGCACAAACTCCTCAATACCCTTCAAGATAGGAATTTAGAAGTTGGGAAGGGAGGGAAAGATAGGATAGAGAAAGGTTAGAAGTGAGGTCAGAGGACACAGGAAGATCACACAAAATCTAGGAAGCTGTTGAAGAGAAGAGGACAGAACAAAATATACACAAGAACAGAACAAACTAACAGCTATATGGAGGCTAGAGACTGTAATCACTTTCTTTTAAAACTAATGGCAATTGAGAGAAGGAAGAGGAGAAGAAAAGGAAAAGAAAGAAAATAAATTTGAATTAGGATAGGAACAGGAACAAAAAGGGAGAGAAATGAAGATCAAGGTGGGAGGGAGAGAGGGAGAGAGAGAGGATAAGAAAAGATTAAAGACAAAACTGAGAAAAGAAAAAGGTAAAAAATTTTAAATGATTAAAGATAAGGGTAAAATATTACTTTGAAAATAAAAAATACAAATAGAACTAGAGGGCCTCTTTCAGGGTGTACCTCTGTTGACACAACAGACAGCATGGTCAGGAGTGTGCAGGTCTAAGTTAATTAGTCTCAGTAAGCCAGCAGCTGTCCCCTGAGGTTCAGGCTGATTTCTGGCTGCAAGGCCCAAGTTGAGATCTCTGATCTCCTGCTGGGTTGAACTCTGCAAGGTTCTACTGCAGGTTCCAGCTGTCCTTCCCCTGAAGTTAGACCAGGTTCTGATTTGAGATGCTGGTTCCTCCTACTTACCAACTGTGGTGGTGTGGTTGCTTTTATCACAGAGATTTTTTTCACTTTTCTAGTAGGCTTCAATTTTCATCTAGGAGCCTCAGAGGGACCCTTTCTCTTGTTCACGGTGGGTAAGGTGGGCAGCTGGGTTCCTCTACTGCACTGGGTCTATGGGACAGGCCTACTAGAGGGTCTCACGCTGCTTCCTTGCTCCTCTGTTTCTCCACACTGAAGATGTGGGCCCACCCTAGTACATTAATTTTTACTGTGATCTTTATAATTTCTGTCCTTGTACAAGCTTTATATTTGAATTGTTTCTGCTTTTCTAAGAGCTTGAGACACACTGTTAGTTTATTGTCCTATTTTTCTGGTGTGGGCATTCACTATAAATTTTCTTGTAGGACTGCTTTCATTTTGTCCCATAAGTTTTGGTATGTTGGATTGGCATTACCATTTAGTTGTAGGAATTGTCATATTTCTTCCTAATTTTTTCTGTGACTCATTGATTAATCAAGACTGTGTTTAATTTTTGTTTGCACAGTTTCTGTGGTTTCTTTTGCTATTGGATTCTAGTTTCATCGCAATATGATCTGCTAACATGAATGGTAAAATTTCAATTCTTTTGTATTTAGGCATGCTTTATTAACTAGTATGTGGTGTATTTTGGATAAAGTATCATTTGCAGTCAAAAAGGTGTATTCCATTGTTGCTGTATAAAACACTCTTTAAAGAAATAGTTAATTAAATGAGGAGTATCTGTATAATGACTATTTGGACTTATGATCCATTTTTTTCAGTTCTGAACATCTTGTTTATACAGCATGAATGCCTTTTTTTGTACAGTATACTGTTCATACAATCATAATATTTTTTGATTCTACTGTATAGTATAGTACTGTACTTTTATATTGTATTTACATGCAGTATGGCATGCAAGAGATCCACAAGTAAAAGCAAAGTCATCAGACTGGAGTTTCTGTGAACCATTTCTTCTAAATACACATGGCAGTGTACATACTATATACAATTCCACATTTAGTAACCAATTTAATCTCTAGTTGTAGGAATGACACTCATTTAATGAGGAATGTATATCTATTAAATCCATTTGTTCAAATTCTGATTTTTTGTTGTTGTTTAGTTGATCTGCTTATTTGTGACAGTGAGGTATTCAGATCCTCCAGTACAGTTGTATTGATGTTAATTTCATCTTTCTTGTCTATTTGAGTTCGTTTAATGGAGTTGTGTGCACCATGGTTTGGTGCCTATGTTTGTAGTTAGTGTATCTTCTGCTGAATACCTCTGTTAACCTATATGTAATGTGTTTGTCTCTTTTCAGCAGCTTTGGCTTGAAATCTACTTTGCCTGAAAATAAGATCACTGTTTCTCCTTGTTTCTGGGTTCTCACTGCATTGAATAATTTCTATCCTTTGATTTTTTTTGTCTATGAATTTCTAATTGTGTTAAATGTTTCTTGTATATACCAAAACACTGGATTTTGTTTCTTGATCCATTCTTCCAGTCTGTTTTTAATTGGCAAGTTAAATCCATTTACATTGATACTCCTAATTTTACTTATCTGCTTTTCTCTTGGATTTCTCTGAACTTTTTAAATAATTAAAAAGTTTGTTATCAGGCATTTCCTTCACATTAACTTCTTTGGGATCTGCTGCAAGATACTCATGTTCTTTGGAGGCATTGTATTACCTTGTTTTTTGATAATTGTTGTGGTCCAACATTGTGATTTACACATGTGATGGGTCAAGTACTTCCATCATTTTTGTGAGTAGCCTTCTTAGAAAGAGGCTTTCACCTGAAAATATCTTGAGTTCTTGCCTTGTAAGGCAATGTTGGGTTGATTTTCATCTGAGCATCATATTCTCTCTATAGCTTCTCTGGATATGGTTAATGACTCTGAGGACAGTGCACAGTATAGCAGAGTTGGAGATTCATTGTCTCTGTGGGCCGTGAAAGATTAGGGACCCTCTTGTAATCTAGTGGGATGCAGACTGCAGTGTGTGTGGGGCACTCACTGTGTGACTGGTCCTACAACTGGGTGGTGGTCTCTACTGGATCATGGAAGCATTCCCTCAAGCACTGTTGACGCTACCTCTGCCATTAGCAAGGGCTTCTGGTACTGGCAGCCACAGCAGTGGTGCAGAGCCTGTAGCACTTAACCATGACCAGTTGCTGGCATGGGCAGGGAGCACAAGGAGCAGCAGTGGCAAAACTGCACCATGTTTTCTATGGCACTCACCCCCAGTACTGACAGCAGTGCTCTGTCAGGTAGGTTGATAAGAGTGAGGTAGAGGTGAGAACTGCATAGGTAGGGTGGCAGCAGGAGCTACCGTGCTCCTCTCTGCCAGTGGCAGTGCATACCCAGGAGCAAAATTGAGGTCAAAGTCCTTCTGGACTCTCTTTGGTTAAATGTAGGAGCAACACAATGGCTGGAGCTGGAGTTTTTGTACCCCAAAATCCTACTCCTTCAACTTGTGGTATGTCTAGGGTCAAGATGACTGAGGGATGGATTGACAGAGTTGGCCAGGGCCACCTCAGCATATCCTTAGGGATGGGGGAACTGAAAGACCCATGGTGTCATCTTCCTGTCCTAGCAGTAACTGGGAAGTAGCAGCAGAAGCCACGTGGGTATTTGTCATCAGACCTGGTACTGGTGTGAGTCCGCATATGGCTACCATGACTTTGGTCTGAGTGCAAGGACCCCCTCACCTCCATCGTGAGGGAAGTGCCCTCTGTTCCCCGTCATATTGCAACACCCGTCCCCTACAGTATGGGCACCCAGTGGGCTTAGGTCAGTTACTCCAATGAGACAAGTTGAATTCAAAGTCAGTCCATGTCTGTCCATCTGTCTGTCCATCTCTCATTTCTAGCGTCCTTTCACAGTCACTCTCCTCAAAATGCAGCTAGCTACCTATTAGCTTTGTAACTTTGGTTCTTCCAGAAGGAAGTGAGTGCTGGGTTCTGCTATCTTTGATCCTAAAGATGTTTATAGTAACAGATTCTGTTCCTGTGCATTGTGTCTCTACGTGGTAGTGCATGTAACAATGATTTACATGTTAACTTCTTGTACTATTCACTCAAAATGTTCATGAGCCTGTCATTCATATCAAAATTTCTGACAGTGCATTTTTGGCACTCAGAATCACCCCAATCAAAACACATATTAGTCAAAAATAGTCTCATTGTATGTGAAACTACTAAAGCTGAATTCTGACATTACGTCAAACTTTTTTTTTTTTTTTTAACCAGGGATGGAGCTCTGGTCCTTGCACTTGCAAGGTAGGCACCAGAACCACTGAGCTAAATCCCCAGCCCCTGTCAAACATTTTTTTTAGAGAAATATGAATGATGAAGTTGAACATTGTGATGTATAACTAATGAAGTAAAAAGAACTGATATATTTAAGGGCTTAACTTGCTGGATTTGTACTTGGTGATCATTTTAATATGGCAGATTTCAAGAGAATAATTTTGAATGACAGAGGTTTAAGTGTGCTAGTCAGGTGTGGCTTATTTTTGGCACATGGTTTGATTTTATGCAAGAACGAAGTATTGTTGATAGCATTTTAAGGTGTAGAGACAGTCCATGGGTGGACAGAGGAGACCTGGCTGTTACTTGGGCCTGAGGTGCTTAGAAGTAGCCAGAAAATGCACGCTAGTGAACGAGTGGAATGCACCTTACTGTGTCTAGCTCTTCCTGGCTAATGAATTGTGACCACTGCCACAGATCTCAAACCTTGCATAAGGGCAACTGTACATTAAGAATTGGTGTAACTGGTGCTTCAAGGTAAACAGCTTTATTCTCTTGCTTTAGTACAGTTTGGAGATTTTTATCAGTGACAGCACTAAACTGAAAGGAGCTTTAAAAAATCCTATGTATCATACACATAAATTTTTCTGCGGCTGTTAAAAAAATCTGTGCACTACTCTAAAAAGTCACAGTTAATACTGTGTTTTCATTACATGGATAAGAATTTCCTGCTTAAACATTCTGTATGAGAGTGCCGACAGAATTTAAAAGACTTCAACTCAAACCTCCTAGTTTCACGAAAAAGCAACTGAAATGGCTTAAAACCATCATGTTAGAATGTAAGATACTCAAAGCATTTCTGCTTGGGATGGAAAGTGGTCATAAATTTCTCTCTTATACAGGCATCAGTTGAAAAATGTAAGAATAAGCTTTTGTGAAGGTTTCATGTCGTATTAGCTCTGTATTACCTTAAATGTAGTAGTTTTAGACAGTGCATGGGCATCTCATCATTGCATAGCTTTGGAAGCTGACAGCGTCATGGATGGCAACCAAGGTGTCAAGGTGTGGTCCTTCCAGAGACTCTAAGGGGAGTTGTTTCCTTGTCTCTTCTATCTCCCAGTGGCTGCCCGCTTTCCCTGGCTCAGGCCCCCTCCCTGGTTCCTCCATCTTTAAAGCTAGCAGTGGCCACTGAAACTTTTTCCATTGCATCTGACTTCCATATTCACATCTCTTTCTGATTTCCTTCTTAAATTTCTGAGTCTTTTCCTTGTAAGGACCCTGAGGTTAATTGGATGCACCCAGATAATCCAGGATAGTCTCCGTATTTCAAGGCCATCTGATTTGCAGTCTTCTCTAAAACCTTATTTACTCTTGTTTCAAGAGGCCTGTCTTCCAGGGAAATGTTAAACGGGGATATTTTTCTGTTGGGCATGCCTATACTGTACATAGTCTGTTTTTTTGTTGTTGTTGAACTCAGATGCTCTTATTAATAAAAGAGAATTCTGAATTTCACTGTAAGTTATGGAACAAACGCCTTACGTGTAGTAAGTAGGCAGGGACTGGGACCCTGAAAGCTACTGTTCACTATTCTTGTGAGACACATCTGTATTTATCTGCTTAGAGTTGCCATAACAAAGTGCCACAGACTGGATGATTTAAACAGGATAACTTCATTTTCTTGTGATTTTGGAAAGGGAAAGTTCAAGGTCAAAGTTTTTGTAGAGTTGGTTTCTTACCATTTTTTTTACCCCCTGGGCCCCTCTGCTTTGTTCTAGATGGCCATCTTCTCCTTGTGTCTTCACATGTGTCTTCCCTCTGTGTGTCCATGTCCTGAACTCTTCATATAAGGACACCAGCCACGTCAGACTACAGCTCATGTAACTTTAATTTCCTCTTTAAAGCTCTGTCTCCAAACACAGTCGTATTCTGAAGTACTGAGCATTAGAACTTCAAACTGAATTTTAGGGAAACAATGCATCCTATAACATCAAACTAATGATTATCTTATCAAAGACAATCTATCTTAATAGAGGACCACAGGTTAAAAAAAGGGGAGGGGAGCTAGGCAGGATACAACCTGTATGCATGAACTCACTGAAAATCACTCTTGGGCAGAATTTTTTTCTACAAAAATGGTAATTTATTTTGCTTTAACGTACAATAGTAAATATTTGGGGATCATTTTTAAAATTTGCTGGGCTTACTTTACATATTACAAGATTAGTATAAGCTCATAAATTCTTCCATTTCAATGAAGGAAAAAGATCCAAATGACATCTGCTAGCAGCTTGGCTAAGAATGGACATGAAAATCAGACAATACATGGAAATTATAAAGTTTTTTCTCCAAATGTGTATACAAGTTTTGAAACAAAATCACTGCCTGCTCCACAGGACAGACAATTCTATTTTAAAAATGTTCCAGACCAGGAATAGCATAACCCTGTGTCACAAAACTTATAATACAGCTTAACAACATTTAATCAAAGACTTTTGCACTTATTTTTATAACAATCTGAAGAAAAAGGAAAAACAGTAGCCAAGGAACTGCGCAACCAAAAAAAAAATCATATAAAACATTTCCACCACTATTTAAATGCCATATTTATGCAATAGTAATAAAACAAAACAACAAAACATAATAATACAGCCTTTCGTTTAAAATAACAGCACTGTTCTGCCTCTTTTCCACTGAATTTTACATATGAACAGACTATATATACTGGTTTTTCAGGGAAATATCCATTTGGTCTGTTTTCCAGTCAGACTCATACTAAATCCTCTCATTGTCTTTGGAGGACACGCAACTCCACGCTGTTTCCATACCTGCAACATTCTGGGTTAGGTGCGATGTCTCAAGTATTATCTGTTTCTCCCTTTTCCTTTACACAGTGCAGAGTATACGGGCTTAGGTGATGCAGACTCTTTCACTCCAGGTCACCGTCTTTTTCTAAATTCAAGGCAGTATTCAGTGGAGTGCAGTAGTTGGGCTTGTCAGAAGGTACATAGCCTGGCAAACACAAGCATTTGTAGGAACCTTCGGTGTTAATGCACTTAGCGTTCTTGCAGAGCGACATCCGGTTGTTCAGCTCATCACATTCATTTACATCTGCAAAAAGCCAACCCATGCAGGTGAGCAGTCTTGCATATCACTCTGTGAGAAGCACAACCTCCTCTCAGGGGGCAGCCAGCCCAGCCACCGCTCCCACCCGCACTGGGCAGTCTCTGCCACCATGGCTTGTTTCAATCATGTGCAATATAAAAACGATTACTTGCAGCTTAAGGTACATCATCAGGGAGAGTCTAGAATTGGTTTCCTTGTTCTCTAACTACATGAATGTTCTGCCAGCTTCACACTGTCATGTCAAGCCTCAAAGATGAAGGAACTATATTACTCCTTGATTTCTTCCCAAGTCACAGATGAAATGCTGGATTCTGTGAAGGGGAAGTGAGCAGAGAGCTCTCTCAGAGCAGCCACTCTTGGGCCTTCAGTTTCATTCTTAGATTTCTTTCCACACAATATACACTTAGGCTCTCACAGGCTGCTAACACCTGCGTGAGCTCACACTACCTATGTTCCAAACCCAACAAAGATTAAGATTCCCAAATCAAAGGTGGGCAAAGGGACTGCTACAGGAGGGAGAGGAAATGTTTTTTTTTAAAAAAAATTCAAGTATCTTTTGGCTGGGTGTGGTGGGGCACACCTGTAATCCCAGCACTTGGGAGGCTGAGGGAGGAAGATCGCTGTGAGTTCGAAACCAGCCTGGGCTACACAGTGAGTTCCAAGGGGCCAGGGATTTAGCTCAGTGGTTCCGAAAGCACAAGGCCGAGTTCAACCCCCGGTACCAAAAAAACAAAAACTAAAAAAATCAAGTATCTTTCATCATAGAGGCACAGTGCAGGTAAAATAAAATATCCTATTCACCTCAGAATGGGAGGGCACTGTGAAAGGTAGTTTTAGGAGGAGTTGTATCCAAAATGATTACTATGGAAGCTGTGTATTTTTCTGATGTCTATACTCCTTGATGTGGCCCCAGAGGATCTTGGGAAAAGAATGTCCCACAGGACTTTGATCTTACCCACACAGGTCATCCTGGCCGTGTCCAGGTGGTACCCGTCAAAGCAGTCACAGGTGTAACCTTCCTGGACCCTCACACACCGGCCATTCTCACAGCCATTGAGGATGCCACACTCCTCTGCTTGTAACTCCTCAAAGCTGTTTAAATAGCCTGGGAAGCAAAAGGTAGGAGCCAGGTTAGAAACTCTGTATTCCTACTCGGTTTGACTACTGAGGCTATGGTTCATTTCATATATATTTCTGATACCTGAAAACATCAGAATTTAATATGGAATATATCTATATACAATACAAAGCATACAAATATTTTATTGTATGTGTTGCACAGATTATCCCCACATTTCAAATTCTGATGTTTTATATTAAAATCACATATAAAATGAAAATGCAAGAATGGTTTTTGGTTTAGTTTTGAGACAGGGTCTTGCATTGTAGTTCATGCTGGCCTTCAACTCATGGAGATCCTCCTGCTTCATCCCCCCAAGTGCTAGGATTATAAGCATGTCACCAGACCTGGCTGGTTTTTGGTTTTGCTCTTAATTAGGAAAAGTGTTCATTCAAAATGTCACTTTTCCTGAGTTCTCAGTAAGGTTAATGTTAGAAAATCTTTCAGGGTAACAGTAGAGCCAGGCATGGTAGCGCAAGCAGATAATCCCAGCACTCGGGAAGCTGAGGCAGGAGGATGTCTGTGAGTTGGAGACCAGCCTGGGCTACATAGTGAGTTCCAGGTCAGTCTCAACTACATAGTAGTGTTCATTCAAAATGTCACTTTTCCTGAGTTCTCAGTAAGGTTAATGTTAGAAAATCTTTCAGGGTAACAGTAGAGCCAGGCATGGTAGCGCAAGCAGATAATCCCAGCACTCGGGAAGCTGAGGCAGGAGGATGTCTGTGAGTTGGAGACCAGCCTGGGCTACATAGTGAGTTCCAGGTCAGTCTCAACTACATAGTGAGACCCTGTCTCAAAAGACCACAAAACAAAGACGCACAAGAGGCGGAGAGGTGCTTTTTCAATTGGAGTTTTCAAGACCAGAAAAAACCCAGGCTGGCCTTGCTCTGTGAAGTCTGTTTGCTCTGGCTTTGGAATGAGCCCTACACAGGGATCAAAGGCTAAAGGCAGTAAAAAAGATTCAAAGCATCCTGAGAAATGGGAAAATACATCATACTTGTGTTTAGAAAACCAAAAGGCTTTTTTATAAAAATGAAATGAATTTTTTTAACTTGATTCGCTTTATAGTTTAAGATCTAGTTCTGAATCAGTTTAAAGACATCTAGTGTTAGCATTAGAAAAAAATGTAACCAGGCATCACAAATGTTTAGTCTTCTTTCTAAAGAGGAAAGTCACAAATACAACTGCATAATGACCCAAATATACTGATACATGGTCTCTCCTCTCCCCTCCCCTCCCCAAGCGCTCCTCAAATTATCTTCAAAGGAAATTAAATATAGGGCCCAAATTTTCTGCTCATTCTGGCCTTTGCAGCAATTCTCCAGAGGAACTGCAGGGGGCAGCAAAATATCATTGCTCTGCAAGGCCGTAAGGCCTACCGTGATTTAAAAAATCCAATAATACATCCATGGACATTAAAATTTCAAAATTTTAATGCGGAAAGAAACATTACAGGCCATCAGCACAATGACAGAAGATACTCAAAGTCAAGTTTAAAAATACTCATTTCAGAAAATAAGTTCTGAAAGAAAATATCAAAATTCCATGGTTTGTAGCAAAATCATTTTGATTTAAGTAGCTAGTAAAATTATTTTTTATTCAGAAATTAAAACATGAAATTAAGTGGCCGGGCGTGGTGGTGCATGCCTGTAATCCCAGCAGGGAGGCTGAGGCAGGAGGATCGCTGTGAGTTCAAGACCAGCCTGAGCTACATATTGAGTTCCAGGTCAGTCTCAACTACATAGCTAGACTCTGTCTCAAAAAACATGAAATTAATCTTGAAACTCTTGGATACATCAAGCAGATTCACCAAAATGCTTCATGATTCTGAAAGAGGTGGGCAGACTATAGCTGTGCAAAGCCAACAATGGTTACACTCTGGCCTTTTAGAGAAGAATATGGCAGTTTCTGCTGTAATAAATTCCACTTTAAGAAACACAGCTCAAACAGAAGGTAACAGAGATGGCAAACCATAAAGGTGGAAAGAAACCTCACTAGTTTCTCCCGTTACTGTGTGCCCTGAGAGCCCTGCTACTGGACTGTGAGCTCACAGGGGCGGGGCAGGGATTTCTCTGTAACTGGTGCTGTGTTTGATGGTCATTTCAGCATCACAGCTGGAGCTCTAAGAACTGCATGTCCACTTCCTGTGCTGCTAAATAGGAACTTATGTGACAACTACATGTTTATTTCTTAACAGTTATCATAAATTTTAAAAACGTTTTAGAGCAATGCTAGCATTAACATGAAGGAACCGAAAATAGAAAATTCCAGCATTGAAACTCCTGTAGCCTGTACTGTAATACGATAGAGGACAGACACACAGACACAGGCACACACCACTGTTAGAACAGACTGGACTCGGTATTTCTGGACTTATGGGGGCAAAGTGGGTATTTCTTCCTTTTTTAAAAGCAAATGTTTACTGACCTCCAACACCCACGGTGATGATTGTGTCTAAGTGTGCAGTCCTAGAGCGTTGAGTACATTTAGGGCGTTCCCAGGGAGTGGAGCTGTGGGCTGTTAATCTATGGTGTTAGAAGTCAGGATGTGGTTAGCCTCAGGAAAGGGTAGGAAGGGGCATTGTGACAATGTCCTTGTCCAGGCTGAGGGTTCCAGGTGTGTGCTGATCACCTTAGCTGCATGAACAGAACGCTGTGCTCGCGTACATTCTACAGCATTCTTAACTCTGCTGGGTGACTGGATGAAACGTCCTTTAAAGGAGTTAAAGATGAGCCGCCTGAAAATGTGCCAAAGGGGTATACAGAAGCTTTTAAACTGAAGAAGTCCCTGGAGGAACTGTAACCTCAGAATGGGTCCCCAAGCCTGTCCTCCTCCACACTCAGCAAGCCATAAAGATTCCTAGGGGAGGGAGTGTCCTTCACGTCCTAAGGCTGCAAAGGAGCTTTGATCACCAGAGGCTGGTAACCGGGGCTGCAGTGACCCTGGACAAACAACTCCTGAAGTAACCATTATCCCGTACTATCTCTGACATTCCCTTTACTGATCTCTCCTGGTAATGTGCCTAGAACTCAACTATCCTAGCACAGATATCCATTTTTCCTATCATTCTTTCACAAATTCATTATTCTTTGTCTAAAAAGTGTAAAAATTCCTTTGGACTTCTCTCTTGTGCAGACCCCAGGTACATGTAACCCCACAGAACATTTATATTTTCTCTTATTCATAAGCACGTGTACTAACCCAGTTCTCAGATCCAGCCAGAGAACCACCTAAGAACTAAGGGAGGACAGAGGAGATTTCTCTCCCACACTTAAAAAACCCAAAGGCAGGAGAAAGAAGAGAGAGGAAACAGAAAGGTAAGCAGGAAAAGCTTTTTTGACTGAGGAAAGAGCCTCTGATGTAACTACGAAGTTCTTGGGGCCAGCCAGGTTAGCTGGGTAACAGGGCCCAGAAGAAGAAAAAGCGTCCTTGCATTTGGAATCCAGCAGCCTCTCTAACGGTGTGGGCCTTGGGGACTTCTTGCCTGAGAATGTGGTGACAGGTACAGGAGGTGGACAGGCTCCCGAATCAGCACCTCCCCTCTCCCTGCTCCTGAAGTGAGACAGCCTATTGTGTACGAACTACTACCCCATTTGAACCCTTCAGTCTTCAGACCTGAAGTCACCGATCTGTATGTGAAAGCTCTGCTGGCCCCAGTGAAAAAACAGCCCGTGTGTGTACGTTTGTGTGTGTGTGCATGTCCTCAGGCAGGGCCCTCTGGCTGTCCAGGGCAGGGCATTTCCTTTCTAGAGGGGACACTGCGTATTTGCACACACACACGGCCACCTCCTGCAGGAAAGCTCTGCTCACAACTCTAGGAAAAGCTGGCGCACATCACTTCTTACTTAATAAATCCCTTCACAAGTGGATTCTAAAAGTTTATTTCTCACAGGGAGAGCTTTTTTGACCTCCTACTCTAAAATTCGAATAAAGATCAGCTCGGTACGCTTAACATTTGTCATTTCCTCAAGGACAGAATGCTCCAGGCCCTTGAAGTAGGCTACTGCTTCGTGTGAGGAGAAATAGTTTTGCTGTGGCAGCTGCAGTAACAAGATCATTCTTGTTCCTCTAAGGAAGGTAAACAGTGTCCCCACCAGCAAGACTAATTACGTGATGTGGCAGTTCTCACCCCTGGGGGTACAGGAGGTCCACCTGGGGGTTGTAACTCCAGCTGCAGGGCACCCCCCAGACATCCTCACCGGCAGGTCTGGGCCCGGGCCCACAGAAGTCTGCATTGTGAACTGGTTCCCACGATTGCATGTTTGATAACCACGGAGTGACTCTTAGCCACAGTTTAGTTTCAAAGTAACTGAACGAGGCTGCTTACGGTCCTGGATGAAGTAGGGGTCCGGTTCTGGAGAGTACTGCTCACTAAAGTCAACCAGGGCATCGCGTCCATACGGCCGCCGGCGTCCTGTCACGGGGATGTTACACAGCTGTGCGTAGTCGTCTGAGGAGGAAGGACACACAGCAGCGTGAGACCCATGGCCGCTGGCGGCACCGGCGTAACTGAACGAGGCTGCTTACGGTCCTGGATGAAGTAGGGGTCCGGTTCTGGAGAGTACTGCTCACTAAAGTCAACCAGGGCATCGCGTCCATACGGCCGCCGGCGTCCTGTCACGGGGATGTTACACAGCTGTGCGTAGTCGTCTGAGGAGGAAGGACACACAGCAGCGTGAGACCCATGGCCGCTGGCGGCACCGGCGCATCTACACCCACGCCCGAGGAGGGCTGCGGGCAAAAACAGCTTCAGAACATGTCCCAAGACAGGGAGGAAAGTAATGAAGAAAATCGGAGGGTGCGTCAGGCCTGCTGGAAGAATGGCTTTATACAAGACCATTGGACCTTATCATCGAAAAGCATTTCTAAGGCCTGAAGTAGTCACCCTTACTGACAGCTGGGCTTTCATTCACTGGAAACAGGCAAACCGTATCTCTGGTGTTCAGCAAGGATCCATCAGCAAGCCAGGAGGCTGCTGGTCCGCGACTTGGATTGCAACCCCACCCCAGTCTCCTAGACTGCTGTGTCACCCCGCGGCCCTTCGGAGGATAAGTGTGGCAGCAGGGGAGCAGTAACGACAGCTAACGGCCGCACACTGCCTGCTCCGTGGCCTGTGTCTCGCGTGGAGGCTAAGCACCCGACACACCTCTGTCGTCACCTGCATCTCACACAGAAAAGCACGGAGAGGTGAAATCCCAGCTGGCCTGCGGCAGCACCAGACCTAGAGCCCGGAATGCAGCACAGAGGTGCTAACCTGGAACATCCTCCCTCTCCTCCGACAGGTCAGGTCCTCTGGGATTCCTGTCACCGCCTGCTTTGTGCCCCAGCCAGAGTCTCCTGCAGTGACCACTTCCTCGGGCCACATTCCCACTCGAGGCTGGGCCGGCCCCCAGCTGTCTGACTGCTCAACTCGCTCTAGTTCGCCTGAGGGGACCCGCCCAGCACAGCAGTTACTCCCCGAATCTGGAGGGAGAGCTGTGGGAAGGTTGGCTCCACACGCTGAGCACACAGATGACGGCAAGTGCACTGTCCAGGCAGTGACAATCCCGGGGTTTCCTTCCTCAAGGTCCACAGATCTGCGGGACCGGCTGGCAGGGCAGCAAACCCCAGGACTGTATGGCCGATCTCGGGGCACACGGACAATGCTCACGCCTGTCTGGGGTCCTCCCCTTGTACGGAACAGAGAGAACATTAGGCAACAGTGTGGACTCTGGAGACTTCCTTTCAGCTGAGGGAGTGGGGGGAAGGTGTCCGAAGGGCTGTGCGTGTGCACTCACACACTCACACACACACACACTCTGAGGGATGTGCAGGAGGCTGGAAAAGACCTTGGGCCACTGGAATCCTGGTTGTCCCTTCCTCAAATTTTCTTTAGGGCAAAGCATACCAGCAAGAGCATCCAGACCCTTGGCATCCCTAGCACTGATGAAGCCATTTCATGAGAAATACGACTTTCACTAAAGAATAACCAGAACCTGGTAGAGAATCTTTGACAGAAAAAAGTACACCTTCAAACAGAGAAAGCACAAATCGTCATCCGTTCTGGTTAAATTCTGAAAAAAAATTGGGAATTTCCATTCTAGAGCGAAACCACTCAAATACTTACAAGTTGTTGAGAGCTGAGGTAATTTCTCATGGCCTTTTATATATATTTGTTGTACATCAGAAGAGGAGACTTATTCAATAGTTTTATATGAGTTTAAATGAGAATGGATAGAAAAAATAAATTCCTGTAGTTAATTTGTAAAACTAAACCCAGGGACGACAGGGTGTCCTCTTGGGCAGCTCAAACATGTCCAGTGACAAAAGAGGGCCCGGCCGCAATCCTGTGCCCTGCCCCTTGCCCACGCCGCCTCCTCAGAGAAGCAAGATGGCCACAGCTCTCCGCATATGGCGATGCCAAAGCGGGGACCTGGTGTGAGATGAGGAGCAAAGACGTCCATTCCTGTGCATTGTTCCAAAACCGCTTCCTGCGAGGGCTGCATGTGAAGGACAGCTACGTAGATGGAAAGGAGTTTCATTACAGGAAGACTTTTGGGGGTTAACTTTAAAGCACAAAGGCACAGAGAAGGGAAACTCAGTTGTGTCTGGGAACTGCCCACCCAGTGTTTCCAAACGAAGGCTCACAGCTTGACCCAGGCTGGTGGGGGCAGCAGGAAGAAAGGTGGGAGGTGGCACCTTTGGGATTAGGCACATCTTTGTTTCCCAGCCAGATGTTTTTACTCTTGAGATTTAGGACTTACTGTCCTCTGTAGCTGTTTTCCTTTCTCTAACGCATTGACATGCCAAGCTTCAAGACGGTTTGGGTCAGCTCTGAAAATATCATTTCTGCACGTCCTGTTTCATACAGGAACACGGGCTGCTTCCCCTCAGCGGTACGGCATGTGGTCTGAATGACTTTTCTGGGCGTATGGATGGGTCTACCTTCATCCATCCACGCCACCTCTCCTGCCGTACACATCTGCTGTGACTCTTGGCCAAGGTCAAGGGTGAAGTGAGCACATGGGTAAGGGAGAGAATGTGGGCTTTGGAGACGGAGGCAGGGCTTGTGTCCAGGTTAGCAATTGTGGGCAAACCTCAGTTTCCACATCTGTCAGACAAGGGTAGTAACTGTCTACCTCCGCGTCACTGACATATGAAAAATGAGAATGTTGTGGAATTGTTTATAAATTTCAAAGCACCAAGGAAAAAGGCACTTGCTCACACTGTTTTCCCCCAAGTGAAATCACTATGTCCCTGCTGAACATGTGGAAACAGATTTTCAGGGACAGTATTAGAACAAGCGACTCGTAGCAATGTTAATGTTCAAATGACAGGAAAGCTCCCAATGGGAAAAGAAGTATTATGGTAAATTGAGAGTAGGTTTGTGTACAGGGGACAAAAAGGAGTAGCACGGACTATTCTGACTCTTGGACAAGGTATCCTCATCAGGACTCTGGAACAGGTAGATTTCTAGCAAGTGTGGGATCTTTGAAGGTCCCGGCCACAAGCAGAACCCACTGTAGCTTGGAGGTGTTTAGCCTTGGCTACTCCTAGGGTCACTACAGGGGTCCAGCGTGGCAGGCAGCAGGAAACCGTGGCTGGCTCCAGGTCCAAAGCCCAAGGGCAGATCTTGAACTCCCAGGAGGACCCATGAGCAGCTTTTGGTTGCTGCTTTCTCCAGCTCAACGTGTGCACACAAACACACATTTTCCGTCCTTCGAATCTCTCTCCTTCCCCAGCACACCCTTTATTTACGCACATCATCAATCGCCTCACTGTCTGGGGCTCCCTGGAGAGGACTGGTTTTGCTTGTCGTAGGAGGTGTGCTTCGCAAGGCAGGACCATTTCAGAGGCCCCTTAGAATGTGCCCCTTTGGGATCTAGCCAGACACAAATGTGAAATGAACAGGAAATGAAAACACTGGCACCTCAATGTACCCCCCCAATTCCTCAGGTCCCCAAGTACAAATACTCAGCTTTCAATCATAGCTATGAAAAGGAGGCATGGATGGCATGGGACACCATCGCTAAGTGGTCTAAACAAGATCCAGGCCATGGATCGCACTAATTTCCTGACACGGCGGATTCGTACGACACATGGTGCTTTGATTTTTCACTATAAATTGAAAAATAATTTTAATTACCCCCTGGAGCCAGGAGGTCTGCCCCCCGCCCTGCTGTCAGCAGCAATGGGGGCACATTACACTGCCCTGGCAGGAACTGTCCATGCCGGATGACAGACACATGTGCGCAGCCGGTCTGGACAGTCACGTGTCCCAGCGCCACTCTGGCATGTGAGAAGCAGGCGGTGAAGTTTAGCGCTGTCTGAGGCAGATTAGATTCAGCTGCTCTTAGAAATGAAGCAGAGGCCTCGTGTCAGCCTCTATACATCAGGGGTGAAAAATTCTATTCTCTAAAGTCTGAACCGCATAGACAGGGAGACACACAAGGAGCGATTTTTATGAATTAAGAAATATGGGTCATAGTTCACCTCCCACCAGATCTCTCCCCCACAGGCTTCGACATGTATTATGGATGGCGGTGCTCAGAAAACACCAACCAGGACAGGAAGGAAGGACAGAGAGCAAGGAATGGGCACCCAGGGCTCAGTGAGGGTCGTCAGAGGCACTTTTCTTAAACTGAATTAGTAAAAGCTTTGACATAAATAAAATGTTTAGCATTTACAGAAGAGTCCATCCATCCAGTACTGGGCAAAGAGGGTGACAGAGAGCCTTGGCTGGCACTGCTGTTGACTCTGGGGAAATGGACATCTGCAGGTCGCCATGACGCTTTTTTTTTTTTTCAGAGACTAAAGTCTTAGTCCCTGTGGAGAGGCAGACACTCTGCTTCGTTGAAATGAAAATGTTTGGAGCTGTAACAGAAAGTGTGCAGTCTACAAAGAGAAAGGGATCTGGAATCAGAAAACTTGGATTCTACTCAGAGATTTTCTATAGCACTTTGGTCAGGACACATTTGTCTGAGCTTTAGATCCTCCATCTTCTGACAGGATAATGGTTCTCTTTGCCTTAGCTGTGCTGAAAGCGACCCACGCATTGTTTCATTCAATGACTGGTAAGTTGACTGATTCATTCATTGCTTCGATCAGAGGCTGAGAACAGTAGGAACAGGGCGAAGGCTGGGAGAGGCAGGGGACGATGATGCCACTGTGACCAGCTCTGAGCTCTCTCTTCTTTCGGTGGGCAATCAACTTCCAAAGAGAAGTTTCTCCAGATCATCCAGGCTGACTCCAGTCATTATGCTGTGTGCCAGACCCTATGTACTTCTCTCTACGCTTTCATTTAAATCTCAGAAAAACCCAAGAAATCTTTGTAACCAGCACCTTTTGTTTCCCATACAAACACTAAGGTTTACAGCATAACTTAACCAAGGTCTGGTGAGGGATTTGAACCCAGAGTGTTCTATGTGCCAAACCATGTTCATTCTCTCCACGGCTGCCCTTCTAACACCCCAGAGAATTATTAACTGCACTCCCTAGACCCTCAGCGTCAGGGAAGCACCTCGATCAGAAATAAAAACATTTGTGCCTACAATCCCAGAGAGAGTCAAAACCGCGAATGCTGATGAGCTCAGCTCCACAGGGGTCAGCTGAATCATTAGCAGGATTTATGTTTATTGAATTTGCTTGATATATTAGGTGAAAGAGATCAAATTGCTTCGTATTCAATTAAGTTGTACTTGTCAAGGATGGGGAAGTAATGAAGTCTACAGTCTGGGCAGAGTTTATATTCTGTGGGACGCCAGTAAACGTTACTGCTCTAGAAACCCTCGGCCCTACCACCACTCAAGAGTCCCACCTCCAACTTTCACCCAACAGTACCCCTCAAGTTCAGTCACACCCCGGGTATTCCACCCGGAGGCTGCTTAGCTAGGCCAGGACCAAAGAGATACGTTCAGGTACAGATGCCAAAAAGAGGGGTGCTCCTCTCCTGACCTCCCTTTGTGGACCTAGAGCCACAAATTCGTATTCTTGCAATACTATTACATTACGCTACGAGGAAAGCTTTACAATAACGACGGATAAGTCACGAATTTCTTACTGAGATGTGCATGAAGGGTTTCCTAAGTACCTAGGACTTTGGAAATACATCACAAAGTCTTACAGTCAAGGCAGTCTCAAAGAAAATTTGGAACATGGTAACCTCTAGTATCTGCCAGGAGATAACAGTGGACAACAAAGAGGTAAGGGAGGGCAGGTAAACCGTTTCACTTTCCCTGCCTGCTCTTGGATACCACTTTAAAGCAACAAGCTGGGAAGCTGACAATTAGGGGAAATGAGGGTTATCTATAAGGACTATCTATATTTCATTTTTCTTCATTAACCAACTAAGAACTACTTAAAAACAAGAACGAGCCTACGAATTAAGCAGAGATTCTAGTACACTGTGAACATACCAAGTGCTCCATCACCGTCTACCTTAGAGTGTTGTGTTAATTTTACTTCAACTAAAAGGAAAGTAAAGATAAAAAAAAAAAAAAAAAGGAAAATGCAAGTCGTGTACATTAAACCTGGAATTCATCCAACTTCTATGTTTAACTATAAGATGAAGACACAAGACTCCCAGGTCCCTTCCCTTTTGAATGATGTGATTCTAAGCAGAAAACATTTTATCATTGGGTTGGAAAAGGCAGAGGAAGGAACAGTAATTTGTTCTTGTAACTTGCAGCTGCAGTATGAGGTGCTCACCACTAGGTGCCGCCCACCTGGATGTGGGCAGTCACCAAGCACCTTGACACTGCAGGGCACTGATAGGCTAACCTTCCCAGGCCCACCCTCCCACCAAAGACCCAGGTTTAGAGCATGTAGTTGTATTCCAGAGATCAAGTCAGGTTGCACCCTCGGTTATATTGTAAAGTATATATATTTTTGGATTTAAATTTTTTTCCTTTTTGGTTACTATGAGATTACATTCCTTGTGAGGAACTGGTTTAGGAACATAAAAGATCTTTAAAGCGATTGGGGGGGTGGGAAGGGAAAGTAGATGAAACAGGAATTAAGATGTAAAGTAGTACATTTTAACATAGCTCATTGAAAGAAGTTTTACAGTAGAGAAAACTCTTCTACTGTTCGTTCCAATCTCTCCGGGTCGATATGCAGAAGGATAAATCTCAAGGCTCTGAAATAACACAGATCTAGCTGCGCGCACTACCATTATTAGCAGAGCAAGCTCTAGGAGAGGTAATATCGAAATACACTAAGCAGGGCCAGCATCATTACCCATGACATGGAGCTCGTTCGACTACAGGGAAAATCCCTGCTACACAGAAAACTGGGACTGCGTTAAAATGTCTGACTTGACTTTGTGATGTCTTCATATGTTGCTGTTTACCTTAATTTGAGATGATTCTCCTCTTCCCCTCTGGTTCTGTTCACAATCAGATAATAGCACAAGCAGCTCCTACTTCTGGCACTGATTTCCCTGGCTGTCCCTGGGAGGGGTTCACACACACACAGTGCCCTGTGAATGCCATCTTCTAGGGCTGAGCAGCGTGCAACAGCACAACTGTTCACAACCGCCCTGCCTGTCCCTGAGGACCTGAATCATAAACAGGCTCCAATAGGTCAGGAACCCTCTTGACAAGCTAATCTGCACATAATTCACTCCCTTCTTAAGGAACTGGCTATACTGATGCTGAGTAAAACAACTGCCTTCCTAGTCTCTGCAGCCCAGAAATTCATGCAAGCTCAAGAATTTAGAGGCTTTCTGAGCAATTAATTCCAAGGGGCACCAGGTGTTTGCTCAGGAAGGGAGAGGAGATAAACTTCCTCACCCTTATCTGCGAGGCAGCCTGCTCTGGTCACAAGCAGGGAGGCAATAGTTTTGTTCTAACCACAGCTATCCTATGAAAGGCTAATAAAAAGAGGTACAAATAAACACAACACTTGAATTCAAAGCCTCCAAACAGAACAGAACTTTAAACTGTGCGGTGATATTTTCCTAGTCATACTCATCGTAATTCACTCTTCTCAGAGCACACATTAACTAGGCCTGTTATCAAAGAGAAAAGAAAACCAGCAAATTGTATTTAAAACACGTGGAAGTAAAATCCAACAAGAGAACACTGAAAGGACACTTCTAGAAAAGGGAATGCCCCTTCGTAACCACTCATATCCAAGGAGAAAGTTTAAACTGCAAAGGCTGTTAACGTTTGAAGTAAACTATAGACTGCTTGGTAAAACTGAAAATATAAGTGTTATTTTTGTGATCATATTATCTTACATGCATATCTTAATTCCCCCTTTCAGCTCTAAATTAGATCGTAATGTGACATCGGTGAGCCTGGAGTCATAATTTAATTTATGTTCTATTCAGAAGGTTACTTTAACAGAGAAGGCAAATGCTTTCTTAGCCACTTCCATGCAGCATAGCGTTTAGGAAAAAAACATGAATAAATGGACATTCTTCCTTGAGCTATAAACAATAAATAAAGATCCTTTGTTTTGTAAAGTTAATGGGTTTAGGGTGACCATAAAAAAAAATCTAGTTTTAACATTTACAAACTGAATACAACGAGCATTCATTCAAAATGCAACACAAAGCCTCCCCTGACATCCCACGTTCTGCTAGCAGCGGAGGAGCCTGCAGGACGCACTGAAGCAACCTAGCTGCCCCCGGTGGGACTCTGGGCTGCCTGGCTTCCTGAACATCTTCTCATCTTTGATGTTTTGCCGCCAGCCCCACATAACAAGGCAGCCACGTAGACCAAGCATTGGCTCAATGTTTCCTGGAGTAAGGTTAGATAGCAATGACTGCGACTCATGGAGTATTTACTGACTGTGTGCCAACCCCTTACCTGCATTTACCTGTCGAGCACCCCCCCTGATGCAGGTCTGGGTACTGCCATTCTACAGAGGAGGAAACAAGGTTTGCTAGGGTCATGCTGTATCACAGAACTACATGTGCATAGTCACAACTGAATTCTATTTTGCAATGGTCCCTTTAAAGAAGGAAAAGTACTTTCATGCTTCTACTGGGAGGGGTGAGAGGAAGTTATTTTTTAATATCTTTTCAATGAAAAACAATATAAATTGCTTATTGGCCATTTCATATGGCCATATAGTATCCAATTTTTCTATTTCGATGGATACCAAAAATTCAGTTCCAAAGTTTAGACCCAAAGTGCACAGAGTCAGCAAACATGGTAACCACTCAACTTAGGAGGCCTTTTCTAGTTTTTTGGGGGTATCAGAGATCAAACTCGGGAACTTACGTTTGCAAAACAGGCAGTGGAACCACTGAGCTAAATCCCGGACCCTTTCTATTTTAATTTTAATTTTCCATTACAGTTGGTTCACAGCTACTCTGTCTTGAATCATAATGCTCTAGATGTATGATCAAAATGATAAACGCTCTCATATTAAGGCAGTATTAACTATCATAGCCTCCCAGAGAGGCCTCAGTTTTGGATACAGGAGATTGAAGCAACTGGTCCAGTGTAAGGGACAGAGCAAGTGCCAAAGGCAAAACAAGATCTCTGGATGCCTAAACTGAAAGCGGTGTTTGCTGCGTCTGACAGGTAGGATGTTCCAGACTTCTTACTAACATTCTTTGGAAATACTTCTTGGAAAAGATTTTAAACTGTGATTACTGAGAAATCTTTTTGCAACTATTTCCCGTTACAATATTTTTTCAGGATTTGTTCATGACTCAAAATCCCCATCTTCCTTCACACCTCCAAGGCTATTATGCAACTCTGTACACTGAAATCTTTGGGAATGGACAAGAGTGATGTATAGATTGGGAAGAAATCACTAGTGCAATTGTTCTAAAGCATATTCCAAATTCTTTTAGTTTTGCAAAACTATATGAAAAAACTGGGCTACACTAGCGATTAGGATGTATTCAAATTGAGTCATAACAAGTGGTGGATAAAATATGCTTATCATGTACAGTTAAGTGACATAATATTTAGGAATAAGATATCCTACTTCTGATATTTTACATTCTAAATGCAAACTGTGCATCTGTTTCAACAGTCTTTACCAAGTAAGTAGATGTTTAGTGAATAATTAAATCAAGGAAGGAATTTAAAATTAAAAATAAATAAATTAGATTTTAACTACCTCTTATAAACTGTAAGATGTATATATCTTATATGCAGTAATAATCATTCTTTTAGTATTCGGAAGAGTATGAATAATTTTTTTTGGGGGGGGTACCGGTGATTGAAGTCAGGTCCTTGCACTTGCAAGGGAGGTGGCAGAACCACTGAGCTAAATCCTCGGCCCAATATCTCTTACAAACAGACTGTACTATAGAGGAGTGAAAGCCAACTAAACCAGAAGGTAGGCAATACAGACATGCTTTCTTTAGCAGATACTAAGAGCATATTCAGAATGTCTTTACACTATTGCACCTTTAGCAGACATTAAAATTTATTTGTTCTTTTATTAGTCATTAGTCAACACTTACATGAGGGCAGTGATGGATAAACTATACATAACACCAGCCTCAGAGTTTAAATTCTAGTTAGACCTTTCTCTTAATTTCCATGCGAAAACGGTGCAGAGAGACATGTTCCAGAAGCAAGGTTAGAAGAGGTGGTCATGTTGATTTCTTTCCTAGAGCTCATCTTTCTTTTCCTATACATTCTAGCCATTGTTGCTTCTGCTTGGTTCTTAGAAACAGTGTTTAATTTGAAGAGGATACATCGTACAAATAATCATAGTAAAAAAGGTAGAGTTATAAAAAGTCATCAACCTAGCTAGATATGTTCTTCCCTTCATTTTTTACACAAGTAGTAAGTTTACCAATTGTTATTCTTTCTCTGTTTTTAAAAACATGGCTTAGAAATCATTCTATGTTAGGATATACAAACATGCCTCATTTGGAAAAAGGATTGTACAGTATTTCCCACACTTTAAATATACCATAACTGATCAAATTTTTGAAAATATTCTGATTTTTCCTGGTCATGCTGCAAAACTTTTCTTCATGGAACTCAAGTATATACAGAATGAGTGCTCAGAATGAGGCTTTTTGAATCAAATTTATTTGTACATCTAAATCTTCAAACTTTTCTTATAACAAGGAGCCCATACCTCTATGTTTTGATGAATATTAGTGCTTTATTAAAATCTGACTTTTCAATTTCTTTTGTGTCACTTATATTTCCTCTGGGACATTTAAAAAAAAAAAAACATTCTTAGCTTTCTGCACCTGAGTTCATTTATTGAGAGTGCTTCCACGGTTGATACCTATTTTGTAGTACATCATACTACCAACAGGTGGCACTCTCCCAATACAACACTGTCCTGTTAAGAAATTTTCTAAACCTCAAAGCTTTAAATCAAGACTCTAGGTCTACTTTAACGACTTACTGACAACAAATATAATTATTTTAATATAACCACAGACACTAGGGTCCCTGGATACTTTTGATTTCACTGTTCAAATGTTTTGAATTTTCATTTACAAATCAAAAGATTTTTATTTCCCAATGTAACAGAATCCTATGTTTTGTAAATCATGAGTATGTTTTCCAGCAAATTTATCCTTCTGAGAATTCCAATAAAAGCATTAAAATTCATTTAAAATTAATAAGTATCACCGACAGTTTATTATTTACTAAGAATTGCTGACACTTCAATTCATTAATCAAATATTACACTCTTTACTACGTCTGGCAATACAGATTTAGATGGTATACTGACTCTCATTTAGTGGTACTCTGTTAGATCTAAAATTGTAGGTTTTCTCTTAGTGCACAAGAGGAGAAAGTTTAAGAATCTCAGCTTTTTTTTTTTTTTTTTTTTTTTTGGGGGTTT
>NW_022900914.1:13659769-13727821 GCF_012274545.1 Fukomys damarensis | reverse complement strand
TTTTTTTTTTTTTTTTTTTGGTACGGGGATTGAACTGAGACCCTTGTCCTTGCAAGGCAGGCGGTGGCACCACTGAGCTAAGTCCCTGGCCCTTCAATTGTCTTTATTACCTTAAGATTCTAAAGGGTACCATGTAGGCTGTGCTTTGAGACCTTGGGAGAAAGAGATCTCAGTTAACAGAGAAGCGATTACTGCACAGATTCAGAGCCAGGAGGCTTGAATTTGACTCCACCTTTTAACGGGATGTGCTTCTGGCAGGTGACCCAATTTTTTTGTGTTTCAGGTCCTCTTCTGGAAAAAGGAGGTAACTGCACCATAAGGCGGCTTGGAGAATTAAACAGCGCGATAGGCATTCTGAACAGCATGTACGTATTCATTTTCATTGTAGCTGAGGCCCAGAAAAACCAAGCTACAGGAAATTCATACTCCAATAAACTCCATATATCCACCAACAATCTTAAAATTGTTGTAACTCTAACTTCCTTCTAGCATGGCACTAAAAATTCTCAGCAAGATCAAACAATAACCCCCTCCCCCGGCTGTCTGCATGTGCCCATTTCAAGAGGCTTTATTTTCCTTGAGTTGGTTTTCAGAGGTTTGTGTGGCATTACGATAAAGGAATCAAATCTGAGGGTTCTCCCGAAGCCATTGGGCCACTACATTTGAGGAGTGGGCAGGATCACAGGACATTGTAAAAGCAGGAGGACAGGGAGCGGGGGCATACAGAATTCTAGAAGGGGGAGGGGGTCAGTCGTGACCCCGGGCCAAGCTTGTCTGCTGTCACACTGCAGTGCCACCACAAACCGGAAATGTCCTCCTAACGCAGCCTGCGCTCGGCCACTGTGACTCTGGCTGAGGGCTGAAATGAACACGGTTCTCCTGGTGTCACGTCTCCCCAACACGATCCGTCACCCTCCGCGTGGCACCGACCTGCAGGATGCCATCTAACTTCAGAAAGCACCATTCAGGGAGCCCCCACCTCCTCCACCGACCAGTCTCAGATAGAGTTGCTGCTTTAGCAAGAATTAACGGCCGTGACCTACTGGACCCGAAGAGTGAGAGACTGCAGCGGAGCCAGAGCTTTACTTTACACGGCGCTTTAATGCCTCAAGCTGATGACAAGTAGTGCGATTTATGCCTCAAATTCCTCCAGCACTGTTTCCATCAGTGACGAATTGTTCCCCCAAACAGTGCAGCACAGCTAGGGGAACTGGGGGAGGGTTCGGCGTCAGGCAGGGTCAAACCGGTCTCGGACTTATTTTCACAGGCGATGCCGTTCTCAGGTTTTCACAGAATGGTGAAAACCTTGAACCTTAAAAGGTTCAAGGACAGAGATTATGAGCAAACCTGTTTTAAAAGTCATATTCTTTGCTTCCTCTAAAAAATTAATAGCTACTGGCATTAACATAGCTTTAAACAAAAAGTGAGATGCTGTCCGGCGCCTTTAGATCCTCGCTGGTGTGAGCTGAGGACCAGCAGCAGCTTGGTCCTTGGTACTCACCAGAGACGCAGAATCCTGCACCCTGACACCCATCCACCTGGGCAGTGGATCCCATTTTTCTCCAAACACTTTTCTAGTCTTTTTTTTACTGGTTAGACAAGTTAACAATGGGTTTCCCTTTGGAAGATTCACACACGCAGGTAACATACTTGGATCGTCTTCACCCGCCATCTTCCTTGCCCTGGTCTCCCTGCTCATTTTACTTTCCTCGGAGGGTTTCGATGCATATAACGCGCTCACATCTCCCCCTCCACCACCACCCTCACCCGCTCCTTGTTCCTCTGACTCCCTTGCTCTCGTCTAATAACAGTCTCCCTTCTGCTTTCTCGGCATCTTTTTTAGATCCCACATAACATGTGTTACTTATCTCCCCAAGTCTGGCTGCTGCTTCTGCTCAACGTGATAAGTCTTTAGATCCATCTACTCTCCTGCAAATAACAGAACTGCATTCGTCTTTGTGCCTGACTACAACACTCCACTGTGTCTACGTACCCCGCACTGTCTTCATCCGTTCATCTGTTAACAGGCACCTAGACGGGTTCCGTACCTGGGCTACTGAGAACTGCGCCCCAGTAGATGGTCACACGTGTCCCTGCAGTGTGCTGACTTTAACTGCTCTGCATATATAACATGGAGCTGGATCAGACGGAGGCTCTACTTTTAGTTTCCTGAGGTCTTCCACGATGACTTCCATGGCTGTACTAATTTAGATTCCTCACAGCACTGCAGCAGCAACTCCTTCTCCCCCAAAATTTTTACCAGCACTTACGATTTTTTTATTTTTTTGGTATTCTTGATGACAGTCATTCTGACTAGGGTGAGACGGAAGCTCAGTGTAGTTTCGATTAGCATCTCTCTAAAGCTAACGATGTTACACGTTTCCATGTATGTATGGGCTATTTGTACTTGCTCGATTCATTTGCCCACTGTTTGTCAGGCTATGTGATTATTTTGGTGTTTTAAAAATTTCCTTATATATTCTACATATTAATCTGTCGGAAGAGTAGTTGGTAAAAGTTTTCTCCCATTCTGTAGGCTGTCTCTTTACTCTTACTGGTTTCCCTTGCTATGCAGAAACTTGTAATTTTATATAGTTCTATTCGTTGATTCTTCTTGTTATTTTCTGTGCTATTTGGAGGCCTATTCAGGAAGTCTTTGCCTATGGCTTTGTCTTTCTCCCCCCTCCCTTTTTTTTTTTTTTTTTTGAGATAGGATCTGGACATGTACTTTAGCTTGGCCTTGAACTCACAGAGATACTCCTGCCTCAGTCTCCCAAGTGCTGAGATTATAGGTATGTGCCACCACACCCAGGCCCCTACATTTTCTTTTAGCAATTTCAAAGTTGCATATTTTATATGTGTCTTTCTTTGATGCATTTTTAGTTTATTTTTATACAGGGTGAGAGACAAGGTGCGATTTCAATCTTCCACAAGTACATATCCAGTTTTCCCAGCACAATTTGTTAAGAGGATGTCTCTTCTCCAACACATACTTTTGGTGAAATGTGCTTTTTAAAAAATAAGATCCCTAGATAACTGACCTCCCATTAATGTTATGAGGCAATGGTTTGGAGGAGAAATGTTTAGATTGAGGATGATTTCGGCATTTGAAAGTCCTTAATTCATGCTCACATGCTATGAGGTAACTGAATATTTTCTAAAATCCTTGGATCATAGTTCTATTTGAACACGAATTTGACTAAGGACAGCTAGTTGAATTTTTTAAGAATCCAGATTAATCCTCAATTAAATTTGGTTATCAGAGGCACTAGTTTGGAAGAGTCACAGGCAGTATTTACTATCACATGAATAGATTAGGGACTAAAACGCAAATATATGCAAACTCCTTCACAGAGGAGTTTCTATAACCTCGAGTTCACCATAACCAGTGTCAGCACTGGAAACAGAACACACACATCTACAGATAAGTAAGTCACAGAATCCATAATAAATGGACAGAGTACACATCACTGATGAAAACAAATATAAATCTCCTATAAACATGAAAAGATGCTCACATTCCCTAGAAACAAATGGAAATTCATACAAGTCTGATAAAACTATTTTACAGGGACCAGGAGAGTTAACTCAGGGGTAAAGCTTGTGCTTAGCATGCAGGAAGCCCCAGTTCATCCTCCAACCACAAAAACCCAAACCAAAACAAAACAGTCAGAGCCTGAGACTGTCCAGGGGTAGAAGAGTAAAAGGAAGGAGATATTTTTGGAGACTGGCAATGTAAGTTTAAAACTGTACAATATTTGGGGGAAATAAATAATATAGTAAATAACCCAGTATTTTTATTTGTAGGAATCTTTTCTTACCAAAGTGCTCTTACAGGTACACACAGGGAGGCCCACAACAGCACAGTTTATAGCAGGAATTTCTGAACTGCAGGGAAGGCTGGGGGAGGAGCCCAAGCAGCCAGCATGCGGTTTGACTAAATAAATCACGGTGCCATAAAATAAATATTCTGGGAACTGATTTAAAATTGGTAATCTTTCATCAACTCTATGATGCCACAGATTGTAGAATGCACGCTCATACAAAAGATGTTAAAATGAAAAAACAAAACAAAATACAGCAAAGCCAGGCGTGGTGGCGCGTGCCTGTCATCCCAACACTCGGGAGGCTGAGGCAGGAGGATCGCTGTGAGTTTGAGAGCAGCCTGGGCTACATAGTGAGTTCCAGGGAAGTCTCAACTACATAGTGAGTCCCTGTCTCAAAAAAAACAAAACAAAACAACAACAAAGGCTTGTGGCTATTTTTAGTTGCCATCAATTATCAGCTGACCCCAATTTTGGAGATGTCAAGATACAGAACAAACATGAAGTGTGCTTGAGATGCGTGATACTGATTTCAGTTTTAAATATCGATTCACAGCATCTCAATGCTTACTGTGTAGGAAACATCAAAATCAAACAAAGTGAGCACCTTTAAGGAGAATTCAATTGTGCTGGGGCACGTGGCATGGGACACAACCTCTTAGATTATTTTAATTCTCTCAAAGTATATATTCATTTTGGAAAATTAAGCGGTGAAAATGCTGTATAAGTAAAAGAGCTGAAGTGCTTATTAGAGAACTGTGTGACGGCTCAAACCTCGCTGCGTTTACATTTGTTGTTGTTGTTGTTGTTGTTCCTTTGCATTGAGCTGTATGTATGCCCTGCCCTTCTTTATTTGTTATTCTGAGGCAGGGTCTCACTAAATTGCTCAAGCTGGTCTGGAGCGTGTGATCCTCCTACCTCAGCATCCTACACTGCTAGGATTACAGGTGTGTCCCTCCACAGCCAACTGCACTCACTTCTTTACTGATTTCACTTTTTTCCCTGCAACATTTGCCTCCAAGGTCCAAGACAACAGCAAGGCTGGTGATCAGAGCCTGTCCTTCCTATGTCCTCACAATCCACTGAGACACAGACAGATGTGCCCCCTTCACCCCTGAGCTACAGAGTAGAGCTGTCTTCCCTGGTCATTCAGGGGCTCTGGACCAAGCTGGCTCTGTCCCTCTGGCTCCAAATCCTGTCCTCTTCGATACCGCCCTCCAGCGCTGTATGTATCTGCTTTCTATTCTCCACTGTTCATTTTCCTTTTGTGGTATTTCACACTTTCTTTTTCATGCTCTAGTGGTTTTAAGGGTTTTTCTCCCCCTAAGCCAGAAATCTCATTAAGTAGCTTAAAAGAAATATTCTAACTGCATTAACTGGAAATTAATGCATTTCCTTTAACTTTAACAAGTCAGTTTTACAAAATGATATTCTTTCAACTGCCTTCCCTTAAAATTAGAAGTCACTAAGCTGCTAAGGAGAGAAGCCTTCGGCATATAACCAGGGGTCACCAAATAGTCCAGGCAGGAAGCCTACAGCCAGCACCTTCTTGTCATTCTCCATGTCCAGGAGATGGGAGAGAGAGGGGCCTTGGACTTCCTTTTTTTTTTTTTTTTTTCAATTAACCAATGGTTCAACCCCTGATCTAAAATTTGAGCAGAAAAGAGATCTGTCAATTACATTTCTTATTTTGTACACATATTCCTTATCCAAAATATTTGGGACCAGAAGTATTTCTGACTTCAGATTCTTTCAGAAATTGAGAAATATACATAGACTTTTGTTTTCTGAAGCATTAGCATTCTCTACTCCCCAAATCTAAAATGCTCCAAAATCTCACCTTTTTGGAATGGGGATGCTTGCTTGCTCAGTATCTTTCAAATAGAGACTGACATCTACAATGGACTTCAATCTACAATGATTCTCTATGATCGAGTACTTTTTTACTCTATTTAGAAATTTAGGAATGCAGAAAAAAGTGAAGTATCAGGAAATATAAATCCTAGAGACCTACACCACTGATGGCTGAGTTGTTTCCTCGGGTCATTCACCCGTCTTCAGGGAAAGGGGACGATGGCTTCAGACATCACTAACAGGGTCTGGCTTGGAGGCAAACCAGAAACCACACGTTTACACAATCCTGATCTTCCCTCCCCACACCCCACACCTGTAGTGCAATGAGAGACAAGGAATAAAGACACAGAAGAGAAATGTCAGGCTCCAGAGTCAGTGAGCACAACCTGCGCCACTGGCCTCCCGCAGAAGAACAGGATGCTGGCTCACCTGAGTCCTTCGTGGGGCACAGGGCACACTGCATGCCCCAGGCCTCTCCGTACAAACAGCAGCACTCGGTGTATGTTGTCTGCTTGCCCACAAGAGGACGGCTGCACACATACTCATCACTCAAATGTTCCCAGCACAGATCTTGGTAGACATCGGTTTCTTCTATTTGTTCTAAAAGGGAAAGATGGTTCCGTGACAGTCACACTGCTATTCCTATTTCAACATGGCAGCAGAGGCCAGTGAGTCTCAAAGTTTCCATCCCTATTTCTAAGAGTGACTTCCAAGGAAAAGTCTGAACGCAGCCTGGTCTTTCCAGGACCAGGAAGTATGTCATCCCATCTGGTGAAATTCAACCTGCCTGTCATGTTGCTTCCAACCGTGCCTCTTCCTCCCAAGCTTCCCTGCATTACACAGGAAGGTCTCACGACCTCTCCCGTCCTTGGGGACTTCTAATTCTTACCTTCACTTTTCACCCTGACTTCTCTGTCAGATCCCACCACTGCTTGCTACAGGACATTTCTGGACTCATCCCTATTCCGTCTACCAAAGCCCAAGATGAGTGACACTGCGTCCTAGAGTCCTCGATTCTTTTCTAACCTTTGCACTTTTCAATGGACCTTCACCCAGACAATCTCCTCAGGGTGATTCCGTGCCAGGTGGGGCATCGAGATGAGAGGGATCCAGCCGTGGATTCGGGGCTCTCCTATCTTGGTCAACTGTAGTCTAGGTTCTGTCCAGCCTCATCTATATCTCGCACACTAGTCAGGGACATCCGATCCTCCTGCTCTGAGCTTGCACCTTCCTCCGCTGCTCTGAAGGGCCGGTGCAATGAACCCCGGGCACGGAGAAGCTCTGCCACTTGCTCTGCACCACTCTGCACCCTGCTGTCCACTTCACGAGCACATTTCAGGAGATTCAGTCTCTTTCGTCTTGATCATATGCATCTTATTACTTCTCTTCGTATCTCATTTATTCCAAAATACCCAAGGGACTCTTTTTTCTCCCAGTTTTCAACTGTCCACATTTCAGTCAACAGGAAAGCCCTAGAATGATGATATTTATCTGGACCTAGGTTTGCATCTCACACCCGAACATACCATTTGACTCAGTTGGCCGTATGCATCTTTTTTCTGAAGCATCCAGGACCATTGGGTGGGTGCAGAAGCAGTTGTAAGAGCCTTCTGTATTAACACACTGGCCATCGATACAACTGCTGGGATCTTGACATTCATCCATATCTTAAGAGAAAAAAATTATTAAAGAAAATCAGCGAAGCTAACAGATTCCAGGAGCTGCCCCATTTCAATGATCCTATACATCCTCCAACAGAGGAACAGCTAGGACGCTAAAAAATGTGAGTTATACTAATTGGAAAAACAACACAACCTCTGCCACCGCTGATATTAAATATGGAAAGAAAACATCTATGAACAGGACACACTTAGAAATTTAAGATAAAACGCCTTTTTATGATGCTTTTAAAATTATTTCCTTTCCTGCCTAGTGTATATGGTTTTCTGCTTAAGTAGAAAAGTCTGTGGCAGTGTTTAAAAATGACTTTGACTTGTATGGTATGAGTGATGAATCAGTAGGTTCCACAGACCAAAACTACACTTTAGTTATACCAAACGACCTGAATTGTAATTCCACATTGAATATGAACTCTTTGTTTGAAATTCACTCAAACAGGAGAAGGGGAGCTTTATTTCTTAAATCTTGGTCAAGAAAGATATCCACAAAACATTCACCCATCTCTTCAGCACACAATTTAGAATCAAATTGTTCTTAGTAATAGCATTACTTATTTTTTTCCATCTGTGTATTCTCATAGCACACCATACTAGGCCCTCTTGAAGCTTACCAAAGCACTGCAATTTGACAGGGTCATAGTACGTCCCTTGCTTACAGTAGCATTCATAACCAGGCTGGGTGTTCAAACAGAAACCATTTTTGCAGATTTCTTGTCCAAAAAGTAAGCATTCATCAGCATCTGTGGGGGAAAGATTGAGAAAATATGAAGAGAAGAAGTTTTGATCTTCCCATTAAGAGAAGGCAAATTAATATAGAGCTTCGAGTTAAACATTGTTTTCATATTCCAAAGAATCTCACAGATACAGCAATATAACACTGTTAAAATCAGTCCTACGTGACAGAAGGAGAAACACAATCAGATGTCGTCTGTCTGTGAAGCAACAGACTCAACATGATCAGGCAAGGTATACTTGTAAATATGATTGTATGGCTTGTAGCTGGCAGTCCCTCCAAACCTCACATACTCACAGGTAGGGCATTTCGGAGCTGGCTGGATCTGGTGTGTGTGGTACTAAATTAGTCCATGATTGGAATTAGCATAGTTTTTGGTGGCACCACTCAAAAAGACTGATAGCCTGGATGGGATAAAAGGGGAAGGCAGGTAGGCTGCTTGTTGCGTTGCCATTTCCTGCCTGCTCTGCCATGGACTCTCTCTCTCCTGTGATGCCCCTCTGCCATGTCCTCCTGCCTTGGAATCAGCCAACTATGGACTGAAACCTCTACGAACTGTGAACTGAATTACTGTATACCTTTCCTCCTTTAACTTCTGGTTGTCAGGTATTTTGTCTCAGAAATAAGTAAGACAATAATCTCCTCCTCCTCTTTCATCACCATCACCACCATCATCATTTTCCTCTTTTCTTTTTGAGATAGGATCTCACTATGTAGTCCAAGCAAGCCCTGAATTTGCTATGTGGCCCAAGCAGGCCTGGAATTCTCAATCCTCCAGCTTTAGCCTCCTGAGTGCAGGAATTACAGGAATGGGCTACCACGCCCAGCTGGAAGGTTTCTCAGATACTACCTCATAATGAATGAAATATCTCCAGGTTCCATAGTGGCACCAAATACCTTCTCTAACAAATACACCCTAAAGAAATGTTCCTTCCTGTAAATATATATCCTGGCTCATTCACTAATTGAGATGTACAAAGATGCCAAGAAGAATTTGAGAGAATTTGATGAAAGACTTTCTTGATGACATACAGAGACCAGTGAAGGCACAACTTGCTATTGGGGTTAGCAGCCCCTCCCCGCCCCCGAGAATTAAGAACATTTGGCCAGCACAATTCACTCTGTGATAAACTGGAGTTTGAAAGGATTAATGAGATAAGCCACATGGAGGACTCACTACATGCTCTGGCCCAAGCATATGCTCAAAAGTTATCTACTGCTCTGGTCAGCATCACTCCTAGCATTGTGAAGCTGAAGCCACCTACTCCTCATTTCAAAAATCAGAGACTCATAGGAGATTGCTCAAATTTACAAGATGGAAAAGAGCAGAGCCATCCACAGAGCTTATGACTGTTGGGACCTAAATCCAGTCCTCCTTCAGCCATGTACAGCACTGTTAAGGTAGAGAGAAGAGGAATTTATTTTATATGAAGAGAATGACTTCATAACGAAACTGGGTGTTTTTCCATAATATGAAATTTAACTACATTCCTGCAAAAATAAAGAATGTGACATTTGTGAATCTGAAAACCATTTAACACATATTACAAAGCAGGTCTTCATGTTATTCAGTTGGACTAAAGCATAGATGTATGCTTAAAAACACAAAATGGAATTATTTATCCTTCTACTCAATTATTCCATATTAGCACTAGTTTTCAAAAAATGCATGGACAAGGAAGGTATTTTTATAGTCTCTTTACCAGCCACATCAGCTCTCAATATTAAACCAAAAGGAAAAAACAATCTCTGTATGGAAAAGGTCATAATATCTCTATCATGATAATGTTAAAAGTGAGTAATGAGGAAATATTCATATATGTGAATATTCACCAAAATCAAGCAGCTGTGCATGGATTTTAGAATTTTACAATAGAAGCATTAACTATATAAAAACAGCTCCTTTTGTCTTCTTTTTCCATTCCTCATTATTCATTATGAATCTGTGACTACCAGTAAAAGCTACTAGAAACACAGTAGTAAGGTAAGTTGTGAAAGAGCAAGAATCTTAGCTTTGCTGACGACCATAAAGACAAACATCATGATAATCATGTCTACGGCAGTCATAGTTTATGAATGCTAATATGTTTCAGGATAACAAAATGACTATTTACTCAGGAGTTTTACACACACCTCACTCAGTCCTCACTGTAACCTTTGAAACATCATTCCTATCTCCGAGAGGAAGAGATGGAAACTCAGGTTAAGTGACCTCTCTTGCCAGGGTCACACCACCCTAAGTGTTTTGATCTAAGCCAAAACTCGAGGCCCCAGAGACCTTCCTTCAGTGGTAGAATGAAGAGCTTTGTAATCAGATTCCATGGCTCAAGAGAACGCTAACTCCATGTAACCCAAGCCAACCTTTTACTCAAGTGTCTGGCATTTGCTACAAATTCATGTTCACATGATTCTGACCTTTATAGTTCTCGCCACCAATGTTGTAAGAGGATTCTCCAGTGGGGACAAAACCTTTTCCTCTAGGACACATTTCCATGAACTCAGCTGATTTTAGGAGAGACAAAACCAAAAGCAAAAAAAAAGAAAGAAATAAGTTGAGAAGAAAAAAATTAACATCTTCCCTGATTGTACATTTTAATTTCAGTTTTGCGTTCCCAGATTCATAACTTTAATGCAATGTCAGGCGGATAAATTCAGCACAACTGCAACAAGCTATGAGTTAGGTAAGCAAAACATCAAACCATGTTATAAGTTTACTTGTAAGTTTTTTAAAAGCCCTCTTAACTCACCCATGTTTTACTTGATATTATAACTTTTTGCAGTACTATAATATCTAATATTTCAAAGGTTTAGTAAGAAAAGCCCATAACACAAAATCTTACCTTAAATAAACAAGCTCTATTTCTGGAGAAGTCCGTGTCATTGTTAGCAAAAAAGATTGATCTTAATTTTCAAATGCAATAAAACTGAATTATTTTTCTGCCAAAATAACACACACAACCTGACTGTCACGGTGCACTCCCAGGCAGACGGAAGTTTAAGAATTCAGGTTGATGTGGGCAAAGAGTGATAATCCCAGCCCTGAATAAAACTCACTAAGGCAGTGTCACCCGAAGTCAGCCGAGGCTATGCATGTCACCACTGCAAGGCCTCTGTGGTAACTAAACACGAGTGTCACTAGGACACCTGGGTGAGTCTTACCGGTCCCCAGCACCGGGCAAGGGAAGATCTCGCAGTTATCTCCCCAGCCGGCACCGGATGTGCAGCAGCATTCCTGTTTGGTGACATTGGGGGCCAACACATTATCACAGAGACTGGCGTCGTTGAGGTTATAGTAGCATTCTTTCTTTTCTTCTTTGGGTTGGTCCACATCCAAAACTAAACAGAACAGAGAAAGTAGAGCGAATGCTGAGTGGATGCCTCCGATGTGCCTGACAGCACCGCAGAGTTGGGAACACACTGGGAAAAAGTGATGGGATAGGTCCAGGCATTTCCTTTAAAACTGTGTCCCACTTTCATTGTCAGATTCTTTCACTTCAAGATAATCGTGAATTTTGGTGGATTTCTAACACACTCCAAGAGTGTAAATCTGTCAAAGCCATTTCCTTTTATGTTAACCAATTACTTTATTCTTGTAAATTTGGCTGTGAGTAGTTTCCGTATCTGTTCTCTTGCCAAACGCAGGGCCTTTCTTTGTGGAAATGTAACACTTACTTAAATAAATGACAATTTTACTCCAGTACTGGGGCCACATGTAACATTTAACCCTTAAGTGCTTACCTGAATCAACCATGCCCCCAATTTTTTCTGAATAGCAAAAAATAGAAGTAGAAAAATACTATAATAATCTTTCATTCCTGAAAACCTAACTACTTAAATTGCTGCAAATATATGACTTTGAATGAAATAATGCAAGCCAGCTAAGCTAAGTGTGGAATTCCAAGTATGGGTTCTGGTCCCAGCCCATGCATGTTTTAGAGGAAAATGGATTCTAACAAGACTCAATCTCCTTGTGAAAAAACACAAAAAAGTTGACATGGAAAAATACAAAAATGATGAGAATAAAACATACTCACTTTCAGATAATACAAATGACTAAACTGAAACAGATTTATTTGTTGTCTCTGAACAGGTCTTTCAGTAATATTTTGTAGCTACCCTTGAAGAGTGGTCTTTCTTTCCTTTCTACCAAATGTTAGAGTCTAAATTACTGCCCATGATCTGATTAAAATTTAAGAGTTTTTATTTTATGCTGTATCAAACAGACTGCCATCACAATTACTGTACTATTTCCAGATTCTTATACCCAAAGAAACTATGGGGACAAAAGGAAAACATTTACCAGGGATGATGAAGGTTAGACTTTAACGTTAACACTAAATTACCTTCTTCTGAAGGTAGATCGTTATATTAGGAAAATTTAATGAATTATTTTCACAATGGCTTTTTATATATTTCGCCTGGCAGTGCCAGCTGACTGTGGAAACTCAAGTTGTAAAGGCCTTTAAAAATAAAAGTTTATGAAATTCAGTTAAAAAAAAAAAAGCTACTGACCTTTCTTACGGCATTAAAAACAGGCAAAGCAGTAAACAGACCTTTTAAATTTGTATTACTCAGAAAACAAGTATCAATGAGAATATCAAAGATCCTTCACATATTTTATTCTAGCCCAGTCTGTCTTTGACAGATTTTGGGCTTGGACTCCCAAGTGAATATAAACAACTGATGACAAATTCAAACTCAGAACAAGTATCTAGGAAAAAAAAAAAGCGCTGATTTCTATGCAGCGATTTATGAAGCATTTAAAATCTTTCTGTGTACAAAATGGGGTAAAATCTGCCACTTTCCTTACCTGATCCAGCTCACTTAATGTGTGCCTGGAACAGATGTTTGGGCTTGGACTCCCAAGTGAATATAAACAACTGATGACAAATTCAAACTCAGAACAAGTATCTAGGAAAAAAAAAAAGCGCTGATTTCTATGCAGCGATTTATGAAGCATTTAAAATCTTTCTGTGTACAAAATGGGGTAAAATCTGCCACTTTCCTTACCTGATCCAGCTCACTTAATGTGTGCCTGGAACAGATGTTTGCCTTGCAAAGTGAATATGAACAACTGATGACAAATTCAAACTCAGAACAAGTATCTAGGAAAAAAAAAGCGCAGATTTCTATGCAGCGATTTATGAAGCGTTTAAAATCTTTCTGTGTACAAAACGGGGTAAAATCTGCCACTTTCCTTACCTGATCCAGCTCACTTAATGTGTGCCTGGAACAGATGTTTGCCTTGCCCACTCCAATGGAAGCCATCCTCACCAGGAGGGCGCCGAACGTTAGGTGTAAAATTATTTGAGCAAACAAGTGATTTAAAATTTGTGGTTCAATCAATCCCACAAAATCCTATAGAAAAATTTCAAACTTCCCCTCAAAATTGTAAATACACCAAGGGCTTCTTACTATTAATTCTCTTCAATTATTTTATTCAGCTGCCATAAAAACGCAGCTAGCTATTAATAAATGTGTTCAGAAATATAAATCAAGAAAGCAACACAGACTTCCACAAGTCAGGTTTACTTTACGGTCTGTTCTAAAAGAAGGATCAATAATTGCTTCCTCATGTACAAAGTTGTAAGTATGCCTGGTATTTATTACAAAATGGAATTCTATGTGGTAGGGGCCTCAGTGAGGACTGCTCTGTTCACAGGTAATCAGAAACCACGGCTTCTTTGTAAATCAAAGTATGGCAAAATTGCATACACACACACTGTTTTGTTTTCCATGATGTTTCTTCTACTCACATCACTGAAATTAAGAAAATTGTCTTTGTTTTTCTGCCTTTTCTTTGGAAGAAAACACCTATTATTTCTTAAGAGAAATAATAATATAATTGTATTATTCAGGTTTTACACTGGTTTTTACAAGTTTTGTTCTTATTTTCTTTCCAAACTGCTTGAACCGTCAATGTTTACACAGCTGAAATGGAGGGTGAGGCAGGCCCTCATCTGTGCTTGGAAAGGGATGCAAATTCTTTTTCAGAAACAAGTCCACAAAGGTCATTCTGGGAAAAACTACAATTTCCCTATCTGCCTAACCATTAAATAATTAATTTCCTTGAGCATTTTTCCATTGGGTTAAAACACTAATCAGTAAATATATGTGATGTAATTTCTCTGAAGAATTTATAAAGGTTTAGATCCCTGCAGCTAGAAGTAGAGAATTTCTATTGAACAATAATTTGAAAAGGTCATATCAATGGTTATAGAAAGTGTTTAGCAAGAAAAAGCATGAATTTTCTTTTTTTAAAAGATTTTATGAATAAGATTACTCATGCCAGACTTCTAAGAAATATATTATTTCCCCTCCATCACTTTCAGATTGGATTTTTCCATTTGTGTAAGAGGCTAGCTTAACATCAGTGTATAAACATCAACTTGAGTATATGAATTGTAGAGTTACAGCAGTGATGTCACAAAAAAAGCGAGTTTTGGAACAGTTTACACGCTTTTTTTTTTTCATAGAGATTTCTTTTTCTTTGTTTTTGGTGCTGCGGATCAAACCCAGGGCCTCATGCAGGCTGGTTAAGCTACATGCTGCCCTCAGTGGTTATTTTCGGAAAGAACTTTATGGAGGCCTTTTTCATGTGACACACAGAGTCACAACATGAGATAGCTGGAGGAGGTAACTTCTCTTTCTGAGGGAGAAAACTAAGAATGGTTCCCCATGTCCTGTGTCCACTGCTTCCCCGAGAACCCTTCTTCGGGGCATCTCATTTTAGCACCTGAAGTAGCATTGAGTTTCTCCCCCTTGAAAAAAATGAGAGAGCAGCAGAAGAGCCTGGCTGGTGTGGAGTCAGCTCCCAGGCCACATCCAGCGAGAAAGAGCAGGTTCTGAGCTGGGAACGGAGAGCAGGGACGCAGAGCTGCAGGTGGCACCGGCCTCTCTAGGAGCTCCTTCCCCGCTGGTGCTGGCTGGGCTGACTGAAGAGGGTGAGGTGTTCACCCCCAGGACCCTTGGCTGTTTTACTCTGCCCCACGTAATGCTGTTTCATAGACTGCTGTTAGGGTGAGAACATTCACAGCTTTTTTGGTGAAATGTGCCTTCATCTTCAGGCCCCACCTGCATGCAGTGTGTTCTGAAGATCTGAGCTAATCCTCTCCAGACCCTCGGTCAAGAATGTTACAATCACCAAGAGGTGACATCACAAAGAGGTGACGGGTGTTCATGAAACACCCTCCTACCTCCTGAAGACAGGTCAATCTGTTAAGCTCCTTGAGTGTGGTTATGTTCAGTAAGTTACTTTCAACAGAACTACGCAGGAAACTTTATTCTATTTTAAAAATTTCAACAGAAACTAATGATTCATGTCACTTCATGCCTTTTCAAGAAAGGGAATTCTAGAGTGATAGTTCAGCAGGTTGCAAAAGAGAACTTAGACATTCATGTATATATTATTTGGTTTTCTCATTTAAGAACTTGCACAGTGAAGCAGAAAGGGTGATTTGTTATTTAAAATGGGAATTAGGATAAAGCCACTGGTGAGTTCCAGGAGGCCCTGACAATAGGAAAGGGTTGGATGTGAAGGGAGGTAAATAAAAAGGAAGACCACAGAAAGGTGGAGATTTCAGATGGAAAAGACGAGAAAGTTCAAGGTGAAGGGTACAAGAAAAGCACTAGAGGAAAAACCTTGTAACGAGAGCCTCCCTACTGAGTTTCTGTTCTTGCTAAGCTCAGCTGGGGGAGGGTCAGGCCAGCAAGCTGTCCCCATCTGGGCTGCAGAGTCCACTCTGGACACACAGACCTGAGCCACAACACGGAAGGAAGTGGTGGGATGCCTGGCAGAGGTGACATCCGAATCAAGGTTTTGAAAGATAAGAGGGAAAGGAAGTCAACAAGCAAGGTGTGAGAGGGGTGAGGAGGAGACAGAGAAGTACAACTGTACTAAGCAGAGGTGGGCAGAGCGGGAGAGTAGAGAGGTGGTCCATGCAGGGAGTTAGAAGAGGGTGGAAACCCGAGGAGGAGGCCTGGTCGGGCCTCCCTGGACTGGGGCTCGGGGAGACACCAGGCAAGGTGGCGGCCTCGGCATCTATGACCTGGGCCTGAGCAGAAGGCAGTGTCAGTCTCTGCACGGAGGAGAGCTCAGGGCCTTGTATTAAAAAGCATGTGACAAACACCCATCCGAATGAACACATTTCTTTGGTTTTTGTGAAGGCCTTGGGTTAGAATGGGGAGCGGACACTAGAACGGTGGGTCACTCTAGAGAGTACAAAGGGCCTTGGAGCCCTACCAGTGGACTTGGAGTTTTTGATGAGTGGTTTTGTCTTTGCTGGTGAAGCCTTCACAGAGAAGGGAGCCTGGGGTAGGCACGGGCTGGGAGGTGGCGATGTTACTAGAATCTGGGAAAGTAGGGAGGGGCAAAATGGGCAGAAAAAGGTGAAAGATGGGACTCCTGAGAACAAAACAAAGTGCTACAGAGAGAAGGGAGAACAGTGCACAGAGAAGACCGAGGACGAGAAGCTCATGCAGACATGGAATAACACGAGCCCGGCCCTCAATCGCAGCACACACGGGCTTCTCAAGGCCAATGTCTGAAGGAGCAGGCAAAGCTTGCTGGAGGGCATAAGAGGACACGTACCAGCCATTCCTCTTCCTAATCTGCAGCAAATTCTAAGATCCAAAATGCACATGCAGGACAGCAATGTGGCCGCACGCAGTACCGAGGAGAGAGTTTTCAGACGTAGTTTGAAGTTATCATTCTGATATGTTCGCTCACCAAAATATTAACAGGCCTTTATCCAACACTCAGATATTATTTTAGCTGATGTAACAAGCAGAAATTTTTTTATAAAAACTAGAAGTTTTGTAATTAGCACATTTTTTCCATTATCATCTTGGATGATATTGGATGTGGGAAGAAACTTGATGATGATTTTTTTAAAATAAATGAGCATATTTTCTTCTACCTCACCTACATTTATGGTATCCATCCACTATAAACACACAGTAAGACTTCAGGAGTTTTATGGCATTTTACAATGTTTACATTCTAAATACTGTGGTCTCATCATCTTTGAAATTTTTTCCTACCAAATGTTTTTTTTAATCAAATTATTTTTTAAAAACTCAATGTTAATTTATTTTACAAGTTAACTAAACATATTTTAAAAAAATCCTAACTCTGCCAGATGTAACAGTTGACTGATGTTATATGTGGTTTCCTGTCTTTAAAAATATATGTACTATGTACAGGGCTGGGGATTTAGCTCAGTGGTTCCACCGCCTGCCTTGCAAGCACACACATACATATACACATACATACACAAGGCCGCAGTGTCCCACTCTAGAAAAATAGGAATGCCATTTGAGGTTTGGTTTCAGAACCAGGAGGATGGGGTGCACATGTCCCCAGTAGTGGGGAAATGCTTTTTCTTTCACACCTCTTATAACTGAAACAAAACCAAGCAGGATTAGTCCCTACATAGAAGTGTAAATAGTTTGTCATTAAGTGTGCCCTTAATATGGTGTTTGATAAAATGAAAAATTTGTTTTCTACAGAACTAGCTGGGAAAAGTCAGCACTGTTATAGAAGGGACACAACCCGAAGTGTACACAGGCAGTTTTATTCAGTGGCCGCACTGCATCGCCTGTGTATCAGGTACTGTGCTAGGCAGCCAGCTGGGCTATGGGCATGCAGAGAAATGTGACACAGAGAAGACTTCCACAGTGAACAAAATGTTATGGGAGCCAAGAGGCAGAATCTAGTAATTCTACCTTAGGGATAGGTGAAGACTCGACAACTTGGGGACAGCTGCAGACTTCTATAAAGATGTGAGTAAGATCATAAGAAAGCCGGTTTACAAGGGAAAACACGGTGGGCAGAAGAGTTAACAGGGGCAAAAGCACCGTCTTGGGAAAGAATGAATATTTGCAGGGGCGATGTGAGCAAGGGCGTGGCTCAAAGTAGCTATGGGGAGTGTGGGAGATGGCTGCGTGTACCTCAGAGCACACAGGCTCCTACTGCCCACTGATGGATCTGGACTTACTGCTCTAGGCAGTATTAAGTGGTTGAGAGATTAAGGACATAAAACCAGATCTGTCTGGATAACATAAACTCTGGCAAACTACGGAGCAGGAAGTGATGACAGGCAGGGCAAGAAGTCAGGGAGCTACCACAGTAGTCCTGATGATGCTCAAGGGCTGGCCAAAGGCAGCAGTGATGGAGCAGGGGAGAATCTGAAGGCGAGACTGGCAGGAGGTAATGACGGCTTGGATGGATTCCGACAAGATGGGGGAAAACCTGAAAGTATGACTTCTGCATTTACCATACCGACGTCTGCCAAATGACACGTGAACACAGGGAGAGGAGTAGTAATTAATTTGGTTTCGGGCAACTGTCAGCCAGAGATGCTTTTATATGACACCCTGGAAGAAAGGTCCAACAGGCAGCTAGAAACAGGAGTGAGACACTTGGGAAACAAGTGGGGCAGAAGATCCTTAGCAGGCAACGCCACGCTCAGGGATGGTTCACTCAGAATCAGATACGGTCTCCCAGGAGGAGTGCAGAGAGTAACAAGAGGGTTAAGTATGCAACTCCCTGGGTCTCCGTGAGGCATGTGCAAGAGCAGAGAGAGAGAGACAGAGAGAGAGACAGAGAGAGAGAGAGACAGAGAGAGAGACAGAGAGAGAGGACAAGAGCAGTCCATGGACACAAGGAAAAGCACTGTTCTGAAATTAGTCACAGGGACAAGAAGAGGGAGAGAGGGGAAGCCACAGTCAAATGTTTCATAGGATGGAGTCTGCAACAAGACTGGTGGCTTTAGCATGGGAGCTCACTTGGCACCCAAGAGAAAGCACTTTCACTGAAGGGTCAGGGCCCGGATGCCAGTGTACCGAGGAGCAAATGGAAGATGTTCCCGTGGAGGCGCGTGGCACATGGGGTCCCCCCGGGTGAGGACACTGCCGGAGACTTTTATTCTGACACGTTTCTGTATTCGCCATCTTCTGTCATGAATGTGTCTTATTTTAGTAACAGTGAAAAAGGAAGTTGAATTTCCAAAGAATCTGGTGTCTGGGTGTCCTTAGCTCTGAGAAATAGAAATAATGAAGTGGGAAATCCCCCAAGTGGGGTTCCTGTACCCGTTCTGCCATTCATTAGCTGTCTGACCCCAAGAATAATATTTAGAACTTTGGTTTGGGCCTTAGTCTCTTTAGCCACAAATAAAGGAGCCAGGCTCAAAACCACTAAACTGGTTTCTAAATGTTGAAGTCCAGGATGTAGCTCACAATGCAACACTAAGCTCTCAAGTGAATTAGAGAAAATTAGTAAAGAAACCCTCTAGTAAACCGTTGTGCAAAGCAACATTTACTTTGTGATACAATTACCCCATACCTTATAATTTCTGATTTTATTTGCTTTTCTTAGATGGCATCGATTTAAAAATATATAAATTTTTTTCATTGTTCTTTTCATCAGACCTGTTTTAAAAATCAGATTCACTTTCTACCAATGTATCCCCTCTGTTCACCAAGGAAGAGAAAGGCATCTTGTGGGTAAGGTTTGAAGGCCACAGTTGCCAAGACGAAATATTTACTGTTTCCTTTAGAGTGCCCAAAGACATAAAGTTTTTACTGAGCAATTATCACAGGTACTAAGGAAATAAAAGCATCAGACTGTATTTCACATCCATACCCTCTTAAATGTGATGAATGGCTTGGTATGGTCATTTTTTAAAAGTCATTTCTGTTTCAGATGCTTTTAGCAAGCAACATACAGTGATATAAATTAATGGCCAGAGGCCTAGGCAGTGAAAAATATCAGATTAGACTGAAAGAAAAATTATATGGAAGCCAGGCGGTAATTCAGAAATAAAACCCTAGGATATGAGAGCTCAGAAGTACCTTAAAGGCCTTGTGGGACAAAGTCCCGTGGGAAGTGGGTGCCCTTACCAGTGGGCTCCCCGCTTGCTCTGAGACACCTCCGGGGAAACGCTCACTACTTCATGAGAAAGCTATTTGCTGGCCCACTCTTGCTTAGTGACTGGGAAGCCCTTTTAGATACTGATCTGAAATCGGTTTCCCCAGTGTCCCAGCCCTGGGCCGCAGTTCTGTCCTCACAGTGAGGAGACATGAACTGCTTCTGTAACTGCTCATTGCTGCAACGTGGATTGTCCCGGGGAAACTACACACTGAGCGAAGATGTTACAGGTGGCTGGGGTTGTAGCTCAGTGGTGCCGCGCCTGCCTGGTAAGCGCAAGGTCCTGAGTTAGATCCCTGGTACCGGGGAAAAAAATGTTACAGGCTATACTGCAAATTCCTCTTCCCCTTCCTAAATACTTTTCCGGAAGATGAAGAATGTGGGCTGAACATATCATATCTACAGGGAAATGAACAGGAATCCTAGGTTGAACATCTGTTCAAACTTGGTACCAAACACTGTGCTCTGTGTAACGTTCGTTCGACTGGGATATGGAACAGACTCTTTTCTCCACCCGACCAACCTGCTGGGAGAAAGGTGTTCTTTTGGTTCCGAGCAACATCCTGGCCGATGCCCACGGCAGCCACATGCTCACAGCCAGCCGGGACTCACACAGGTCTACATCCCTCTCCCACCGACAGGGACTCTGCCATGCTTCTCCACACCCTCTATACCAGCGCGCTGATTGCTGCACTTACACAGTTTAATTAAATGGGAAGCAAACCAATAAAAACCAACATGCATATAAGATCTGTTGTATTTCTAAGCAAGTGCTTTAGAAAGACCAGATAAGGATGACAGAGGGAAAAAAAAAAGCTGCCAAATGAGGTGTAGATGATTCAAGTGTGCAAAACTAAACAAATCTGGGGGTATTTTGCGCTCATTTGCTTTGTAAAGTTCTTTAAATCCTTACTCTCTTTCAAGTAGGCAGTGCAGACAATGCATACTAGTGAGGTTTACGTACGAGCTACACAGAGTGCCAAGACTGGACCACTGCTGAAAGACAGACCTTGGCGCTTCTTCAAGGACTGCTGAGTGAAAGTATAGTCTTATGCTTTAAGTTAAAATTAAATATCTCAAAGATTTATCTTTTTATGATTCCCAGTTGCGATCATCTTCAGAGAAACGATCGAGTACTAGTCCTGATAGTCAGACTAAGGTCCTCATTGCAGAATACCAGGGAACTGCCTAAAATGAGGACCATCACAGGTAGTCTTAGAGCTCCATGGAAGCAAAGTTACATCTTGTGATCCTCCTTCCTCAGCCTCCCAGAAGGCTGAGGTTATAGGCACCTGTCTTCCCCTTTTACAATATTACAAGACAAGTAAAGGAAAAACCTAAATTTCCATGACATCCTACAATGATCCCTTTCTGTATTTCACTGGCATTCCCTCTGCAGAGTATGATCACTGGGATAGTTTTGTTTAACACTGTATCATATACACTTAGCTTGATCATGGCCACCTAATCTTCATATAGATCATTAATGACTCTTCAATATCATGATCTATGAATTAACTCATTTCAATCATTCAGGTAAGGTGTTACTCTATGGCACCAAGGACAAATACGGAAAAGGCAGTTAGTTACTTAACTTCAGCAGTTACTTAAGGCCAACCAGATTTCTGTTGCGATTTTTCTAATATAGGTACAACTAAGTTCAAAAAGTCTTTTTTATGTCATATGTGTCACTGTGGTGACCACTTAAATGAACTGTGCTGTCCCTTAGTAATAACCTGCCTCTTTCCCTTCACATGTGTTTGAATTAGTGTTTGCTCATTTAATTCTGTACCTCTTGTGCCTCTCTGTATTTGGTAACTGAGAAACAATGTGTGGATGAAAGCATTTTTATACTTTAGTCTCTAGGACTTGTTAAAATAGTTCTGGTAAACAGAATAAATGTCCCCTATCGAGGAACAGTGAAAGTTATTATAGAAGCATGGCTAAGGTTGAGATTCAGAAAGTAAAATGGCCTTTGTTTCATTTTATTTGGCTTTCAAAGGATCACTTGGTCTTTTGCTTTTCTTAAGATACCAGTTATAGCTACAGAGCATAAACTAAAAGGGTGCTGTGTGATCTGGAAGTTGATCGGTTTATGTGGAACACCATCAGCTCTCCATTTAGATTTGTGCAGCCTGACTCAAATTTAAAGTGAATGCAAACCTGGCAACTCTCTAGGCCAAATTCTGGAAACACACCTTAAGAATTCTAAGTGGAAGTAGTTTTTGTAGATCCTTAGAGGTTGCTTTTGATTTAGAGAAGTGTAAAGATAAATTTCTCCAAGGGGGAAGAAAAAAGAATTATGCATTTTAATGAGACAACACTACATTAAACCCTAGCTGATCACTCTGTCAGTTTTAGGCAATCCCCAGCAATGCTCTCACCATTTTGGATCCAGCCTCACGCCGTCTCTGAGTTGGAAAGCTTATTAGAGGCCACGTAGCTCAGAGAGTCATCACTCATATATGGTTTCCACTGATACAGCAGTAACAGAAAGTAACAGGAAAAAGTAATGGAAATTTCTAGAAGCAGGATTATGCCAGGACTTTGGGACTGCTTCTTACCCAGTCACAGTGTGAGCCCAAGCCCATGTAGGTCCAGGTCCTGAGAGGAGCCCTCCATCCCCTGCACGACACCACTTGGACTTACCTCTAGAGGCCCGGGAGCGGCACTGGCCTGTCATGGGGCTGTACTCCTGGCTTTCGTCAGCACACACACAGAGGAAGGACCCCTCCACATTTTCACAGAAGGCTTCCCCACACACGCCACTGAGCAGCTCACATTCGTTCACATCTGGAAAAGGGAGCACAGAGCAAGTGAGACGTGTGCCTCCTTCCTGACAGCTCTTTATTTTACCAGCTGTGCCAAGGCCTGAAGTGTTTGCTGGAAATGAGGTGATCCTCAGGGAGAAACCCAACCCCTTTCAGTCTTTTAGGGAAGGGGTCCCTGAGGGCAGACTGTACTATTTGGCCTGTATGAGAGAACCATGAAAGCGTAAGGCAAAGGTCCTGCATTCCAATGCTAGTTTTAAGGAACACTCTGGAATTACGGAAGCACAGGATGTGCCCTCTGACTTCTAGTTATGCCTTCCCCAACCTTTCAACACAGTGAAGTCATAAATGAACCAGCACGCAACTACTCTTGGTTCTTTAAGGAAAAAAATAGAAGCATGAGCACGTATTTCAGCAACCACGGAATCTTTAAATTTCTTTAGAAAACCTAAAAACCTACTGAAGTGTCTGAAAATACAGTTTTCCTGCAGCCCCAATATTTATAAATTAGAATCTGGGGATGCAAAGACAAGACCACTATAAATATTCATCAGGTACATTAGTCATTCGTGTGAACCAAACTGGCAATAACTAATCACTGCTTCCACTGTCTTTTTCAAATTCTGTTGCTGTCCCCAGTATAACTAATATTTTACTAAGTGTTTTTCGTGTGTGTGATTAAAATGTAAAAATATAAAATTAAAATATAGTCAAGGCATCTCCTTGGTATGTGACTTACTCAACACTGTGGAAGTATGATACACAGCCCTAAAGAAAGACTAACTGTTCATTTGACCTCGCCCAAAAGTACTTACTTTTTCTTCTTAAAAAGGTTTTATTAATGACTGCCCTGTCAGCAGAGTAGTTGATTTGCCATCTGAAATGCTTTTGGGTCTTATGCCTCAAATTTGTACAGACATTAGCTTTTATGAGCACTCTTGGAGAGGTCTCAGGCCAAGTTGAAAATCTGAGCAATTATCCAACCCATTTAAGGAGAAACATCTTATTTTCACCTGCTACCCTCAGTTTATAGGACTAAAGGTTTATGGACCTTGACTTACTGGGACAATTACCTCAGTTTCTCTCTTTCACTTTTTATATAAACAGATATTAATCCAATAAGCTTGGTTTCACTTATAAAAAAAAGATTTTGTAATATGAAGTAGAACTGGAGCATTTAATCAGTCTACACAGTCATAATGTAGAACAGAAGAGTTGGCTTTATAAATCTGCCAGTTCACATTTATCTATTTTAGGTAAACATCACATGAAACTTCCTACTTCCCAGCTCATTTACATAGCGACTGGGATTTCTCCCATAGATTGCATTCCTTGAATCAAGGGGTCTTAGAAAAGACTAGAAAGTTTACTCTTATGGGCCACGCCCATTTGGCCCGTATGTGGGGAAATAATGACAGTCAGGCTTGAATCCTTCCTTCCTGCAGTGTAGAATCAAGTCAGGGAAATTCGCAGGCTTCATGAATAGTAGGATTAAAGAGTATGGAGCTCTGCGGGAGCATGAGAAGTGGTCCTGTGGTGCAAGGATTAGTATTTGAGCCCAGAGCTGAGGGATGAGTAGGCCAAAATGAGAGGTGGGTAGGCAGAGTCCAACCAGAGGACACAGCAAGCCAAAGCCTTGCCTCGTGACTGATTCATCCATGGAATGTGAACTCCCAGGGTGACCAAGTGCATTTAACAGGTGCTCAGTGTACTGCTGTTGTTATTTTTGCAATGCTGGGGATAGAACCCGGGGCCTTGCACACTACTGAGCTACATCGCCAGCCATCAGTTAATATTTCTGAAAGAATGAAAAGACAAAGTAACATTTGGCAAGTTCGCCAAAATCACAACACACACCCCCTTCTCTAAGGACGGTGTTTTGTGTGCCCAACAGAGATGGCAGCAGGCGTGGCATGCACACCTGGCCGGTTAGAACGGAACATGAAGCAGAAGCTCAGGGCCGTGTGCAGTCAGCGGTGGCTTAACATCGCACAGCTCCACAAGTAAGAGTTAAACCCAATTCACGGAGTACCTAGGGCAGATCAGTGACTGCGCCCACCGAGGAGAGAGAGGCCGAGGGGGAGAGAGAGAGACAGAGGCACAAAGGAAAGTGAGAAGGTCCCTGATCACATGGAGATCACGGACTCTGTGACGCCAGCACACTCGTGATGAAATCATTCCGCAGAATGCTACAATTTGCTGACAGTGCCCTGCAGGCAGGTGGAAAGCAACATCTCAGCTTGGGAGCAAGGAAAGGAGCAAGGACAGATGGGAGATGGCCCCCGGCTTCATGCTTCGGGAAGGAGTGAGGTGCAGAAGCCAGGCTCGGGAAGAACATTCCCAGCAGGAGGCTTGAAAGGCAACCAGCTAAGTGTCCTGCGCATAAGCAACCATAAGCACCGCTGTTGTTAGGACATAAAAGGTGAGGAAGGGAGTGGTGAGGTTAAGAAAGTAAGTAGGGGCCAAATCCCTATCTAGTCAAAATATACACAAACACCGGACAATCTGAATTGCCTGCATTTTGGTGGGAAGGGCAGTAAAGCAGGAAGGAGTTGGTACAGAGATTAGGACAGTCCTAGCTGTTTACTAAAATAGCTATGTCCTGACTCAGTCTTACATTCATCTTCGGCTTTTGACTGGCTTGTATTTAGGCTCAATACTACTTACTACTTTATAAACATTTTCTGTGACTCAGGATTAACTAAATTTCATAATGAATCCCAGACAAGCAGTTACTACTGAAATGATATTAACATCAAACCTCCAAACAGATTTTCTCTTCTCGGCTTTTTATCTGTGTAGCAATGGAACTAGTGTTTTACATATAAATTTTCAAAACATAAAAATAGACTTTCTTCCAGGGCCATCTGCCTTGTTATAAACACAGCTATTTTTCTTCATTAAGAAGAATAAAGAAAAGACATTTTGAGTTTTATACCATTTGTTCTATTTCCCATGAAACTGCTCTAATTGCAAAGATGCTTTGTAATGGATTTGATTTGAAGAAATCACGGCAGATCAGAAAATGAAATGCGAAATATCTTCTTCGCTGGGAGCCGGTGTTCGAGAAAGCTCTAGGACACCCGATGACATTCAAGATTCTTTCCACTCTGCTCGATCCCAGAACTGACTGAAGAAATACAGCTGCACAATCCAAAGCATCATTTTACTGGTATCCTTCCTGGAAATTGAAGTCCTACCGAGCTTCCCCTGAAATGCACTGCTGCAGGAGGTGCTGCACATGGTGAAGACAGAAGTGCGAGGCCACACAACAGACTCTTCCCTGTGCTGTGTGAGAGGGACTCTGGAGCCTGCCCGCTCTGCCAAGAATTCAAACAGCTGTCCTTTCACAAATAGTTTTAGAGATATGCTTACATATTTCGTAACATCCCTATCATTTCAGAAGCCATGGGACATATAATTTGTACGATTTCAAATTATATGATAACATCAAATTACGATGGAATTTTGCCTGAGTTTCCTGCTCAAAATCTCCCACTGTTGATGAATTTGACCTCTTTTCAAAAGGGACATGAAACACCTTGGGAAAAATCTAATAACTCACCCACACACCCTTGCCCATCCTGTGGGGCTTGAAAGCCCTGATAACAGAGGCAGCGGAAGGAGCCAGGTGTATTGTCACAAAACCCGTGACTGTCACAAACAGTGTTGTTTACACATTCATCAGTATCTGTAAAAGAGATGTGCAGCATCAGACACAAAACACAGGCTGACAAACACCAGACACTAATGAATAAACAGAAGCACTTGACACACCCCAATCAGTCTGAGATGACCATGTTTACACAGAAAAAAACATTTTACGTAGTAATAAAATGTTTTGATGGAAATGGGTGAAGAGCCAAAATGTTGAGTTCTATGAGAAAACATTTACTTCTTCTCAGGAAATGTTTTCAAACTGAAACAACTGCTGCGATTGCCATGATCAGGATTCCTAAATGTTTTCTACTCTTGGTTTCCAAGGAGAGTTACCGTCTAACAGGAGAAATGGGTACAATTTGGACTTTCTCACTTCTGAATTACAAAATACAAGTTTAACATCAAAGTTTCTTAATTTTTTTAAAACTGTCCCTTCTGCTTTCGGGGCAAGACTCCTCCTCCCATTTTGCCTGGTCTCTTCTGCCCCCTTGGCTAGGGAATAACAACTAGAAAACAAAGCCCAAACATGTTCGGTACTGGTGCACTTTTTTTCTGAACAGTTTTGATCTATGGTTTCTTGAGCCCACAAATGCAGAACTTGTGGATATAGCAACCAACTAAACAGCTTATCTGTAATACAGAAATAATAGTAATGCTGTGTATGACATGAGTAATACTGGCATGTGCCCTCAATTACTGTGATGATTAAACAAAATAACGCGTACAAAGCCTGACCATTATTTTCTGGTTGGCCACTCTTGACCGCTAAGTCTAGTGAGCACCCAGGCTCCAGCACTCTTCCCATGTTTAGTAACAGAATGTTAATATTATTCTTTTTCTGCATTTGGCCACTCTGGCTTGTCCTTGCCCTTTCGCAGTCTGCAGGTGGATGTCTGCCAGGGCTCTGCTCTCCACCAGACTCGGCTGCAGGGACCACAGACAGTCCTTGGGATGAATCCCAAATCTCTGTCCTCAGCCAGGATCCTTCTCCTAAGTACATGTCTTTTTTTTAATTCTTTTATTATATGTTCATAGTTTATGCAGTTGACAGTAACCCCGGGGAGTGGTCACATGTACATATGACAGCTTGTTTCTGTTTCTGTCTTTTTACAAAGCCCTTCCCTCCCTCTTCCAATTCCCAGATCCCATGTTTTATTCTTATTGGTGCTATTACTCTTAGCTCATGTTATGGCGCACGATGTTTACATTAATTGCGGTTATTAGGTTCCTGTACGTGGCGTATCTTCATTCTTTTTATTTCCCCTCTTTCTTTTCCTCGTCCCTCCTGCTTGTTCCTTTCATCCTCTTCCCTACTGCAAGAGTTCCATCCCCTTGCCCCCTTCCATCCACCCGTTCTTAGGGTAGCACAGTGACTCCCTCAAATGAGGGAGAGCAAATGTATTTAAGCTGTGTCTGATTTCACTCAATGTTACATTTTCCTACAAATGTTGCAGATCTATTGTTCCTAACAGCAGAGCAGTATTTCAGATGGTGGTATCTATTTGATCTGCTGCTGTACTATCAAACTTTCTCAAGCCTAGAGCTGGATTCAATGTCTTCCTGCCAAACCACACTACCTAAACTCAGTGAGAAGTTGCTCTCACTTCTCTTCTTCCTTTTTTGCCTTCATCTCCCCTCCCTAAACTGAACACGCAATGAAATTGTTTAAACACCTAAACAAACGAATCTTAAGAAATAGGATCTGACTGACCTTGAATGTCAGCATGAGGCTGGCATGATAACTTTCTGATTATAATCAGGAGGAGGAACTGTGCTGTGCAGTCACTGAACACAGGTCACTGATGACTTCAGGCTTTGCCAAATGAGATTTGTCACAGAGCCGCAGGATTTAAGGGCTGCACACTGAGGCCTGCTGCATTCTTGTGTATGCACTAATGGTATCCCAGTCTCTCTGAAGGTTTGACCCCTGTCCTTCAGACCCATTTCTCTAAAGGTGACGGGACACGTCTGTAATAAATGAACCTATTATCACTCCTCGCCTCACCTCGCCTCCACTTCTCCTGTATTCCCTCCATCGGTGAATAAGTCACCAGTCACCCAAGCCAGAAATCTCGACGTCACCCTTCCCTTTGCTCACTCCCTGTCCCTCTCAAGCCTGCTGTCTTATCTTCCCCTCACTCCCTGTACTCCTAATTGGCTTCCCTTATCTGCAGTCTTGCCTCTCCCTTGAATCCATTCTCCACCCAACTGCTGCCAATGGGCTCTTTCCAAAATGCAATCCTGTCAGCACCATTCCCTTGCTTAACAATGCTCAGAATCCCTTGTTGGCTGGAAAACCACACAGCCTTCTTAGAAGCATACAGAGCCCCCACATCCTCTGGCTCCTGGCTACCTGTGAGGGCACAGTTCTCAGATAACCTTCCTCCTGATCTGTGCTCCACCTTGTCGGTGCACTAGAGCTATTTGGAAACCTCCAGTCCTTAGTTTCTCACTGACTTGGTCCACGCTCCTTTCCCTACCAAATCCTTCCCAGGCCATGCTTTGCTCAGAACCTCCCCCTCCTGGAGTCAGCCCAAAGGACACCTCCTTCGTGGCACTTTCAGGGCCCCTCCACTCTGCTCCCAGAGCATTTTGTGCCACTGCTATGTTTATCACAGCTGCAAGGTTTGGGTATCTTAACCAACCCCACCAGCAACCTATTTCTATACTAAAATGGGAGGAGAGAGGGCAGGCAGCTACTAGAAATCTGCTGCTTTTCCAGTCCAGACTCTTAAAGTAAAATATCTTGCTAATTCTTGCTTTATTAATTCCACACAGTTATAGCAGATGATTTCTTATTCCTGTTCACCAACACAGGAACTGCAAACGTGTCCTGAAGGTGAACGAGATCCCAGCTGGCTATGAATTACTGGGTGCCCTGCAGACTGACATTTACTGTAACAGTGATTAACCGGAAAAGTTTAGATGAGCAGTACTTTGGAAGTGAATGAATAGGAAAATGTAACGTGCAGTGCCTGCTGGAGACTAGCTCTTCGACAAATAATATCTTACAAGAATGGCATAATGTAACTCTCCACGGTTTCATGTTTTCCACAATGAGGTTAACAGTTCAGGAAGAGCACCACATGTGCTTTGCTTCTCTAACAACCAAAATAAAAATACGATTACGTTAGAATTTTCTTTGATGATGCGAACCCTCAGATATTTTCCCACCGTTACACTGGACAAACGAAAGCCACCCCGTTCTGCTGAAGTGAAATTTGGGTCATGAAACTAAATTGCAAATCATCCGATATCATGTGTTTTCTTTTTCGCTTAGTGTTAAAACCACTAAATCAATCCTGCTTAGGGATCTGTAAGAGCCATGCATGAGATTATCACTAGTGATATTAACGGGTTAGTGATCTGCTGGAGTGATTGTCCAGTGATCTCTCAGTTGTCAACTAACACAAATCAAGTACGCTAACTTAAGAGCTGCTGATTGCTCATGCGAGTGTTTGCTATTTATATATTACTAGAAAGGGTAGGTGTAAATAGTCACACTGCAATGGAAATGAAGTCAAGAAATAACTACACAGAGCCAGGATGGTGGCTCACCAAGGTGAATCCCCCACTGCCCATATGGACCAAAATTTTTTCAAAACCTACTTATTGTTATCTACCTATTAGAAAAGGATTCCGAGAATGAACTGAACCTTCAGTTTTTTGTTTTTGTTTTTTTTTTTGGTACCAGGGATCGAACTTGGGTCCTTGTGCTTGCGAGGTACGCAGCAGAACCACTGAGCTAAATCCCCGGACCTGAACCTTCAGTTCTGCAATAAAGGTTAAGACCAGGCACTTGGTGACACCCTCTCACTTAGGCAAACTATGAAATTAGAACACAATATGGAGAAGACGCATGATTTCTAAAACCTTGTTTACTGAGCAAGAAATTAAAACTGTGATAAAAGAGCTGGACAATGACATTCATAACAAACACTGGCGATTCCTTTACATTTTTTGTATTATATTCAGAAGAGTCTGTGTGTGTCCTGAGAAAGGGCTGTTTGTATCTATTTTGTTCATAAAGTGCTTTGGTTTTTTTTTCCCAGAAATATTCTTCAGGTTTTTTGCCTTGAATTAAGAAGGTGCTTTATTTTCTTAGTTTCTTGACTGTTTTGTGGACTTTCTTTCCCTCTTTCTGACATGGCTTCCCTAATGTCACTAATGAGTGTCCCTTCTGCTGCCAGGCCACTCCAGAGAGGCACGTGGCGGAAATGACTGGAGCACTCTGGGTAATGACCATTCACAATAAAGTATCCATGGCTACCGCACAGTGGGGAAGAGACGGCCTTCTTGTTGTCAGAACATTTTCAGATGAATCATCTGGTCCATGTGGACCTAAGGGGAACTGAAGATTATCCAGCTCAGCCTCTTTAAGAATCAGGAAATTGAGACCTGAGCAGGGGAAGCGACTGGCGTCAAGGTTACACAGGCAGTTTGTGGGAGCGCAGACAAAGGGATGGTGCTTCGTTATGGAACAATCTTCTCTGTGCGACCTGTCTGCTTGCCTCTTCAGTATAACGATGGTTTAAAAGGTTGCTCCTACTGGATAAAGAAGATGTGGTTTTTCTATAAAATGGAGTACTACTCAGCCATAAAGAATGAGAAACTAGGGACATTTACAGCTGAGTGGATGCACATTAAAGCCGTACTCTTAAGTGAAATAAATAGGACAGATAAATGTGTAAATACCAAATAGTTTCTTTGGTGTGAAAAACTAAAAGTCTAAATAAGGATCGAAGGTTTAATTGATAATTGAAATAGGAAGAAAGGGGCTAAGGGAGCAGAGGAAGTGGGAGCGGTAGAGAAAAGGCAAGAAGGGAAAAGAAAAAATATGAGAAAAGGTCAAAATGGAAACAAAGTCCTTGTAAATAGGGAAGGGTGCTCTGGTGTGAAAAACTAAAAGTATAAATAAGGTTCAAATGGTATAACTGATAGTGTGAAATAGGAAGAAAATGGCTAATGGGGAAGTGGGACAGAGAGGGGAAAGGAAATAAGGGAAAAGAAAAAATGTGACAAAAGGAAAAAGTGGAAACAAAGTCTTTGTAAATAGGGAAACGTGAAGGGAGGGCAGGGGTAAGGGGAAAAAACAAGAACCAAGACATTTCATGTAAAAGTACAAGATCCCAGTGACAAATGCAACTGTATTGTTTGCTTTAAATGTACTGATAAACTTAATAAAAAAATTAAAGTAAAAGGTGGCTCCTGTGTGATGAACAGAATGAACCACACCATGAGCCCAACAAGCATACTGGACTGTTTACTACCAAGACGGAAGTCAGAACATACTGTCACTTACTGACCTAAGTTTAGTCCAGTATACCTGGTTACTGCCACTGAACAAGACTGGACATCTCTGTCCCTAAAACTAGAATATCACCTCACCTGAAGCACCTTTCACATCCATGTCGTTGCTCTTGGGTCTCTTCCGAGAAAGGAAACGACCCGCTATTTTGGCTGAGAGCTTCCTCGCCAGCTATAGTAGGTTAAATATTTGATGCCAGGATCTTAGGAAAACAGACACAGAAAAGAGCCTTACACTGGAAGGGATGCAGGGCTCAGGAGAAAGGCAGCCTTCATACTCCTTCCTGAGAGGAACAGAAGCCAATCAGGTAGAGGAAATCCCAGCTGGGAAGCAAGACTGAGAGATGATAAACCAGCGGACTAGTGGCCCAAAGGAATTGTAAAGTGGCATGGACGCTGGCCCAAAAGACATTACGGTCTCCTCACAGCACAGGAAGGGAAGCCAGCGCCACGCGGAAGATGAGCACATGGCCTGAAGAAAAAAAATTAAATTTAGCCAATAGGAAATTAAAAACTGGCCTTGGAGATAGTCCAGAAAATACAATAGGATATTGTAAAACCTTTTCTGAAAAGGTCCACTGAGGTCTGGCAACACTGACCAGGCTGGAAAATATGGTCCTTACGTGTTAAGAAAAATAATTTAGTTCTGGGAAATGGGGACAAGCCAGAAAACAGTAAGAAATGATGTTTTCATGTGGAGTCTGACTACTACGCCTGCCTTACAGAGAAGGGAAGGAAATATGCAGGGACCTTGATGGTCACAAGTCTGTTCTGAAAGCCGGCAGCCTAAGATAAGCTAGAAGAAATGACAAAGGTATCAAGTTATTTAAAACCTGACTGTTAGCATGTAAATTCTAGAAAACAAGGCTTGTCAAAGAGACTGGCCATCCCAACCTAAAAAAATGAAATCATCGTTCTAGTCATCCCATTGAAAAACATGGGAGGCATCTCTGACTACCTCTCTCCATTGAAATCACTACATCCCTCTGATTTTATATCGTATTTTCAATCTCCTGTACTCTAAACTTATTCAGTGCCAAATTCTTGCAGTGGTCTCCTAACTAGGTTTTACCCTTTCCACCACTCACTGGGACCCCAAATTCATCATCCATAGTGATAAATTTATCTATCGGGACAGTCCAATCAAGATACTCTCTGCTTAAGCCTCCTCCGAGTTCCTCCATGGCTAACAAACAGCACGAGGGCCCCTGGCATGTACGCTCTGAGCCGTGCATGCTTGGGTCTTCAAGCTGTTATTCCAGCCGGTCCCTCTTCCCCTGCATCTTCTATTAACCCTTCATTCCCTTTCTGTTGGGTCGTTCTATCAAGATCAAACAGTTCCTGCTGCTTCTCAGCTTAAAAATAACAAAGAGCCTCCTTGTACTATAAACCCATTTTCTCATCCCTTTTTGTAGCAAAGGTTCTTGACTTCTGCACATGCTCTGTCCTTTCCTGCAGTTTGTATCCCTCTTGCATGTTCCCATATATAAGGCTCCACTGAAATGGCTGTTGGTGAATTCACCATTTTGTAAAATCCTAAGAATTCTTCTGTGCAAACAGAGTAAATATTTTTTCTTTCTTTCTTTCTAAATTGAGTTTATTGGTACAATCTAGGTATACAATACAGTTACATTCATTACTGGGATCTTGTACCTTCACATGATAGCTGTTGATTCTCATTTTCTCCCCTTGTCCCTGCCCTCCCTTCACCCCCTCCTCCCATCCCCATTTACAAACACTTTATTTCCATTTTTTCATTTTCTCGTATTTTTTCTTTTCCCTTATTCCCTTTCCCCTACCCTTCCCACTTTCCCTACACTTTTAGCCCTTTTCTTCCTATTTCACACTATTAATTATCCCATTGGGATCTTGTGTACTATTATAGTTTTCTTTCTTTCTTTTTGGTACGAGGGATCGAACTTAGGAACTTACACTTGTAAGGCAGGCATGGTGCCACTGAGCTAAATCCCCGGCCCCTCCAAGGATTCTTCTGGATTGTCATCTTAACAGAATGCTCAGTAGTAATCACTTTAGTTGATAGAGCTCTTCTTTTGAAAATCTTTTCCCTTGGTTTCTGTAGTCCTCTATGCTCCCAGGTTTCCTCAATCTCGGGACCACTGCTCAACAATCTTTCTCTCTTGCTTGAACCCCAAAACACTGAAGTTTCTTCAGGCTTATTTCTAGGCTCTTTTCTTCTCACTCCGTGATCTTTCAGGGTGTCCTCATCTATTCTGCTGATTTCAAACTACCATCTACAGCTTACAGCTCCAGCCTTAACTTTTGGGCACTGGACCTAAGGGGATTTAAATGCCACCTGGCACACCCACAAGGATATTTCATAGGCAATTCTAAATTTCATATTCCCAAATCACATTCCTGATACTTTAAAACAACTGCTTCATTTTTCACTGGAGCCGGATCAGTGCCCCCCTGTGCTGGAGCTCTCCTGTCCGGCCCCTTCTGAGAGAGATTTAGCCCCTAGTCTGGTCCATTTCCCCACTCTCCAGGGTTTTACTTACATTTACAGACAAATACAGCCAGTGGTTAATGCTCTTATACAGAAGGGCAGGATATAAATGTAATGAGTTACTTTTAACCTTGTGGTTTTTTGAACACCCAAAAGACTCCTAAAATTTAGGTATTCAAATTGTATCCCTAGTTCTCATTTTTGAAAGGCATTTAAGATAGAGAAGAGGGATAAAGGTACAGAAGAAGATTCTACCTCCAATTCAGGTCAAGAATCAACGTACTCGTGAATGAGGACAGGTTAGATGAGCTGTGTGAGCAGAAACCCCAAAGGCCAGGTCAGGGGCTACATTCTGAACTGTACTCTACTGACAAGCTCACCCCTGAATGACCAGGGAAACAGAGGAACTGGTGGGACTCAAACAGTGTTCCTCACCAAGGGTGCTCACAAAGTTCAGGTTTTGCCTCTGGAAAGGTCATTTGTGTCACAAAGCGACTTTGAAAGATGCAGTCTGTGCTGGGCAAGGACCTTCCCACCCAGGCAGCAAGGGTACAGGAGTGGGTGAGGGGGCTGTGTGGGGAAGCTACCTGTGCAGATGTGTGCAGTTGCAACAGCACCTGGACAGTTGAAGTTGCAAACATTTAAAGAAAAAATAAGTTTAATTCTGAATTAGACAAGTGCATATTTTTAACAAAGCATAGTAACGTTCCTTGATCGTCTTTGCACAAAAGAAAAATCAATACATACAGTTGGTCATCTGAGCTGTACTTAAAGACATTTTCTTCCTGTTTCCACCTAGGGCTGATGGAGTATTATGTGAAAGCTAGAAAAGTATATGGGAACAATTCAAACTTGCTACAGAAAAGATAAAAAAAGCCTCTGTAAAACTTTTTCCAAAAAGAGGCAAAATTTGTTGTTTTTTTTCTTTACCATTGATTATTATACAGTGGACAATCACAAAAAAGTGATGTTTTAGTTCCATTATAAATTCCATGCCATTCAGAAAAAAGTTCTCAAGAAACTAAAGGTCCTAATCCTCAATTGTATATCTTTCCTATTGCAATTACGCACAAAATATATGTGAAATACATATTTTTATACTATTATATGTTTTTAAAGTACACCATTATTTTGTTCAAGTAGATTTTTAATAACCATTTAGATTGTCTGTATTCACACATAGCTTTAAATTTTTTGTACCTGGGGCTTAAAACAATAGGGTACGCATTTCTCTTCTCAGAGAGTTTTAAAACAATAGGCTGTGAGCCCGGGCGGTGGCGCACGCCTGTAATCCCAGTACTCAGGAGCTGAGGCAGGAGGATCGCTGTGAGTTTGAGACCAGCCTGGGCTACATAGTGAGTTCCAGGTCAGTCTCAACTATAGAGTGAGATCCTGTCTCAAAAAACAAAACAAAAAAAGCAATAGGTTGTGCATTTTCTCTTCTCAGAGACTCTTTCTTAAGCTAGGCAGTGCTGCCAAGGAGAACCAAGAGAGAAGCCTAAACACAGGCCAAAGATCTCAAACCCCAGATTCATCTTTTTGACATGTAGGCCCCAGAGGCAACATAAAATCAGCCAAAATAATTCTCATTTTTTTCACTATTCTAATTTTTCTCTTTCTGTATTTGAATAGGAAGCCAAGAGAGATCAGTTATGAAACCACAGAAAATAGCATACCTCTAGAATTCACAGCTCTAAGGCTTGAACTCAAATAAGTCCCAGCATTGGCTGGCAGTTTACTAAAAACTGATACAGAAACAAGCTAACACTTAAATACTGAGTGGGCGAAGGGGGGGGTGTCAGTCATGTGAAAGTCAGGCAAAATAAAGGGTAAAGAATAAAGCAAGTAGAATGAGAAAAAAAATGCTAGCTATTCCTTAGGATGAGTGAATGAATGGATATAAATATACACATTTATATTAGAGAGAGAGAAAGACTGAGAACGAAGGTGAATAGGACTCCCCAAAATATAAGACCCAATCAAAAACGAGCAACCAAAATGAAAAGACACTTCACTGACAAAGTACAAATGGCCAATAAATATATGAAAACAAGCGCTACATCTCTGGCCGTTAGAGAAATGCAAATGAAAACAACACCAAGTGTTTTCATCTAATACCAGAAGGAATGGCCATCATCAAGAAACCTAACAATAACAACACATACTGGTGAAGCTGCAGGGAAAAGAAGCCTGCCTGAACCGGCACAGCCACAACAGAGCTCAGTGTGGGGACTCCTCGAAAACCTGAACGCGGACATTTCATTTGACCCAGCTGTTCCCCTGCTAGTATCTTCTCAAAAGAGCTAATGACATCACATCACGGGGAAACACGAACACCAGCGCTTACAGCAGCGCAGTTCGTGATAGTTACATCCTGCAGCAGCCTACGCGCCCATCAGCAGGTGAATGGAAGCAGAGAGCATGGTATCTACACACGACGGAGGGCTGCCTGGCTACACAAAAACAAACTCAAGGCATTTTCCTATAAAGGGAAAACGATACATCTGGAAAACAAGCGAAATCAATTAGACACACAAACTTAAGTACTTTATGCTCTCTCTCATTTGAGTGATCCAAAATAAAGAGCAAAATAAAAGATAAAAAGAAACAAGAAGAAAGAGTTTTTGCAAATGGAAAGTGGCCCAAGAGACTAAGGAGGGATGATATAAAGCAATTTAAGATGTGTCTTGTGCATGTAACAAATATTCATAATGAATGTAAACATATACTGCAAACATGAACTAAAAAATAACAATAATGAAAATGGATCCAGGGAGGTGAGGGGAAGGGGAACAAAACAGAATAAATATACTTTATGTGCCTGTGCCTATTATGTAAACTGAATGTAAACTTTGTGCACTGCAAACATGTACTAATAAAATAAAGTTTAAAGAATGCAAGTTATATATAAATGAATTGCTGTACTATATTCTATATGATTTTAAATACATTTAAGGTTCAAAAATACATACAATATGCTCATTCGTCAACTATCTAGACCTAGACTTGGAAGCATGGCACTACACATCTTCCTTTACAAATGCTAGACTAAGCTCAAGTTCATGTCCTCAAACTTCAAACTTCCACTCTCTAACCACTGCTGTGCCCAGCAGTTATTCATGGCGTGCTTTACAGAATTAAGGAAAATGGTTGTGCTGCTACATAGCTGTAATCCCAGCTACTACCAGGGAAGCAGGAACATTGTGAGTCCAAGGCCAGCCTGAGTAATTTAGTGATATCCTGTCTTAAAATAAAAGATTTTTAAAAGTGTAGTTTGGGCTGGGCGTACTGGCGCACGCCTGTAATCCCAGCACTTGGGAGGCTGAGGCAGGAGGATCGCTGTGAGTTCGAGACCAGCCTGGGCTACATAGTAAGTTCCAGGTCAGTCTCAACTACATAGTGAGACCCTGTCTCAAAAAAGCAAACAAACAACAACAACAACAACAAAAGTGTAGTTTGGGGCTGTAGCTCAGTGGTACAGCATTTGCCTAAACTGGGTGAGGCTATAGGTTCAATCCCCAAGGTACCACAAGGAGACCAAACCAAACCAAAATCAAGGAAAGTTGAGTAAGTGCACCACATTCTCAGCTGGGAATAATCTTACTGCAGATGTACAAACAGTTCAGGATGAACTCTCCCCACTTTCATTTACTCACCAACATTCATTGGACCCTGACTATTCCCAATGACACACAGAGCTACAAACAATGCACAAAATGATCCCTGTCTCATCTGCTTTAAAGTCTAGCAGCGGAGCCTAACAGTGAACCAACAACGCTAAAAGTAAAGAACAGAGTGATAATTTTAAATAAAACCGAACAGAAAGTTAATGGATTCATTCACCCATGGACGAGTGAATCTGAGAAAAGGTGGTCAGAGGAGGGCTCAATGAGAAAGCAGTGTTCAAATACAGACCTACAAGAGGTGATGGGAGAGAGGCTCGCGTTTCTTATTGGTGTAGTGATCTCTTCATTTGAAGCTGTTTATAGCAGTCAACAGCCTATCAATCCTTAACCTGCCTATAGATTTGTTGCAAAGATCAAATGATAAAACAGGTAACAAACTCCTCAAATGCTCTTAAGATTATTGGCATTGTTTCAATAAAGCAGATATATGAAGAATCCCTAGGTCACTCACACTGGGAATCCAAGGCCATCACACAATACGGTATCAGTTAGATGTCTAATAAATAACTGAAATGACACGTGAAGCATTGCCATTTTCGTCTCAAGTATGAAAGCAATGCTCACAAGCTGTGACCGCGTAAGAAACGACACCCAAAGATTTACCCAAAGAGATGCAGAAAGCCTGTGCCCGTGGTGCAAAGCACCAGCTCGCGGTGTGCAGGGCCACCTTGCCTATTCATGGCGTCCACATGCGGGCAGTCTCTTATGTGTATTTTCTGCCCGCAAGGAAAGTGTTTACTTCTCCTTCGGCAATGGGACGATTTTCCATAGCTCTGAGGTTGAAAAAGGTCAGCAGTGATAAAAAGGCTTAGGAAGAGTTACTGAATTTTTTCTTCTATTATGAATTTCTTTATACAAATGTTGACATACGAAAGCGATGCATGGAAAAGCTGCATTCCAGTCCAAAAGCAACCTATTCCAGCAAACTTTCCTCGGCTATTTCCCTAATGATTTAAACATCCATTTCCCTCACTCCTGCAGAAGTACAGTCGCAGGAAGAGTGAGTGTGAACAGTAGTCCCTAGTGCAGAAGCCACTTCCTTTACCTGGAATGTTGTCTCTTCCATTTTTCCTTTTTTTAACATGTTGGAGACAGTGGGTTCTGTTGTTAAAGTGAGTTTCCTTTTTGTTTTAGTAAAGGTAAAACATACTCAAGCGGTATTCTCTTAATAGATTATTTCATTTCAAAACCTAAAAGCACTAAAAATGTGAAAAACTGTTTAGGCCAAGCAGCCAGATGTAATATATTATTGTGTCAGGGTTCTTCGGTGTCCTACTTGGCTAAATCACTTGCAAAAATATTTTTCCTTTGGTGAAGGTTATAAAGTTCTGCGTCCATGCCACAAAACCACCAACTGCTTTGAGTATCATCAATGATGGTTTTATGCTTTCTTTCTACACTGTTTGCAGAAAATGTTACCTAAAGCTCTGAATATAAACCGCACGTGAGGCCCAATTAGTTATTTCTTTCACTTGGCAAACTTGCCCCCACTGTGTTTGAGACAAAATTGGCTGCTAAGTTTGAAGTCACCTTCTTTTAGTTGGACTGGTATTAGGTGCCTTAGTAAGCAGTTAGAAGGTGGCCGTCTTTCTCCTAGGCAGCTAGGTAAAGGTGCCCTGATAGGTTTTCCCTTTGGGGTGAATGCATTTGCAAAGAGTGCTTCAGAGCAGATACCTGAAAAGGCTGCAGGGTTAGAATTTCTATGGCTCTTTAACAGCAGAATCCAGCAGGACTCAGGGTAAAGTACCATGGGACTCAGAATTCAGGGTAGGTATTAACAAGAAGTCCCCTCTCGATCTTGCAGTGCTCAATGTCTCAATTTTAGAATGGTTTTGAGAACAAGTAGTAGAAACTGCTCATCACATCCTCTGTTCAGGGCATTATTTTGTTTTGTTTTTTGGTTTTTTGAGACAGGCTCTCACTAGGTAGTTGAGACTGAACTGGAACTCACCATGTAGCCCAGGTTGGTCTCAAACTCAGAGCGATCCTCCTGCCTCAGCCTCCCAAGTGCTGGGATTACAGGTGTGCGCCACCATGCCTGGCTCAGGTCATTATTTTGAAAAGTGAGAAATAAAGATAAAATCACCATCATCCAGGGGAGGAAAATACAGGAGTGAAATGTAGAATCAGAGTGAAAGGCTTTGATTTTTCCTTTCCAATCAACAATAGGAAATGCCAGAAATGTGTCTAATTTTTAAAAAGATGTTATCTGTAAGAGTGGATTAAATTTCCAACAAAGTTAAAGTTCCCACGTGCCCCCTGCTCCCAACTAGATTCTCTCACCATCCATGTCCCACACCCCTGTAGTTCGCTTATTAGCAAACATTCAACCAAAGCCTACAGATTTTAAAATTTCCGGCGTGAAGCCAGGATCTGAGGTGGCAGTGCAGGCCAGGCCCTCGAGCTGCCACCTCACTCCCCCTTCCCCACTTACTGAGGGGCCTTTACCACTGAGCCAGGGAGGACCAGTTTGAAAATGACAGGCAGCTGACATGGCTTTATTCCTTACTAAGAAAAAATTTGTTATTCTTTCAGAGACCTGCTCACAGAGGCAGAACAGCCAATTCTGATCAACCCAGTTAGCATCACCCCAGCTTCCCTTCTTGCTCTGGCCCACATCATCTTCCTTACCTCACTCTATCTGTTCCTTTTTACATAGTTTATTAATTTTTAAAGCCTTACATCATTTACTTATTAGCCTCATGTCTCCAACAAAAGGCCTATCTGCTCTGTTCTTAGTCACTGACAGAGCCCGATTACTTAGCACAGCGGCCAGACACAGCAGACCCTTCGGGTGAGAACACTTTCTGAAGCACAGGACGTTAGGGGGTGAGTTTTACAAATGGTTTAGGACGCTCAAAGGGCCATGACTGACCAGGTACAGTAAGGCCAACCATAGAGGGAAAGGTGCTTTGGCTCCCTAAACTGCTGGACCCCTCTGGGGGACTCTAAGAGACCAACGTGGCCACTCTACCACGTGAGCAGTCTGGAGGGCTCTGTGAGCCGAGAGACATGATGTCCCTAACTCCACTGTGATCACACAAGCTCACACACGGCCTGGACACAGGACAGGGAGAGCACAGTTGCTCCTGGCTTTATGCAGCTTGGAAGGAGGCATGAGATGCAGAGTCAGAGGCATCTCCACATGGGGTCAGAGACGCGTGGTGAGCCCGGGACACTGGGCACCAGTTCCCCTGCTCCTTTCCACTCACACACGTTCTGCTGCTGCTGAACACACCAGACTCTGAGGCAGCTGGTGGACATGGCGATCAGCATCTTTCATGTGAATCAGATTCCGCAATAAAAAACTGGGAGACAATAGCAGAGCAGAGGGATTGTGAATTTTTAAACCAATGGATAAGTCCAAATGAGTAAATAAAATAGGCAGTGAGCTGAGTGAAAGAAGCCAAACGTTCCCTTAATTTGTACACAGGAGACAGAATCTCTGGATGAGAAGGTGGGGGCAGAGACAAGCTTCGACTGAGAGACACAGGCAGGTACAGAGCAGAAAGTCAGTCAAAGAAAATGCTGTTCCCCTGTGGTTTTCTAGCACCTGACTCTGAGATTTGTGGAAATAAAATGGGCATTATATTACAGTACGTGGTACGTGATAAAACACAACTATGCCACATTATGTAAACAAACATAATAATGTGGCCTACGTACTCTATTTACCTACGTATCCCTGACTCTCCCCTGGAAGACTGGCTCCAGGTGGACCAGAACTGTGTGTGTTTCACCCAGGGTACAATGCCTGGCACCACACAGACACTCGGTAAACATTTCAGTAAATGACTAAGTGATAAAGACTTGTTCACCTATCTACTTCTTCCCACGCTACTGGAACGCTGATACCACCCTCCTCTTTTAGTACTGGGGATGGCATCCAGGAAGCCCTAAGCTATAACGTCAGCCTGCTTCTGTTTTGAGACAGGGTCTCTCGCTAAACTGCCAAGGCTGGTCTTAAATTTGTGGCCCTCCTGCCTCAGCCTCAAGTTTCTGGGATAACGAGAGTGCACCACCACGGCCAGCTTAACGCTATGCTTTATCTCGTGTGGGAGAACCAGGGTGTTTCTCCCCAACCCCACCCCAGGTACCAGAAACAGGGGAGGGAATCCCCGGCGTCACTTCAGATCTCTCCTTTACAAACTGTACCTTGTACTGTGGTTTAATAACTATAACCAGAGACTGAGACCCGCCCAAGCCACATGGAATCAGGGAAGGACTCCCCTTTTGTAAGTTATGTTGGGTTCAACCCTGCCTGGAACCCGTCGCCAACCTGGCTTCAGCTGCTTTCACAAGTTCGGAAGATTACTGGTGGGTGGGCAAGAGACAGTGCCCAGCACCTTGTCGGTTTTTAGCTTCCACCTAGATCCTGATCACAGGTGGGTTTTGTCCGACACCACAGCCAGGGCTGGCATCCGGACACAGTACCACTGCCATAAATTTCGGACTAAGTCTGACGAAAGAAAAGTTGGACCTGATTAGCATAATGAATTAATCACCCCCTCCATGAAGTGCTTGCAGAACTTAAGAGAGAGAATAATATGGCTAACAGATTTCTTGATAGTCTATCCTATATCTATGTAATATGCTAAATTACCTGTTCTACTACTTCTAAATAGGTTCAGTTTTGGGAATCTGAACGTATGAAACAAGTGCCAAAGAGATACTATCCTCACTAGGGATGGTAATTTGCAAAGGATGAGAAGGTTTCTAAACATATACTTTGAAATTCAGGTCTTTGCCGAGTAAATGACCAATAAAAAACAGAGCTGCAACTAAATTAGAGTGGTTAGGTAACCTCGAGTCACATAAATCATGTTTCAAAAGGTGCAGAAGTAACAAAAATCGTAAATACAAAAGGCAAGATAATTGTGGTATGATATACTGGTATTTGGTGTATTGTTCTGGAACCACAGATTTCATCAGTGAGCCCTCAGAGGACATGTTTTTTCTCAGTACAGTTTTGCTTGTCATAAGCATCAGCAGTTTTAACCGGGGCCATTTCTTAGTGAAGAAGTCTTCACTACCTATCAGTGGAGCAGCAAACACGCACCTTTCTGGAAAGTGGGGAGTCCGCAAATGAGATCTGTTGGGGATGCGATGGGCTAGCACCGACTGTCTCAGCCGGGGAAACTGCTCTCTAGGAGAACGTGTGCTCAGGCAGTGTCTTTTCTAAAAGCTCCAGTCTCCAAGCTCTAAATATAAACTTAGCAGAAAATGAAAACCGGGGAAGCATGGATTCCTAGTAAATCCCTCATCGCCCACGTTATTACAATGCCTTCCATCATTTCCCAACTGCTGATTCCTTCCCAACCCCTCAATCTGTCTGCTCAGACTCCACCCTGCACTATCGCGCTCCCGTCTGAAGCCAAATCTGCCCTCCATGTTTTGTCTGCTGAGCAGGAGAGCAATTTCAGCAATCTCCTGCTTTTCATAAGACCGGTTTATTCCTCCCAATATCATAATTGGTTTCAGCTGAACCCGGTCACCAGTCATCGGCGAGGTTCCATCATGACCCTAGCAGGGAGAGCAGATACTTCCTCTTGCAGTATTTTTTAGAAGAATCTGGGTACTGTCTTAGGCCTGGAACAGAATGCTTGCAGTGCACGTATTTAAAATACAACATGTTTCAGTAACCTACTCACTCAAGATGGACTGAAATTATGACTGTGGGAATCTTCTCAGTTTGCTTTATGTAAGGTTCACGTGAATTATTCCTCAATTCATCAAACTACACCAAGTCATCAAGAACAGAAATCTTGTGAAAATAACCAGCACTGTATCTCTGTAAACATGTTACCTTAACATTTTACAACTTGCTCATAAAAACTGATGAGTAAGAAAATACCCTAGTGTAGAGGTTTATCAGAGGAGTTATGTCTAGGAAATCTCTGTTCACACTGGTACAGAGAAATCAAGCAAGACTTCATTTTTTATAGACAGAAAGATCAAAATGATGAAGTACAACCCAGACAGGCAGGCTCTCCAGTCGCTCATGGAAGGTGCCATGGTTTAAGTTTCTAAGGTGCACCTACAATCAATCATCAGCCCATCCTTATTTTGGCTCATTAATGATTGGTACCAGTAATGGAACCACCTGTGATTATTTTCATCATGGTGACCTGGGTTATCCCACTTGTAAATCCAAACAACCCCTGAGCTATGCTTTCCGGCAAGCGTCACCAGGATACATACAATCTTTGAAGTTGTGAATTATGATACCTCTTAGCATCTTAAGAGTCTTTGTCTGTTTGAATAGGAAGCAACCTCCTCTCTGCTCTATCACACAATAAAGCTTTGATTTCCTGTGATTATCTTACCTTCACATGTGCGGCTCTCTGCGGAGATGGAGAAACCTTGCTCGCAGACACAGTGGAAAGAACCGTCCGTGTTGAGACACTCCCCGTGAGGACCACAGAGCCCTGGCTGCTCACACTCATTAATATCTGCAATTTGAAACAGAGCTTCAGACATGTTTTCATACAATAGCAGGCATGAGAAAATCTAGTACAGAGCGACTAGGCATGTGTTTTGTGGCCCAGTCGTATCATTCGTCCATTAAGAGACCACAGGATGAGGGGAACCATCAGGAGAAACCATTTGGGTAACCCATACGAAAACGCCAATGTCCAAACAGCTCAACCAACAAAGTGTCCAGTTTAAGCTTCACCTCAAACTATCCCTGTCTTGGACATACAGTTCAGCGCCTTGAGGAACGAACACTCACAGACAGCTCTGAGAAATGCGCCTCCTCCAACAGGATGCTGCGCTCACCTCCGTCCTCCCCACTGTCCCATTTACAATTCTCTATAGCCTGCAACGTGGGCTGCTTATGGGCAAAACCAGACACGTCTTATGTGTAGTACTTGGCTCGTACATGTCTCTACATACATAATTATGTCAACTCCCATGTACGTGTCATTGGAAACGGGTAACAGGAATAAAACACAAGAACAAGAAGGTCTTTCAAACCGGAGAAGTTCTTATTTGCATGGCTTTGTGATGGTGAAATTAATAAATGAGGTCAAATGTTTAGAGTGGTGCTTAACGCACAACTAAAGGTCACAAAGCGTTAGCTATTCTCATGAAGACTCACGAACACACAGATAACACAGTAGGTAAACTGTAGTGAGCATCTTATGTTCTCCTTGTCCTTGTGAAATATGCTTCCCACAGCCAGGGAGACAAGACCCTGCTAAACCCTGACAACATGCGCAGTGTCTGCTGTGAGAAAAATGTTCTTTCCCACCAGTTCCAGCTGTGTGGGCACACGATGACCACACGGAACCTAGAGGGTCCTGCCTGGTCACACTGTGTTTTAACTGCTCGCTTTCTTACCGAGCTCCACACTATTCAGTTTACTGCCTGAGAGCGAGGGCTGCGTGCTTCACCACAGAGTTCCTGACCCTTGGTACTGTACATTGGTAGTGCCTTATGAATATCCATTTCCCACAAAATTTGTCAGTTACGCTTATTTTTCTACTAGCCTAACAGTGATTAAGGTTCCCTTTGTCAAAAGGAATGATAAAAGTAAATAATCACATGCCTTCACCACCATCAAAGCAGTAGCTCCACTAAGATCACTGTCCTGTCTTCCTAAAGTCTCTCAGGTCCTCTTTAATCTCTTACCAAAGAAGTCGTTACTATATCCTCTCAGGAGTTTATCCTTAACGTCAATTAAAATGTTTTTTGATGCTCTCTATAAATAGGATGGGGCCTTTACCATTATGAAGTTCATAATAGAATAGAGGAGGTACATGAATAACTGCAAAGTTGAGTAAGAATCTGGAAAATGTACAGACTGTGAGTTCTTCTTAGTGACTTCTAGCACTGACTGAACCACAGACCCGAGGTTCTCTTCCTCAGTAAAGCCAACCCTTTCTGTGCAAGCTCTCCTTCTTGTCCTGCTGATTTCATTGTGCAACAGAAATTCTTGGAATTACTGATTCCACATCCTTTAGTAATCCCAAACTTTCATCCTTTTGTCTGCCATATAATTCAGTCTACTTCTGGGCTATTAAATGCTGAACCAAAATAAGAAATCGAGCAGGAATTTGTCATATTTCTTAACAATTCTCTTATTTTTGTTACCATCAGTACATTTCAGATATTTCAAGGAAGAGCAATGGATCTTATTCTACTGATCTATTTCTCAAGATGATTTCACTCTATGAAATTCTTCACTTATCTTATAAATTGGACATTTCTGTGTTTTTATTCTTTATCTGTTGATAATACACTAGATGACACATCCGAATTTTGATAGCCTCTTAACCTTCAGTTCCACACTTGCCTTCCAATCTGCTGCCCAGAATTATCCCTATCTGGTCAAGAAGTTGGCCACGAAGTTCAGTGGCCTGATGATCTGACTCGTGTCCATAGGCATCCACCCCTGGTTTCTTCCCAAGACTTCCTTCTTATTTTATTGAATAAGGCCTCAATGTGGCCTTCTCAAAGCTACCTGCTTTGCAACTTACACAACTGTGCACAAAATTAATGCTTCAAAAGAAGTTACGTATTAATAAATAATAGTCTGAAAAGTTTGAGGACAGGAACTGAAGACAAATTCCCAGACTTTTTTTTCCAGAAAACTGCTAAAAAGAACAAAATGAATACCTGGAACTAGAGGAACATATGTATTCAACTTGGATTGTACTTATTGAGGCATTTCTAAACTATGCTGCTAGTAACTCTGAGGTGAAAGCGAGGCTATATTTAAGTTGGGTCTCTTTCATGGGTCCAAGATTCCACAGAAATTCACAGTTTGGCACGTATAATTCAAAATGTGAAAAAGAAATGCGTTCTGAATCTCAAATGTATCCTGCCACATTCCTAAGAGACTATTACCATGGCATTTCCACGCTGTGTGCACATCATCATTAGTTTTGCAGGGTGAAGAGAACCTTAAAACACGCTTCCAACTGAAAATGCCTGGTTGAATATGGATCTTCAAAATACTAGGTAAGGTTTAAAGTTTAGGGTCATCATACAGTTACCAAATATATCCCACGGTTATTAGCACCAGTTATCAACTCAGCAACAGAACAGAGTTGGGAATCGGTGCCTCTCTATCGAATGCCAGCATGATCGCCAGATTAAAGAACAGCAGGACGCTCAGTTCTGGCAGAATGAAAGATCAAAGCTGCCTCCAGGGGCAGATTAAAAAGTGATCATTCAGGGCTAGGGATTTAACTCAGTGGCATTGCATCTGCCTTGCAAGCACAAGGTCCTGAGTTCCATACCCAGTACAAAAAAAAAAAAGTGATCATTCAATGCAAGCTAAGCATGTAAGTGATACAAAAACCTCCTGTGATATAAGAAAATGAGTGATGAGAAAGATTCGTACACATCATTCTTTAAACGGGGCTAAGACCTGTTCCAGAAATGCCTGCCATTTACTTGGACCTACATTTTTCAGACAGACATTAATTTATTCTGAAAGCAGGAATAAATATGACAGAGAATGCAATCAGTTTAGAATGACTGACAGTCAGTAAAACCCTAGTTATCTGGTGCTGTCACACATTTGAGAGTTGATACCAAGTCACACAAATAATTTTAATATATGGAGAGAAACAGTGCAATGAATAAATCAGATGACCAAATTCTGGGTGTTATAACTCTAATAGCTAAATTATAAAATTTGTGCTATGACACCTTGGTCAATTTATACTGACTTAGCGTTGCCCATATTTGACAAAAATGAATTAGAAAGGAAAATATCACTTGTAAGCCAAAAAGTCTGTGATAAAAAACAGTATTCAGGTTTTTTGTTTGTACCTCATAACATTTTTGCATAAATAAAGCTCATTTTGTTTAAAGTTACCAAATGAAAACTTCCTCACATAAATATATGCTTACTCCTTCTCTCCCACATCACATCCAAGCGTATTTTATATCAGCACTGGAAATATTAAAACAATTAAATTCACTAATTGCACTGCGGTTGCAAATAAATGTATCACATGAAGCATACAGTCCAGTGTAAATACTGGAATTAGTAAAGGAACTACTTCTAAGACTTTGACACAAAGGTTTCTTATATCTCTGTGACACACATCTGGATATGAACAGTGACACAGATATAAAGCACAACTTTATTCTAACAACACATCTTAGAGAGTAAAATGCATCTTCTGTAAGAATATTGGTAAGCGGAACATGGCCAGGAGATATACTGTGTGGCAAACCCAGAATTTGAAAAATCCAGACGTGTGGAGGTGCACACGTGTAATTCCAACACTCTGGAAAGCCGGAACAAGAGGATCACAAGCTTGAGCCCAGTCTGGGCAGCTTAGAGACACAGCCGGACCCTGTAGTGAGTTTTGGTTAACAAAGTACTGTGCAAAGCAAGGCCTCCCTGTGCCTGAGGCAGACCCCCAAAAGGACACTTTAGTAATACTTTAGTAAGGGCATAGTTTATTGATATAGAAAGCAAAGTGGTAAAGTTGCAGCCAGGAAGAACTGCACAATTTAAGAACAGTGTAAACAGTGACTGAGGACGAGGAGAGACAGAAGTACCTTGACATCCTTTCTTGTCATTTAGCTGAAATCCGTCTGGACAGGCACAATCATAGGACCCATCAGCATTGATGCAGTCTCCTCCCTGGCACACGCTATTGTCCTCCAAGCATTCGTTGATATCTACAAGCCAATTTTTAAAAATTTTAAAGACTTAGTAAACGACATATAAAAAAATTCAGAACCTTTCTCTGCAGTCACATGACCCCCAAATTAGTCTCATTCTTTCGTCTTTGTACGTGGGAGAAACAGTTGTTCAAAAAGCTCAAACTGTATTAATAAAAAGGTTACAAAATCTTAAATGACTTTGTAAGTCCAAAACAGTTTAACTTAAGAACTGTTATAAAATATAATCATTCAACAAAAGAAAAGACTGACTTTGGGTTCATGCGAATGTAGAGAGGGTTTCCCGTAACAGAAAGAACTGAAGTCCCGACAGCCGGTGAGAACACGGGGCGGCCAAGAAGTGTCTCAGAGCAAGGGAAACCAGCAGGGTCAAAAGCCCTGTAAGTTGCTCACCAGCTGTCACAAACGGGTTTGTTTGCCCAGGTTTGTTCTAGTATATATTCTTATGGAGCGTGTGCTGGGAAAGCGGCTTGCTTAACCAATACCCAACTGGCTGTGAGCATGCGAGAGGATTAATGAGGCCCCTAGGTCAGAAGTCTCAAGGGCTGTTTGTTACCACATTGAGCTCATCACTCCCAAAACACTCCAAGAGTCCCAGTTCTAGTGTGTGTCTTGTGCAGGATTTACATAATTAGCATTGCAGAAAGCTGAGGAACAAAACTTCCTTTGTTTCCTCAGAACTTGGCATTTTAAGGCATTTCTTACAAGTATGATTGCTGCTGAAATACATGTGAGGTTCCAGGAGGAAGGGACTAGGGAGACTAGACTGCTGGGGTCCCTCATTCTCCCTGCTGTCTGGTCCCAGTACAGGAGTACTGAATTGAACTTTCCTCACTGAACCCAACCAACCAAGGGGCAAAGAGAAAATAGAGCGCCTGTCCTTTCACTCTGTCAAAACAAAAACAAGGTGACATGATGACTGGTCACCCAGATTTAAAATGTTCTGAACAGTGACCCTAAAGCAAAAAACAATAGTGGATGTGACAGCGAGTTACTGCTTTTTCTTCACTGTGTATTTCCAGTTTCACTGAAGCACAACGTACCTAGAATAAACGCATTTAAGAGTCCAGTTCAATATATTTTAACAACTATATGCACAGCCTCGTGGCCACCAGTCACAGTAAAGGTGTGGGACACCAGCAGGGTCCTGTGGGCCCCTTTGTGTTTGGCTTCTTGGTTTCATCCAACTTGTTGAATGGACCTGGACGATCAATACCTTTCCCTTCTTCATTGATGAGTAGTATTTCACTACTACATTGTGCTTATACCTCACCTTTGGATGAGGATTTGGCTTGCTTTCATTTTGGCTACTAGGAGTAACAATCTTAGAAGCATCATGTGCATGTCTTTGTGAAACATACTTTCACTTTCCTTAAGCAAACATGGAAACAGAACGGCTGAGTCCTACAACAGGTTTGCACCCAATTAATAAAAAGGTATTAGTGCATGTTTCTAGTACATTACACTCATCACAGGGTATCGGTACTTATACATACCACATCCTCATCCTTTTTACTTTCTCCCTCCTCCTCCCTCCCATCCCTCCCCATGCCCAGCCCTTTCCTATCTCTATAAAGTCCACCATCCTGTTTCCCATCTTCTTTCTTCTATTTCTCCCTTTAAATTCTCATATAAGAGAAACCATGCAATACTTATATTTAACTTTGTATATCTGATTTATATCATTCAGCATTACTGTTTTGGGATTCCCTTCATTGGAATGTTCATTTTAGGCACTGAAAACTGAACATGCTCATGTAAAGCTCCTCATCTCGTCCACACAGCCTGCTTCCTTGGGGCTTCTGCACCTGCTAGTCTCCTGAAAGCAATGTTTGTTCCAAATTAATCAAAGGTTATTGAATCAAGACGCCTATATTTACCTTCTTTCTAAAGTCACCACCCTCTCTCAGCACTCCCTGTATATTTCCACTTAAATAACTTACTGCCATTTAACAAACTACTCATTTTACTTTTTTTTTTTTTAAATCGTGTTACTGCTATGGAGAACCTCAGCTCCAGGAAAGCAGCACTTTCTTTCTGTTTGGTTTATGCCCTGTGCCTCAAAGAGTACTAGGTACAAATTTAGCATTAAATATTTACTGAACAAACATATAAATGAATATGTGAAAGATTCTAACTTGGAAAGAAATACTATGACTTTTCCTCATTGTTTTTTTATTTTTTTCCACATAGAAATGTCCAAAAGTGCAGGGCCTCAGGAAAAGCAAGCAATCATCTAGTCAAGTGGAAGGAACCTCCAAGGGGCAACCACAGTAAGGGGAAGGGTTGAAGTAGCTGAAGGAATTAAAGACCAGTCAAGAAGGGACACTAGCCATGGCAGAGCCTGCAGAGCCTGAGAGCTGCGGACGACCAGGAAATGGGGCAGCCCAGTCAACATCCTTCTGAGATTGCGCACACCGGAGTCAGCAGCACGCAGCAACGGCGCCGCCCTTGGATTCTGACTGCAGAGCAGACCAGCAGGGTTGCAGGATGACCGCCCGGAAGCGGAGTCTTTGCCAGCATTAGTAGAGGAAGTTACACGTGTAAACAGAAAAGCCAACAAGAAGGATGTCATTCTCCCATCGCTGCGAGAGACACGCTAACAGACAGAGCTCACCTAATTACGGCAAAATACCTCTGGGGGGCAGGGAGACTGGACCAGGGGGTAATGAGCACGCTAAAGCACCAATGTGGGCCCCTCCGGTGCTCTGAACCATCTGGATGGACTCCAGCCCTGTTTATAACCCAACACACTAGGCAGTCGGTCCTGACTTTAACAGAAGGGGGCTTCAACATGTGTGTGTGTGTGTGTGTGTGTATGTGTGTGTGTGGTGTGTGTGTGTGTGTGTGTGTGTGTGTATATTCCAAAAGAAGCTTTCTTACGGAGCATAATTCTATCTTACAAACATAGATTTTCATAATGAAGAACGAGATGGCTAAAAAGTTTTTGCTTGGCTTTTCATGCAATGGCTGTTTTAAGAATGAAAAACCTTGGACTTCTGATAAGAAAGCAGCCAAAACAGAGGAGCACGTCCACGGTCGAGTATACAGTGCAAGGTGTAGTCTCAGTGGTCCAGATATTCTCATTTGGGCCAAGCACGAGAGCCCAGAGACACCCATGGCTGGTATATGCTTTCTACACCTTTGCATGTACATGCCCTGTACCCTCCCCCCGGCTTTCTTCAACAATTCGTCCTCTCGTGCTTGGCTCCCTGCAACACAACTGCCCCATCTGCCTCGGAATGCCAATTTGTTGGGTCATTCACACCTACACCTATGTTGCGAAGTCTCTCAAATGCAATTTTCTAGTCATAATACTACTTATCACTTGTTTGACCACTGTCCAATCTTCAATACACAGGTATCTTGATGATGACTTTTCATTCCTGTTATTAATCTCTGAGAATCATCATCACCTTAGGGAAAAATCCTAGAAGGTAAATTACTGGTTCAAAGACAATGCTCATTTGAAGGCCTTTGAAACTCTGCCAAAATTGCCCTGTTAAAGGGTTGGGTCATTTTACATTCCTAGTAGCAGCAAAGTACAGGTACTCCGCCACACAGGGACTGCTTATACCAAATTTTCTGGTTAATATACAACATGCTGCAAATGACAGTGGACTTTCCCCCAAACAATTGTCCGGGAGTAGAAAAGGATCTCCAAACATTGTAAGATGGGCCACAAAGTCATTCTCTAAAAAGCCCATTTACTTCCCTCACAAGCATAGTAGTTCAGACCCTCACTGGAAACCCAGCCTCTGCATGGTGGGTCATACTGCATCACTCCCAGAATTCCCATTCACAACTCGTAGGCAGCAAAGGAACAGGTAAGCCGGAAAAAAAATGGTTACTAGGGTGGACACTGAAGCCCAGGATCATTCACAGGCGATGGGCTGGGGGTAAAGGACAGAAAGAGCAGGTAGAAGAGAGTCCCTCTCCACACACAGGGCCCTTCTGGACCCAGACTCTAAAGACAGGTTCTGGGCCCAGGCAGGCAGAGGAAGTGGTTCATGATTGCACCCTGTTGTACGGATGAGGTGTCTACCTCACAGACACACTTGATACAAAAAGCTCAGCTCTCACACACCTCCCAGTTATCTGGCAAATGAAGCTGTTTTTACTTCTTTGGAATATTTGGAAGTCGGTCTTATATGAATGGCAGTTAGGGCTCAGAACTATGTACCCGGGATAAACCCTTAGCTGGTAAAGGTAAACTGATGTGTTACGCCTGTAGCTGGCACAATTCTAAAGGACAGCTACAAGCCAGGCAAAGAGAAACTGGACTCTACTCCTTCCTCTGCATTCTTTTTGTGACCTAGCACCCTCAACTGAGAAGTCAAAGGCAGAGCTCATGGACAGAGGTGCAGACGACACAGAGTGACCTGAGATTCTGGCGTTTGGTGATGCCGAGACCAGGAACAGCTCTCACCTGCACAGTGATCTCCAAGGGCAGATGCTCTGTAGCCCTGGTCGCACACACACTGGAAGGAGCCCTCTGTGTTCCTGCACTGGCCATGAGTGCAGAGGTGCCGGTGCTGGCATTCGTCAATATCTGCAGGAAAAAGAGCACAAGAGAATGGGAGGAGTAGTGAGTCACACACCCAATCACTCATGCGTACAAAAGAGACCTAGAAATCATGTAGTTTATAATTAAACTAGAATTCTCACTGTGTGATGCAAATCGACCAATGGGGAAAATCCAGGTGAACTTAAACTTATTTAACCAATGAGCCAGGAACCCGGATGCAGTAACCTCACCGTTCACCCACAGGTGGCAAATACTTTATTGTAATCCCCAACCTCACTCTTGGATCTTTCGTAGATTCCACTGTAAAGAACACACAGCCCTGTAATAGTCCGAGGCAAGGGCCAGCAAATCCAGCCCACTGCCTAGTACTGTAAATCAGTTTTACTGGGAAGTGGCACCTGATATTCACTATCTGGCCCTTTACTGTCTGCCTGCTCCTGATGTGAGCACCACAGCACACGTCTTCATTTCTCATTGATGAATTTATGCTTTGTCCATGTTCCGTATTCATTTGTTCACTCTGTCGCAATGATGATCTGGCCAAATGCAAAAGTCCTTCCTGTGCTCTCAGCGCATTTGCTGTTCCACACTTCCGCTGAGTCACCCTACACACACACACACACACACACACCCTCAATTTAGAGATCACTTGTTCTGCTTGCAGAACCCTGAGTTGGGGCTCACACACATACATATATCATATTCGCACAATGGTGGCACAAAACAGATGGCCTGTATCCATCATTAGATTTTAATAAACAGGCTTCCCTAAGGGCAGCAGCTGCTCTACCACACTCTTTATGACGCCCAGTGAGGAGGCAGTCTGGGTCTGCTTCCAGCTCGAGGACTCTGTAACATGTGACAGCACTGGTCTACTTCTGTCGGTGTGCTTCTGTGAGAGTCAGCGCACACACCAGCTGCCATGCGGACCCCGAATCCGTGCTCTCTCCACAGTGGTCACAGGATCAGTGTGATGTCACAGCCACCTGCCACCTAAAGTGGTTTTCCTCTGTCGGTAATCTGGTGGGCGGTTCTGGTTACATCTAATTTACCCTGGGCAGCAATATCCCAGGCTTTGCCGAAGAAAGGACGACGGCTAGGACAGCTTTACTCTATCACGTGTGCAAAGGTCTTATCCATTCACTTGTAGATTTTTACGCACAGTAGTAGGTATTTATTAAATACCGACATAACTACAATTAGAAGTCCTAAAGATAAAGACTTGGAAAGGGATTCATAAAAGCTAGGACAAGCTGATTCATTTATCTTTGTAAGTGCTTGTGTGTTTTACCATTCTCTACTTCTGGATTAGGAGCGGTTATAACATGTTCTGTCTTACAAAGGGATAACTAGGGGAGGTTACAACACTGGTAGATGCCTTTCTAGTTGTCATTAGATGTTCTCACTTCTGGGACACTATCTCAGGAGACTTTTTTTGCTCATTAAATATCAAAGATTAATACAGATATGGGTATGATTGATTTTCTTAAGACAGTTATTTGCAAGTAATATGAATTTTGTTCATAAATAAGAAATGTTTCTTTCTACTCTGGACACTTGTGGTTGTCACAGGGGGCATCATAATATCTTCAAGCTCATGAAACATAAATTAAGCACAAACTTACTGGGAGTAAAATATTTCCCTCTGAAATTCAATGAGATACTTCGTTAAAAAGTCAGCCCTATACTGGGCATGGTGGCACATGCCTATAATCCCAGAACTCAGGAGGCTGAGGCAGGAGGATCTCCACAAGTCTGAAGCCAACCTGAACTAGATAGCAACACCCTGTCTCAAAAAAATAAAACAAAACAAAAAAGGGCAACCTAGTAAGTTCAGAATCCTCACTCTCACCTATAGGAACAGAACACATTTCACAAATTTTATGTCTCTGAGATCTATTCCTGACAGCAAAGGGGGACACTATACCAGTCTTACTGGAATGTCTTTTTTAGAGGTATTAAAGGCAAACATTTTAAAAAGCTAAAAAGACAGAAAATTAAGATCATTACAATCTACAATTCCAGGACAATATAATTATCCTCTAATTGCTGAAATCCCAGTATGTCAAACCTTTAAATGAACTTACACGTTTACATGGAAACTGCTTTCTGTAGTAAAGAACTAGAGAGCAATGATTTTCCTTTTTAATACTAATGGTTAGGCACTGGTCACCCATGCTGTATTTTTCAAATTTAAATCTCTTCCATCTTCTTTTATAGACTGGCCTGACCCGTGTAAGTCCTTGGCTCTCTGGTAGTTGGGAGTGTGTAGAATGCACGCTCACTTTAATGAATGTACAGTTTTTCAGGTCAAGTCCCTTAAGCTGAAGCCTCAGTAGTTCATGCCGCCCATACCCTTACCTTCACACTGGTCTTTCGCTGCTGACAGCTGGTACCCTTGGCCACAGGTGCACCGGAAGGAGCCCTCTGTGTTCTTGCACAGTCCATTCATACACAGATTCCCTTGCTGACATTCATCGACGTCTGTTAACACGAACGATCATTATTTTAGGAGGGAGATGACCTAAGAGAGGGCTCTCCGCAATGCATCCTGGGATGACTATCGCTAAAATAACAGCACGTCTTCTGTGAGGCAGTATAAACTTGAGCACATACCAACCCGCTACTCTTCCTTGTATTAGCCACAGTATGCTTGGCTGTGGAAAAGAAGCTATTACAGACAATAAACTTCTAGGAAAAACTGATTTAAAACTCACCGCCTCTCTCTCATACTTTGGATAGAGCACAGACATACTGTATGAAATAGTTCAAAGTGGAAAACAGAAGACAGAACCTGAAGCATAAAATAGTGACAGTCAGAGAGTTCGCAGACCTGCTGAGGTGCATGACGCTCAAAATAGAACTAGCAAGAAGTTTTAAACACAAGTGAAAACATAGGCGATTACAGAAGGCAACTGACATTTCTACTTTATGCAGAAGCCGAACTGCAGGGTCGAAGAGTCACAGTGCAGAACACTGAGCTTCTTCCAAAGTATCAACTGAAAACCGAGAGAAATGTAGTACTGTGGCTGACGGAATGAACGCCAAAGGAAAAAGTGACAAACGAGGATTGTTTAAATGCCTTGACAGAAGATAAAGCTACTGGCTGAGAAAGAACATAGCTCTTACTAAGTGCTCTAAGAGATGTCAGGTGTATATATATATGCACAACTGGCTTCGTTGGCACTGCGGACATTTCTGGTAGGAGTTTTCCAGATGTCTCTGTTAGTCTGTTAGACTGGTCTGCTCTAATCAGAGAAGGCTGACTGGTCCTGTGGGTGCACAGAGTGCCTTCGTGTGTTCTGTTAAAATAACCAGTCAACTCATCAGAGTTGATGGTTACCAAAACATGGCAGTACTGCTCGTCACCAATTGTACCACAGATATTTTTGGTGAGGATTACAGCAGAGAGCAGATGTAAAACACACTAGCCTTCTGTTCACACCTGTCTACATGGAATCATAAATAAAATGAACACAGTGTGTTTTAAAGACCATGTCCTAAAGATCACTGTCTGTTTTCTTCTAAAAATATTGTGTTTTAAATGTCTCTAAGTTTTTGCCAGGACAACTCATTAACTGGTTAGTTAGTTCTCTCAATTATGTTTCCTAAATAAAGCTTCATTTCTTAACATCTACGGAGGCATTGTCTCAGTTTTATCCTGAGGTAAGCAAGGTGTCAAGTTATTTCATGTTCCCTGAAATAGCTTGCACAGATTATCAGTATAACTGAAGTTCAAGAACTTGCTTCTTTCTTAACTTTTCACAACATTTACTTATTTAACTAACTAGAAACTTTGGTTTATTTCACTGCTTGTGTTACTGGTCCCCTTTACTTGTACATAATTCCTGGCTGCCAACTATTGACTAACTGTAGAGAAAGTTAAAAATTATCCAAATTTCACCTTAAGAATTATTATACATCTTCCCATAGTTTAAGTCTATTAGCTTTATGAGTGGCTGCTACATACTTTCTTTCAGCACATTTTATAAAACATCTGAGGTGTCAGTTGACAAGCTTAAAACCAGCAATGGCTCTTGTAGCTCGTTGGTTTTCGCATGATGTTTGACAACATTTTTAGTATTTTGGACTCTTTCAGACTTTCTCTTAGAAGATGACAAGTTAAATATTCCCATGTGAAGATGTGTGCAGCAAGGACAGACCCTTCATTCCAAACGCTGGCTGGGCACGCCAGGCTTCTTACATAAGTTGCTCATTTGTGTCGGGAAGACTGTCAGAAGAAATCGGTTGTAAGTACTGACACATACACACTTGGAGGAACTTGAGGCCACGCAGTTATCTTGACCAAGAAAGTCTTTAAAATGACTAAGTGGAACAGAGGCAACTTATTTCTAGAAAACACTTTTCTTTTCCAATGAGGGACAGAATTCCTGAGAAGAAATCTCTCCAATAAAATAAATGTCTTTGTGCCAAGAGATAAATAGAAAACACTGACTTCCACGAAAGGTATTACTTTAAGGAAATTAGACATATATTTCTGTAACAAATTCAGCTCAGAGTTAAAATAGACTGACAATTTAGAGGAAATTTAGGACACATGGTGCTAAAATGCATAGATAAAATCACATCAAGGGAAATAAATACTCAATTAATACATTAGGTAAGGTGTTTGCTATCTGAAAAAATTTGTCAGTGCATTTAGTGAGGTGAAGACAAAGTCGAAGTGAACACCAGGGGTGACCAACATGTTAAGACTGGCAGTCACTGGGATACTGGAAAAAGGGCAGACACACGATCTGGGATAAATTTGAGAACTATGAGATGTGGTGGTTTGGGAGATTATGAGAATATTAAAGAAAAAGATAACCCTACTGAAGAAACGGAAGGCTTGGATAGAGGAACACTTAGCATACACGCAGGTTTCCAAAGCTGAAGGCAGAGGTCTTGCCGTATCTGAACTCAGATGGCCACAGAGAGACATCGTAGGTGACTACAGGTCACAGTTAGTGCCAAGTGGAGACAACGGCCCTTTTCCAAGTCTAAGCTTTGTCGTGGGTTCCTTCCTTTGCCTTTGTATTCAGAATTTCAAGAGCACGTCCAAACACCAACACCTCTATGAAGCTTTCCCGGATGCACACATGCTGAAGCAGGCGCACTCTCCTCGGCTTCAAAAGGTGTACACTCCTGTTTCACCACCACCACCACAGCCACCCACTGTGTCATGCTCTGCTTTTACACAAGCACCCTTCACGAACTGTCACCTCTCCTCTGTCCCTCTCTGAAGATGCAAAAACTGAGTTGTAGCAAAATAAGCTCAGGTTGATTCCGTCCATACCAGACTTTCACATTCTAGCTTTTGGGTTTTTGTGATGCTTGGATCAAAGCCAGGGTCTCACACGGCTCAACATCCTTGTACCACGTACTCCTCAGCCTTGTTTTGTTTTTGTTACTGTTTTTCTTTTTAAACTAAGCTCTGGACTTTGCATTGCACAAGTTTTCCCAATCTCATCTTTTTTCTGTTTTAGGGCCCAGTCCAGGCTTCTACATTGCACTCCGCAGTCTTGCCTTCCCAGTCAGTCTTTCAGCCGTCCAGGACCTTCACTGTCATAATGTGGAATGGCCAGAGTCCCGATGAATGTCCCAATTTGTATTTGTCCGTTGTCTTTCTCAAGTTATGGGTTTTCAGAAAGAACAGCACAAAGGCATCTGTGTCAGGGGTCAGTGTCATGTGGTCACTTTCCTCCCTCGCTTAAGCAGCGATACTGCCGTTAAGAGATGTCATTATCTCGAATTATCAGTTGTAGACTTTGCATCTCTTCTGCTGAGCAAGGGTGCCTGGAGAGATTACAGCCTCTCAGGGTACTTGCAGGTGAGCAGCGCACCTGTGACATGCTGGCTCCCTGATGCAGGTGAGATGAAGGGAAGGTGGGAAGAAGGCAGCTGCTGCGGCCGCCCTGCAGAGTACCCTGCACGCCTGGAAAGCGGGGTTCCGAGGGGCCGCTCCGGCTGTGGTGATGGTGAACTGTACAGCTTGGGGAGATCCCGTCCAAGAGCAGCAGGCTCAACTGGTTTGGCGATGGCCAAGAGCAAGACAGTGGACATCAGTCATGACATGTGCACTTAGGGGAATGACATGAAGTCTGGAAATCTGAGATCATTATGGAAGTTCTCAGAGTAAACCCCTAGAAGAGCCACCATTCAGGGAAGAAGGGAAGAAGGGAAGATGGGTAGACAAAGTGAGATACTCATGAGCGTGTAGTGAGGTCAGAACAGGCACAGAATCTTCATAGCACAGTGGCGAAATCAGTATAGCTGGGTCACAGAAAGCAAGCTGAAGAATACAGTAGTGACAAACTTGAAATATGAAGGATAGGGATAGATGACAAGCATTCTCAGTGACTAGCAGATCTGAAAAGAACCAGGTAGACTGAGAAGAAGGTAAAACAAAGAGATGACTGTACTGTTAAAAATATATGTGTATGAAGATTTGCAATTATAAAAATTAAAGATAAGAAATATGAACAAGCGTTCTAAGGCTTGAGATCGTCATGCACCGTAGCCTAAGTTTGGGAGAAGAAATAACACCTTGTAGACTATCCTCATTTTTAATCGGGCCTGAGGAGAGGAACGATGCAAGGAGTCAGTAGAAAACTGTGGATTTGGGTCAGGACAGAAAGGCCCAGAAGAGAACAGAGATGCGCCTACTCGAATAGCGGGCACTGTAAGAAAGGACAAGTCATCAAGTTCAGATGGCTTTTAATGCTTTCCAACCAGCAGCAGATGCTTCCACTCTTGCAGGACACCAGGATATTCCTTTACTACTTGCCTGCTCCAATGGGAGATTGTCACCCGGCTCCTTCATTTACATGGAGACACTTACTCAGGAAACAAGAAATTTCTACTTGCTCTTTTTCCCCTTTGGAAAAAACCATATACTTTCAAGTATAAAAGCAGTGGAAGGATGCAGAAAGGAACCAATTTAAAGAGTTTTATATCAGAAAATAATCAGAACCAAAAAAAAAGGGATTATAGGGCTGGGGATGTAGCCCAGGGGTAGAGCACTTGTCTAGCATTTGTGAGGCCCAAGGGTTCAATCCTCAGTACAGCATGCATAAATCACGAATCAATGGATGGATGAACGAATGAAAGTATTTAAAAAGTAGGGAAACCTTGCACAAATTACAGCAATATACTATCAAAATGTGTATCAAGATATACACACACACACACACACACACACGTATATAAACACAATGAGATCATATACATTGATTGAAAAAATAAATCTTAGCAATAAGATTAAGGTAAATAATTAATGAGATTAATAATTAAATTTAATTATTAAGACAAATTTACAAAAGAATGTAGGTGCGAAGTATATAAAATAAGTACTTAATAATTGTAAGTGTTTGGGGAAATATTAGCAGAAATGAGCATAGTAAATATTAGACCTTTTTAGAATTAAAAGGAATGGATATTTCAAAATCAGCAATTAATGTCTTACTAAAATGGTAACAAAATTAAAATAATTTCATTTTTATGAATAATGAAATAATTCTAAAATTAGTTTATAAAGAGGCCTGCTCCAATTTTTTTAATGGTAATGGGAAGTTGGAAATAATGTGTTTGTTCCATACCTAAAGAACAGCAGAAAACAATGTAACAGCAATGCACTGTAATATTATGCAGCCCTTCAAAATATTTGAAGAGTTATAAATGGAATATAAATGCTTATGACATACAATTAACAAATAAAAACTGTACATCTTGCTATACAATTACTTAGGAATATTACAAATGATTTCTGTTTTACCTTGCTGCCATTGCCAAATTTTATACAATGAGTATATGCTGGCTTTTTAATAGCAATTTTATGGCTATGTCACATGATTCTCCTACTCAAAGTGTATGCAATTCTTTTTTTTTTTAATATGTTCATGGAATTGTGCGATTCTGTGTATTGGTTTTGTAAACACAAAAGCTTAAATAAATAGATCTGTGGCTTATAGACATTCTCTAAAACATACATGCTTTCCATTTACGATGGATATAAAGCCCCTTTCAAGAACACCAAACAAAACAGTTCCAAGTAGCTCAGTCAAAGCAGAGGCAGGCGGCGAGCAGCATTGCCCTTCTCTGGGGACAGCGGCTTTCACTTATCTGTCAATGCAGGCCCAGCACCGTGGGAAGTCCGAGCACACCCTCACCTTGACAGTGTCTGTGGTCGGGCGTGGGGCCGTAGCCTCTGTGACAGGAGCACATGTAGGAGCCCTCAAGGTTGGAGCAAGAACCATTGGAGCAGACATTTGGTTCCAGGCACTCGTCCACATCTTGGGGAATGTTGCATAATGGAAAGAAAAACGGAGACAGACAAGACAGAAAAAGAAAACATGAATAAAGATAAATCTGGTTGAAAGGAAACAGTAGACCTCCAGAAGAGAGAGCAGACTCTCCAAGTGGCAGTCTGAAAGTAGGGTGCACACCGAAGAAGCAAATTTATTAATACGGAGAGTAACAACTGCTAGTTTTTGTCATGTACTCACTGCATGTAAGCGCCGAGGGCTTTCTACACATTATCTTGTTTAGCTGTAATAGAAGTTATATGGGCTTGTCGTTTTACAGAGGAAAGAAAACGGTGGTTGTGAGATTAAAATCCAAAGCCCATCCTTTTAATCTAGCAGTAAGTTTCCATCACAGGCAAAAACTACTGACAGTTCAATAAAGAGAGAATGAGTTTTATGTTCTTTTTCATATTTGTTAACACAGTACTTATACCAAAAATAAGCACTCAGGTTATCACGGATTTCATTCAACAAAATTCAGTCAGTTCCTACTGGAATATTATCATTCAAAAAGAAAAATGTGAATTCTCTACTCCATGTGAAAGCCCTCAGGTAAATCCTCCGTAGGCCTCAGGGGCAGACACTGCAATAGCATCAATATTCCAAAATTCAGGGCCGGGGATTCAGCTCAGTGGTGCTGCCATCTGCCTCACAAGCACAAAGTCCCAAGTTTGATCCCTGGTACCAAAAAATTCCAAAATTTAAACAGGAAAAACTCAATCCCAAAACAACAGCTCAGGCCACATCACAGTTTCGGCTAAGCCTCACCTTAGCCTGTAACACGACATCTTAATCATAAAGCAGAGAGAGGAAAAACATGAAAGGGAAAATGCTCTTGAACACATACATTTCATTTTAAACGCTCACTATGAGAGCAATACAGGCTTTTTATTTAAAATGTATTCTATCTCTTTTTTTGCGGTAGAATTCCGAAATACTTACACTGAAACATGCCGAAGGGGTATCAGTGTACGTGTGTGTTTTTTCACACAGAAAGAAGAGGCCAGGAATGGGCACTGCCTAGGTATTCCACGTTGCTTTCACAAAACAGCACTAATTATGGGGAACTGATCCCGGTCCAAGACAACAAAAATAGCATTTCCAGACTGACTCATTATCCACCCTTTCTTTGGTTGTGGGAACGCACTTTTGTAAAAGCTGAAAGCAAACAACTTTGAAAGAAGAAGCCAAGCACTGGAGCCAAAGTAAATAATGGAACAGAATGAGCCTAGACACTAGGCACGGAAATTCCAGACGGCAACGGGAAAATGTCATGTCTAGTATCTGGTTTGGTTTCAAAAATGTTAACAAGTTCAGAAACGTATGGATTGCTCCTTTAATTGTTCATGCACCAGAGAGAGTGACTTAGAGGGCTGCAGAATGTAACAGTGAAATCGGTTTCTAAGACCATATTTTCTTTAAAGTAAATTAACAGACAGTGTAGATGTCCCTTCGGAAGATACCCATAAAAGTCCTCTTGCTTGGCTACTGCTATGATGAATGATGAAACAGAATGCTGTGAAGTATCTAGGTAGTCTGAGGTGTTTACTCTTCTCTTCACTTAGGATAAGCAAAACTGTGTGAACCAGACTCATGCCAAGCCAAGCATTTACACGTAGAGAGAACAATCTGAACTGAGTGAGGACGTGGTCTTAATGGACGTTACACCCTGGAGGAAGCCTCTAAAGCACAACCTCAATAAAGAATTTCTACAAAGAAGGGAGAGGTCTAGAAAACTTCCACATATATAAACATTTAGATCAAACTTCTCTCCTAAAATGCATATCCAGCATGCAGCTGGCACTGGAGAGCCCTGTGAGATCTCACAGGTATCTCTGAGTTTTCACAGCTAAAACTGGTCCCTGCTCTACCGTTTCTTCACGTGGTTTCCCTTATCAATGCATGGGTACTACTGTCCCCCCGCCAATGTCCCACTCAAGAACTGAGTCACCCTCCTGAATTCCTTACTGTTCCTCTTTCCCCACACAAGTCACATCAATCTACCTTCCAAATCTCTCTCAAATCACCCACTTGATTTCATTCCTATTATTTCCATTTCCTCTTACCTGGACTAGTGCCATCATCTTTTAACTTGTTTTTCTAAGTCTTGTCATCTCTCTATTATCTATCATGCAGCCAGGATAAACTCTCTAAAATATACATCTAATCAATGGTATTGCTCGTCTACTTTTTAAAACCTTCAGTAGTTTCCAATTCCACTACTTTTAGTAGGGTTCTTCCATTTAGTCAAGGAGAAAAACTGTGGGGCCCAGGTGATAACAGAAGCAGACAGCCAGGCCCCTGTAGTTCTTATTTCTAACCCCTAGGAAGATCTGCCATCAATAAACTGGGAACTATGATGGTCTCTTCCAGCCCACTATCCACACCCCCATTGTCACCTCCCCTCTATAGCAGAGGGAGAAGATTAAATATTCAGTTTTCCATATTGGAGTTCAAACCTCATCTTACTCCAACATATGGTCTGACAGAATATTCACATCACTCAAATACTTCCAAGGTGTTTACATAATGAATACAAAAGGTCTTAGTGCTTTCTACCTCAGGCAGGAAACTTACCATGAATACTACTGTGTTCACAGAAAAATGGGTTTTAAACTTCAAATAATTTACCAGTGGGTCGAGAGGACATAATAATTTGGCATTTGCCAGTCAATAAATTAACTGAACCTCCTAGAGTAAGAAAGTTGCCAGAGGTTTACAAAGTCAGACTTTGTAGATATTTCAGTTCTGAAGTATATGAACCTATCTTACTATGCTATCACCCAGTCTAGACTGATCCTTCTCCTCTACAACCGAGGCATTTAAAAAAAAAAGCAAAAAAACACCAAAAATGCTGTGTTGAAAACAGAGACGCCAGGCTCCTGGGCTTTCTGGGCTGGCTAGATGGCCCTCAGAGAAGACAGAACAGTCTGGCATAACCGATCCATACTGAATCCTGGTTGACTGTTAGGATCATTTCTTCCTTTTAAAGATGGTTCACCTCATCATGATCGTCAGCATGAGGATCAGTGGTCAACAATTCCAGCAGAAATGAGAACACTAACCTCACTCCAGCTCTCTGGCAACTCTCCGTTCACCACAATTTCACAACCACGTCTCTCAGCTGGCCAGCAACCCCACCTTGCTAGTTTTTTCCTTGCCTTGGGATGTAATTCATGTGGGTCAGGAACTTTTTCAGCCTGTGGCTTCCTAATATCCTGGGAACAAACCAGGCTGCCTCAAGCCTCTCCCTGGCGGGCACGACCTACCAGGCACAGAGGATCTTCAGGTGCTGACTTCACCCAGTCATGTTCACATTCTCCCCAGGGTGTAAGGATGGCGCCTCACACTCCACCTTATCAGTTCCTTGGAGGTGAATTTGGTTAGAATTTGTTGCAAAGCAACAGTTTACAAGCATTACTTCCTGTGCTTGCAAGGAGATATGTCTATCAGCAATGTGAACCAATCGCTTCTTTGAGGTCATTCTAGCACAATGAGTTCCTCACTCACCGATACAGACCCCAGTGAATGAGGACCATGTGAATCCAGACCAGCACCTATCGCTACGTGAAAACACAGGATCACTGCCCACCACAATGTGCCATCGTGTCAGTGATTCCCCAACTGTTCTTCACACATGATGTCTTTTACTAAAGACGATGTGAGAACATATTTGACAGGAAAGCAAGCCTGGTAAAATGAGAGGCGGAGGCCGATCCATGTGATGAAGCAACTCCAAGTACATCTGAGATATAGTAAGTCCCCAGGGTCTCGGGCCCCTCTATCAGTTTTGATGAAGTTAAAATACAGAATAGCAGAGCTTCTGACAAAAGTCTGTTCTGCAAGCCATGAAGAATCATCACAGCTCTTCAGAAGTGGAGAAGAGCCAAGGCTGTGAACACCCTACATAAGGAGCCAAGGATGATCTCAGAAAATTCAACCCACTAATCCCACCAAATTACTGGCTTCCTAGCTCACCTTTCCAAAGGAACATTCTGTCTTTCAGAAGAACAGCTGCAATACCTGTGGTGTGGTGCAGATTTACCATTTCAAACTCTGGAGTCCCTGAGGCATTATTACCACTGCTTACAAGGGATGACACCCACCCGTGAGACACCCCCCCCCCGCTCTATGAAGTTTTATACAGCAGAGGTACGTGAAATACCACACAGAAGTAAACGCTGGAGTTCTGGATGAGACCTGGGGTTCTGTCCTGGTTTGGCCATTTATTACCAAATAAATGACCTTGAATGAGCCCATTCACCCCTTGGAGAATCAATTTTCCCATCTGTCCTGTCTGTCCTACGAGGACAATTACTGTGAGGATCAAATGAAGCGACCCAACTAAAGTCCTTTGCAAACTACATAATTAGCGGTGTTCATTACGGAAAGTATTCTTCCCACACAGGCATGGTCCTGCCTCCAAAAATGAGGTTCTATCACTGTTTTTTTCTATAATTTCAGGTCTTTTCTAGCATGTAGTAGACAGATAGTCAAATGCTCAATAAATTACCCAGTGACTAATTAGAAGATCCCTCTAGTGTATAATGACTCAGGGATGAGGTTGACGCTTGCACAGTCCACAGCAGATGGAGAAGGTTCACTGTTATGTTGGTGCTAGCTTATACAAAAATAAAGTCTTCGGGCCGGGGATTTAGCTCAGCAGTTCGGTGGCCTGCCTTGCAAGCGCAAGAACCCGAGTTCAATCCCCGGTACCAAAAAAAAAAAAAAAAAAAAAAAAAAAAAATCTACAATTTAAAAAAAAAAAAAAAAAAAAAAAAAAAGTCTTCAATTTCAGATAAGCCCATGAATATTCAAAAGTTCCATAAAGGGTGGTACTGAATCAATCTTGAACTCTGAAAATAAATCCTAATGTGAAAAGAATACCTAGAACAATGAGCTGTGTTTATCCTGCCAGTTCTCCGGTCCGGTTTTGGTTAAGAGTGCGGCTAGCTAGTTGTTAAATGGATTGAACAGTATTGATTTCTTCAAATGCTAAGAACTAACATATTTGAAGGCCTAAGCAGAGGTTAGGAGGTGACCCTTTCCTTAGGGATTAACACAGAAGGAGCACTTTGGGAAAATGTCAGAAGTTTGCATCACATATCACGTGTTTATCATGGACTCAACTACAAAGACACTAAAGTAACCCTGAAAAGGGCTACTGCACATATCCAGTGAGCACAAATATCCTGCCGTGTGAAGGAAGGCAAATAAAATGAAGAGTGCAAATAGCACCACTATTATAGAAGCCTAATCATTTGTTAGGAATTATTAATGACCCTATAGAGAATTATCATGATTCCCAAGAATTGTATTCTACCTATGTTAAAAAAATGCTAAGAAGTTGCAAAGAAACCATAAAATTACTTTAATTCATAAAAGAAAGTTTCGGGGCCAGGGATTTGGCTCAGTGGTACTGCCGCCTGCCTCACAAGCACAAGGACCCAAGTTCGATCCCTGGTACCAAAAAATAAAAGAAAGTTTCTATTTCATAGACAGAGTTAAAAACTAGATGACATGAGCTTTCTGAAATTAAAAAAAGAATAAATATGGTTCTATAGCATAGAGAAGTATGGCATATAGTTTACTTTGACAGATATCAATTACTACCATATATTTTATATTTCATGACTAAATCAATAAAGAGAAGTGATACGGTTGGGAGAACAAGGATTACAATATTTACTAGGTGCTTCAAATCACTTGTTGAATTCTGACAATAAACCCTGCAAAAAGATATTTCGATTTTTTTTTTTTTTAGTATTTTACAGAAAATGAAGCTAAGATGAAATCATATAAACCAAAGTCTGTCTAATTCCAGTGAACTAAGACCTCTATATCAGAGACAACGAATGCACCTTTAAAGAAACCTGAGTGTGTTTCCTTGGGGAATGAGCAAAGAGAAACCTGGCTCCGATAGGCTGGCTTCCCTTAGGAGAGTCCTGGTTGAAGCAGCCAGCGGGAACTGGCAAGAACCCAGGGCGATGAAGCAGTCGTGAAGGACAGGGATGAGAGTGGGCGACAAGTCCAGGCTGTCAGGTCCAAGAAGTGAGTGTTGATGACCAAAAGGGGCTCCTGGGAAGAGACTGTAACCCACAACTTGAAAGCAGCAGCTACATTAGCACAAGTGCCAACAAGAGTTGCCAAAAAGTATTATAGGATTCTGTGTTAGGTGGGGTCTGACAATGATGGGTACCTGAAGCGGACAATAAACTATTGAGAATATGCACCCTGAACTAAGCACTGGGGGAAAACGTAGTTGCCATAAACACGTGTTAATCTTTTACGTTTTCTGCACAAAATAATTCTAAACAAAAACAATTTCTATTCTACTTCATAAATTACGGAGAGGCAGCGATTAGTAAGATCCATTCTACAAGCCTGGTGTGGTGGCACACACTTGTCGTCCCAGCACTCAAGAGGCTGAGGCCAGAGGACTGAGAGTTCAAGGCCAGCCAGGGCTACACAGTGAGACCCTGTCTCAAAACCGCTACCACCACCACGAAACAAACGTCCATCTTATGTGGCATGCATACAATTGATGGTTCCGCAAGTTCATTACTTAGTCTGTGAAAGAAAAAGAAAGTATAACTGGTACCAAAACCCTGCTGAATATAGGGGTCAAAATAGCAATTTGTTTTTTGTTTTTTTTTTT
>NW_022900914.1:13652743-13658795 GCF_012274545.1 Fukomys damarensis | reverse complement strand
TTTTTTTTTTTTGGTATCGGGGATTGAACCGAACCTCTGAGCTAAATCCCCAGCCCCGAAATAACAATTCTTAATAAAGCCTTTTAAGAGAAAACAGTAAAAGTCAATCGACGTGAACACAGGCAAGTTTAAAGAAAAAAACATAAGCAGCATGACAAGCTTATGTGATATTATGTAAAACACTGTCTGACCTAAACAATGTAAAAATACACGGCCAGTGAGAAAGTCCTAGAAAAAGGATACAGTGGACCCTTTCCTTAGGAACTCAATTTGTTTCTGAGGGCTGGCTGTAACTCAGGTTGGTCAACTGAAGGCTCAGGCTCCTCTACAAAGCCATCGAAGTCTCTCTCCTGTACACAGGCAGATCTCAGTGCCCTTAGAAAGGTAATGGCCCAGGATTTCTTAACCCCACACAGGAAAAGATGCCGTAATGTTCTTTCCAGAACTCTTTAAGGGTTAAATCTGTATCTGAGACCATCTGGAAGCACAAGCAGCCAGAATTCGGGTTGTAATTCAAGACTTGGTTAAGCTAAAACTAAAATTCTGGTCACAAATCAAGTTGTTCATCATGTCAGACCAGTCTTAACTTGTGGGTCCACTTACTGAGGTACGGACTCATTTCTATAGATAACAATTTATAAGTGCCAAATGTAGAATTTTCTCCAAAAAGGTGTGATTTTAAGAAATTTTCAAATCTTTAATGTTCTTACATTAAACTAATGAAAAAATATCAATACTTCCTAAGTTACCTGGACTAAAAGGATATTAAAAAGCCAAAACACAGTCACAGGTGACTGTTTGGAACACCTTGTTGATGACATGTCATTGGCTGTCCTATCAGATGGTCTCTAGAAATCCTATCTATGTCCCACAGGCAGTTTTATCATTTCTTTCATGATGTTCGCTGCATCTCACATCCCACTTGTCCTACTTGCATACTTGTTAAGCTGTAAGCGCTAGCCTGTGTGTGCAGTCGGGGGAAGCCTTCTTTGTTCTCTCTCAAGCCATGTTTTAAAAGTATCTCACACACTGGACGTCTCCATATGCTTATCAAACGAGCAAATAAACGCGCGTCAAGCTGTCGTATCACTTGGCTCAGCTCCAAGATAGGCTTAAGACTACCTTCTGAAACACATTTTCAAGTTCTCAAGCATAAACGTGGGCACTAAAACACATACAGGCACAAGAAGACAGGGCTGAGAATTCATCACCACTGTCAGCATTTCACAGAAAAATTCAATCCACTCACTGGCTCAACAGAAGAAGAAAGACACGTTGCAATATCTGCTCTTGGTCGCACTCAGCTTTTCAACACTGGAAAGCTCTAGTACCATAAAAAATTAAGATGGAAAATCTACTTCAGTGTAATCTGCAAAAACCCTCACGGGAGATTTATAAACTGCAAGTTCAACATGAACAACGGATGGAACGGCAATAATATCATGGAAGAACATGTGATCTGTGGATTACACGGAGCCCCAAATTCTCCCCAAGGCAGAAGGAAAGAGTACACTGCCTGCTCTTGGTAACAGGAAATACAAGACCTCAGCAAGGCAGAAACAAAAGCTAGGGCTTGGGACAAGGGACTGAATGTGTCACTTTGGTGGAGTTGAGCAACCTAGTGACCTAATATATCTGCGTGATTCCACTCATCTGGTTGGCAAAGGTAAATGAGGCGCTTAAAGGTCTACGTGTTTCCATCACTGACATGGGTCAAAATGTTCAAATAGGCATGCACACACATGCATGCAAACCTATGTACTACACATATATGTACACACGGTAGAGAACTCAATTAGTATTTATATTGAATGGCAATCACCTGCCAGTTGGTCAATCATATGCCACTAAAATTAGAGCTGTGGTGTACTCCTGTACTGCAAATCACAGTTATTTAATGTTAAGTTTGGGCACTAGTCTTGGATCATACAAGATCTCATGTATGTATGTATGTGTATATTTCATGTATGTATGTGTGTACGGGTGGACGGATCGCATGTGAACACGAGAGCACAAAGAGAACTTGGAAGGGCGACTATGAAATTTATGCCAAATGGGAAAATTAAAATCAAATACACTTCTGGCTAGCACCAGTTACACACAGAAATGCTTTTCAGATAAACAAGTAATGAATAAAAATATTTTCTTCTGTTCCTCAAAGATCTGCATCTCACGGTTCCATGGCAGACCTCTTGGGACGTGTGTGGGGGCCCGAGACAGGGGCCACCTGCACAGCTAGAGTGGCTGAGTGGATGCTGCGCCTGGGAATGCGAACTAAGCTTTAAATCTGAGAGTGTTTCCACAACCTACTTGTTCCCACCCCTTCTAAAATAAGAAACGTCTTCCCAGATTTATTAGAATAAAGAGCAAAATATTTATCTGGATGCCAAGGGCCTCACATGGTCCACTCCCACATTCTGTAACAAGTCCTCCTTGTTTCCTCTTCTGAGCTACACTGGCCCCTGAAACATGCACGACCTGCTTCCTCTTTCCACAAGCCCCTTGCATATGCTGCTCCTCATGCCCAAAGGCTCTCCCTCCCACCTCACTCCCTGGCCACTTTTCTAAGGGTGGCTCCTCCTGTCACAGACCCCTCCTTCCTGCTTAGCACTTGAGCTATTTTGTTTTATTTGTGAGATGAAATGTAAGGCCCATCAGGGAGGGCTCATAGCTGATTTTGCCTCGGTGTACTGGATGTATTCCGGAACTTGGTATAGCTCTGGGGTACACAGGAAGTTCTCAAGAATTTGGGGAAAAATGGAAAGAAACAGTGAGTGAACCATTTAACTCACATATTCAGAGTTCTGGCATGTTTTAGAAAAGAGCTGGAGTTTTAAGAAAAAAAAAATCACATGGTAGGCACACACACACAGGAAAAAGGAGCATGGCAAACTCGTCACTCTATCTTCTCATGAGCTAACTGCTACATTACTTCTGTGGCAAATCTGAGCACACATTTCCTGGACTATTTGCTCATCCTTCTATCTTCTTGGGCCTCTTTTCTTTTTTAAAGCATTTTTCTCTTCACCTCTCTCTTCCTCATAGTGCTTGCTATTTGACTTGATTTTGGTTATCAGAACCCTTTGTTCTCTGTTGAGTTTGTTTCAATCAGAATGATTTTGTTCCACCTCGAATCTCATATCCTTCCTATCAACCCATTTTCTTCTTTTAAGTTAAAATTTACTTAAATTCTGAGAATAACGGAAACCGCTCCCCCCTCCATTTCATAGGAAGGCTGAGTTGGCACTGTACCACTCTACCAGAAAACGGGCCGTGCAGAAGAGCAGACACTCAGGCAAGGACGCGGCAGCACCTACCAAGGCACTGTCCATTCCAGCCTCGGAACCCTTCCGTGCAGGGGACGCACTGGTAAGATCCAAGAGAATTCACACATTGCTCATCTGGACAAGTACTTGGAGTCAAACACTCATCGATATCTGAAAAAACAAACAAACAGGTAGGTCGTAGACATTCTATCAGAATACCAAGGTGAAATTTTGTTTTTGTGGTGAAAAGCACGTTACAGCTACATTTGAGTACAACACTTGGATGAGATGCAGGATCTAGACTAAAACACACGGAAATGAATAACGCATTGTCAGGTGTACCTGTACTAAAACATTTATACACATCCAAGGAAGACCTTGGCCTCAATTCTTCAACTGGCAAAGCCAGGTTGAGAGTCCAGTATATATACAGGACTCTACTCGGGGACCTGGCAACTCCTCTGGGGCCACTTTCTGGACATCAAAATTCTCACGTCATAGCACAGCTCACCAGAAAGAAATACACGGAACGAGGAGGAGTGTGATGGAGCTACACACCCACCTGGTTGGAGGCTGTTTCTGCAGATGCTGCATGCTCTAGAGCAGTGGCGGCAGGATCTATGGCACGAGGGCCGCAGCACACGGCTACCACTGAAAGCTCTCAAGGGCTCTCCATCACTGCTCTAGGGAAACCCTTGCTTTGCCTTTATGGACTCAAGAACAATCCACCTTTGAATAATTTAAAACTTTCAAATGACTGGAATTCCTTGGAAGTGGAAAAAAAAACAAAACCAAACACCGAGAGTGAACTCACCGTACACTTTCAAGATTTTCCAGGAAACACGGACCATATGTGATACTGTCTGGTAAAAGCCTACCTTAATTTTCACATTCATTGCTAACTCAAGTAATTCATTATTAATTTTTCTAATATTGGGAGGAATAAATTGACTTAGATATATATGGCTATGGCCATGGCAGTTAACTACTAACATGACTTCAGGAATTTCTTAAAAGAAGGCTAAAAATAAAATGGGGGAAAGTATGGTACAGAAGTTCAAGGGCTTAACAAATGAGTGAAAGGGGCCAGGGATTTAGCTCAGCAGTTTGGTGGCCCGCCTTGCAAGTGCAAGGACCTGAGTTCAATCCCTGGTACCAAAACAAAAACACAAAAAACAAATGCGTGAAAGAAGTGCTTCTTTCCAGAAGCAGATTTTGCATTCAAGTGAACAGATTTAATATCTAAATGTCCCAATACAAAAATGTAGTTTGCAGGACATCTAAACATACTTAACATATAAAAAGATTTTCAGAACAAAAGCTGAAAAGCTAAATTGGAAAAATGCATAACTAGTTGACTAAATAACTGGGAATATGTGGTATCTTTGTTCTGGCAAATTCCTAAAACTTTTCTTCCTACACACCATTACACATTTGTGAAAAGATGCTTCAAGTGAAAAGTTGAGCATGATATTAGCAAAAGAAGCATCAGGTTATCTGTGCTGTAACTTTTTCCTACCAGTGAAAAATTCTTGCCAAGACACAATAACACAGTCTCCCTCTCCCTCTCTCCCTCTCTAAGGTCAGACATTCTGGGACTTTTTATTCTACAAAAAAGATGATGCTTGCCAGTTTCATTTTCCAAACAGCATTACATTCTCCTTTGGATGAGATTTTTTAAAAATGGAAACCTAACTGCTATGTCAGAGAACATCGCCGAGACAGGCTGGTCTGATAAGCAAGGGGAGGTATTAAGCATCACAAGATCACACTCCTGAAATCTCTTGCTGCTCTTCGCACTTGTGCCCTCTGTGAACTAGGGAACACCTGCCCTGTAATACTTTAACAGAACAGAGCAAGGGTGAATGAGATAATGTCTGCAAACTACAACAGGCCCCTTGGAGACCGGTGCTGGTTGAGAGCAGCTTCGTTAGGGACAGCTGAGAAAACCTGCAGTGAGCCAGAAGCCCGGGGACCTTTGGTTCTGGTCCACAACAAAATTAGAAAACAGCCTCATTATTTGGCTCCCTCTTCTTTTCAAGCCTTTTCATGGGGACAGAATGATCCATTATTTACTCAGGGAGCCTGGTAATATTTCTGTTAAATAATTACCATATATTGAGTATCAGTGAATAGTCAATCAGCTTTCAACTTAGTTACATAATTTTCAAATTGTGCCTACCACTGTCTATCTCTATTGCTTAAGTATCTTCTCTTTCCATTCTGTGGACATACGAGGAAGTTCAGAGTTAATATCTGACTTACTGATGGGTACTGCTTTGCACATAAAAGCTCGTTAAATAAATGCATCTCTCATTTTTTTTTAGCATACCCCATAGCTGCAGAGGCACTGAGAAGATTGGGCGCATATCAGAGGAGCCAGGGAAGAGAGGTTTAAAGAGATTCAACCTGAAGAATTAATGGCGTGACAGGTGCTATACTGGAAAGTGCCACATGCATGTTTACTCATACGAGTTCACGACAACGCTCCTGTTTTATAGGTGATAAACTGAGTTTCACAAGTGCTCAGGCTGGACAGTTACAACAGGTGGGTGTGGTGAGCTAATTCCAGTCCTCATTCCTTCCCATTCCTGCACTGCCTCTCTAGAGCAGAAGGAGAATTTCCCAGAACAGGACACTGCGGACAGTTTGGCACTTGTCCCACAGCCCCCCACCTGTTGGACCGAGAGGGCATGTCTATATTTTTTATCTGAAATGATCAGAGATCTGGTAATATAACAAGTTTCTCTCTCTCTCTCTCTCTCTCTCTCTCTCTCTCTCTCTCT
>NW_022900914.1:13636879-13652704 GCF_012274545.1 Fukomys damarensis | reverse complement strand
GATATATTGTTATAACATGTCTCTCTCTCTCTCTCTCTCTCTCTCTCTCTCTCTCTCTCTCTCTCTCTCTCTCTCTCTCTCTTTCTTCCTAGGTAAGAGCCCAAGGGGCAGAGGCAAGGGAAAAGCAGAAGAGGCAGGTGTGAGCTACCACAAAATGTCTAAGTAGCACTTGCTCCAACTCTGGGTCACTGGAGTTTTGGACAAAAGCACCATGCTGAACACAGATTGGTCCCCCCAGTCTGCTCTGCAGTAGCTCTAGAAGCCTGGCCACATCAGACAACAGGCAGATCTGCTGGCAGCCAGGACCCAGCACCACACCCACATGCAAGCTCTGCAAACACCAGCCCAGAGAACCCCACACTCAGCCCTCACGTATTCATGGCAGGATGACGGCATCAACAGCTCATGAATTTCCTCAAGAAAAAAATGTCATGGTGATTTCAAGGAGAATGTGCATAACCTGGTCACTTCCATGAGCAGATACTTTAACTGAAAAGTAATTCTGGACCTGCTATACACAGTTCCCAAAACATTTTTCTAAGATGCACAAGCTCATGGCGGGGGTGACTAATGATAATGTTTTATCTAGCACTGTTGGAATCTGACCCAGAGTCAGTCAGACAGTGCTGCTGAAGGGAGTCTGCTAGCGAGTCTCAGAAAAAGTGCAAAAGGAGGCAGCGGAGACCAAGGAATGCAACACAGTGAAAAGGTCAAAAATGAAAAATCAACAATGGTTACACCTGCACCGTGTTTCCAGATGAATGGGCCAGACACTCTAATTAAGTCTGAGTTTGCACTAGGACACTCTGCAATTAATTGTTCTACAATGATCTCACTCTAAATACCAGGGAAGGCAGATACTGAGGTGAAAAATAATGAGAACATCAGAAGGAAAGTAACCCAGACAGAGCCACTGAAAGGAGGCACAGGAGCTGTGGCTCTGGACAGCAGGGTGGAGCTTGGAGACGCCGATGTCACACAGAGTGGGGAGGAAAACAAGGGCCAGACGAGCTGCCCAGAGTCTAGACCCAGCCCTGGACCACACCATCACATGTGCTCAGCGTGGGCAGGGGCGGCGGTGTCCTGTTCCGCGTGGCCAACTCACCCTCACAGTGGCCTCTCCGGGTCATGCGGTACCCACTGTTGCAGTACTCACAGCGGAAGGTGCCCACGGTGTTGACACAGTGCCCCTGGCCACACACATCCGGCCGCAGGCACTCGTCCACATCTGCTCCAAGCAGAAAACACCGTCAAGAGTTACGTCCCAAAATATCATTTCACACCTCTCCTAGCATAGTTCAAATGTGATGGCAAAGTAACTGGTTTCCACTGCCATCCCCCTGATTTGTTCGACATGCCCCCCAATCACACTGTTTAACATGTTTCTGACACTCTTCCTTCCAACATGCCGGAGAAGAAAAACCGATTTTGTATCTCCCAGTGCCTAGCAGAATGCTTTGCTGTAGCAGGTGTTTAATACAAAGTCTAGATTATCTGACCAAGCATGGGCCCTGATGAGGCGCTCAGGAACCCAAACCCCCGATCTGTGCACCCACAAACCAAAAGCACCGTCATTACCTATACAGTTAGTGCCCTCCTCGCTGGCCATAAAGCCTGCTGGGCAAATACACAGGAAACTTCCCTCTGTGTTTTCACAGTGTCCCTGGGAGCAGAGGTGTTGGATCTGAGTACATTCATCAATATCTGTTTAAAATAAAAACATGGAAAAAGATTAGTGCTGTGTATCAAGAACTTAGTCCTTGTTCTAAAAAGCAAACTATTCATTGGGACCACAAAGCTTTGGAAATGAACAGAACAGTGGAAAGAGGCATGGCTTTTTACCCCAAGCACTGGAAGGATGATTATGGGGAAGAGAGCAGCAGTTTACTGCATATGGTTTCAAAGGCTGAGACTGAAAACCACGGCACTGCTATTTCAAAGAGACAGATTTCTGGTCATCACAGACACTGGATGACTAAGGTTGTGTCCACACTAAAATCCACTGCCACTACGACAGAGACCCCTCTGCAGGGCACAGGGTGGAGCTGGATTAGGCCATCTTGACTGATTTTTCTACTTAGTTCTACAGGCGAATTTATACACAGTAGGCAAAGGCAAAGGAAAAAAACACGTAACCGAGCAGGTGGATGACATTATTTACATGTATAAATTGCTCATATTAATGTATTACTAGGTAAGTACCTCTGTTGCTTTACTTTGCCAATGTCTTACAACTTAAGAGCTTAATTTTCCTCTTTTAAAAAGAAGTTGTTAAGATGATTTACCTACCTCTATTATATCTCTTTCAGAGGTACCTTTCATTCCAGAGACGTGTATATGAGATCCCTTATTTACAAGTGCATTAATACTCTCATGGCAGCTCACATGGACTTCCATTTGGAAATCTATTTTGGAAATCAGACTTCACGTACTGAAGTGAATTCTTTATTGCAGCATATATTAACTTGCTTTTGCTAAATATGTTCATGGGCAGCTATTTCTAGAGCTCTTATTTTTAATCACTTTATCTGAAAAATTTCTGTAAATTATTCTACCTTTCTATAAATGTATTATATTTGGCAAAACAAGGAGCACTGACTAAAAAAAAAAAAAGAGAATACCAGAAGTTTGGCAACCCCCCTTTTTGAGGTCCCTTAGCTACAGCATTTTTAAAATTACAGTAATATTTTCTCAAGACTCTGAGAAAAGAGAGTTCTAACTGCGTAAACGTTTTATGTTTGATCGTTATGCCTACTCGAGTGTTTCTTACCAACACATTTCCTCTGCTGCTCGCTGAACTTGTAGCCCTCGTAGCATATACACGTGTACCTCACTGGCAGGTTAATGCAGTGTCCTGCTCCACAGATACCAGGATTCACCGTGCATTCATTGATTTCTTTAAAAGTAAATAAAGTAACGTGAACAAAAGACAGAAATAAAATACTCCATTTCTAGTTGCAAACCAATACTTGTGTTTCCTAAGTGGCAAAAAATAAAAAATAAATAAAAATAAAAGTTGCCAGGTAGGCACTTGAACAAAGCTGACCTCTGAAATCCCGTATAGATTCCTGTGATTACTTTGTACTGATCAGTCACACTCAAGATCATCAACAGTTCCTAAAAAACAATCTCTAGGATGAATTAGAGTGTGTATAAACTCAGAAAGAAGCCACACTGAAAGTCAGAAGGAAATCAATTCCTAATAAAACTTCCAACATGGCCGATCAGAGTCTCTAACCATTCTACTTCACTTTAGATGACGGGAGTCTAAATCACTGTGTTATTTCTCCTGACAAGAAATACGTAACAGGCAGGGAAGGGGAAGGGAAGGAAAGAGGAGGGAAGGAAGAAATAAATCCATGCTATTTTCCATCCATTAGCAGGCAAAATCTCTATTGCAACTCTATCCAAACTCCTTGAAAATTTCTCACTAGCCCCCTCCAAATGCCTTTTCACTTCTAATGAAAGCAGAACTTCTAGACATATCTTAATTTGCCAATTTCAATATGAGCCTATTTTATTTACATGAGTAAAACAGATTCCATTTCCAAATCCCTTCCTTACTCTCCTGCTGATGCCTGTATGGAAACTGCTCCTTGCCTAGTTGGGAAGGCAACCTGTGTGAGCTCACTCCACATACACACAGGTGTCACGTACCACAAGGAGGCGGCTCACAGAGCCCATGAGAAAGGGCTTCCATACCGAAAGGACGCAGGACTCACAGTGGCCTTCTGAGGTGAACTGGCACAAATCGTGTTGCCCTTTAAAGCTTTCTATCACAGGGCAAGCTACTTAGCCATTCTGAGTCTCATTTTTCCACGAGTGTAAGTAGAAATAATCAGAGCTCCAACTTCAAAGTTATCAGACTGCCAAGAGAAAACCTAAATAATGCACGTAGTCTAATGCCTGGCACATTATATGGGCTTAAAAAAATCATTATTCTGTTACTGGTGATCATATTGAAGTCATTTATGAATAGAGTATAATCGAGATCAGCACATGTGTATTGGTAATACCTTGGGCTACTAACATTGCCATCAGATAACAAGCCAGGCTTAAAGGAGAACCTGGCACAGACGAGACACCAAGGCACCCCTGGGGGTGAGCAGACTGGTGCCCCTGAGCACGATAAAGTGAGAGCACAGCTTTATTAAAGGGTTCTGTGGTTTGAATGTGAACACAGGTGGGCGGCTGTCACCAATAACTCACTATGCATTCTGCAAAAAAGGACATGAAAAACAGCACTCCACACTGGAAATGGTCTAAACAGGGGTTGAGGTTGCTCTCCAAAACCAAAACCACATTCCTCATTTTTCATAAAACATTCACTGTATTGCGACTTTAAGACTACATATGCAAGTTATGAGAAATGTGAATGTATGAGAAATATATACCAAATGGTGTATTTGCAAATTACAGGTATCTTTTCTGAGCCAGTTTATGCCAATTAATTATCAGAAAGCTAAAGTTGTTCAAAGACAATATTCTATCAAATTTTAGAAAAAGAAAACCCAAAAGGCTAAATATATGGTTGATTAACATGAATGCTTAAATGATCAGCAATAACAACAAAGAACAATGAACTTTGATGGGCACAGCACAGAAAATATATCCATTAACAGGACAGGAAAAATGCTTATTTGTTAAAAAATACAGAAGCAAAAGCTATATTGTAACACATGATCTCAATTACACTAAAACACAGAAAACAATATTGGAAGAAAATAGTTTACTATTTGGAGATTGGTATGTTCTTGTTCATATTTTTCTGCATTTTAAAAAATGTATACAATGAGAACATTTAATTACTACACTACTTTCCTAATTGGAAAAGTCTTCTCAGGGCATTTCTATGCCCTACAAAATCTGAAGGTACAAGGTTGTCTTCACCAGGTTATACTTTCAGACCTTTAGGTAAGAACGTTCTTCTCTATAGGAGTTTCTTCAAGAAACAGTATGAGAAATACATCTGTCTTTTCTGAATCATAGGTAAATGCTATAAAGATTCATATTTAGATTTCTTGGTTTTCTTTGCAATTATTGACTTTCCTATCTTTCCTACTCTTCTCTGCCACTTTTTAAAAACAGAAAAGAAATTTTACCTGTGTAGAAAAGAAAATGAAGGGCTGGGGATTTAGCTCAGTGGTTCTGTTGCCTGCTTTGCAAGCACAGGGACCTGAGCTCAATTCCCAATGCCAAAAAAAAAAAGAAACAAAGAAAGAAAAGAAAATGAGTTCAATAGAAGGCAAATTAACACACAGTACTCGGAGCCAGGATTCAGAAAAAAATTAAAAGGCTATAAATCTTTGGGTTTACATGAAAGGTTCAATTAGCAGTCACTACCTCATTCCCACACGTACCAATTTCTTGACTATCAAATATTCACTTGTCATTCTGAAGTTATAACTTTTGAGTGGAATTTTCACACACGTGAACAAGACTTCAAAAAATATGTGATGCTTAATTCAAATGTGATACATCCCTATGCCACAGTCTGCTAACACATTTTTTTGTTTTATTTTTTCAGACAGGGTCTCACTACGGAGTCCAGCTGGCCTTGAACTTGCTATGTAGTCCAGCTTGATCTGAGCTCATAATCTTCTCGAGTTGGCTCTAAGGGAGAATTCAAAGAATTCTAACTCTTTAGTTGCAGGAAATAAAATGACTAACAATAGCCTTCCCTTCCTAGCCAGCACCTTAAATAGAAACTGTGAAGCTGAAATATATTGATGAATGTTGAGGAATTTCACTTAATCATCTCTAGTTAAGTATACAGTGACAAGGCCTAAAAATGTCGGTTGTGCCTGGCCTCTGAACAAATGCATGAAAATGCCCCCGAGACACCACTAGAGGGTACTAGGAGGCACATCCAAGGAGGAAAGGGACATTTCTAAAACACTTGATTTCTATCTACACTGCTTGTTCCATTTTTACCTAAGTGATTAACTACTGTAATTCTCAACATTTTGACTGCAGGGATCTCTTTTGTTCATTTGTGAGGCAGGACTCCACTCACCTAGGTAGACAGAAAGAGCATCTAAAAGGCAGCATCAGTTTCTTTTTTTCTTTAAGAAAACAAATGAGTGCCTCTCCTATCTTGAAAAGTTTAACACCTGTCTGCTGTGTTCTCTCCCGAGTTTCCCCTCTTTTCTTCCTAGGTTTTCAGGCTCAAGTACGTGGTTAGTGTACAGAAGAGAGTCCCGAGGATGCTGTCTTGAAGAACAGGGAAAGCTCTCTGCACGTTCTGTTTTAGGGCAAAGACAATACGCTTTCTGTTTTCTAAGAGCCACACACATTTAGTCATATGAACCTGTCCGCCCATGATGGGTTAGTTCATGGAGAAACAGACACTTTTTTTCATCACACTGTCACTGTAAGCTCTGGAGACAGGGCTGTGACACACCAGAGGGCACAGCACCCACAAGCAGCACTAACTGCCAGCCTCAGGGACATGCTGGTGATGGGAGCGTCTTTGTTTATCTTCTTCAGCGGGGCTGGCTTCCCCTGGAGACCAGCAAGCACCAGGCCCCCACTGGGATTTTTCAGGAGTCCTTCATTATGCCTACCCAGAGGGCCTCAGTTCATGAACGGCTCTACCCTCCTGTACTGTGTGTGCCCTGAAACAACCTGGCCTTCACAGGGCCAACACCTTGCTCTAGCTCTCTGTGAGCATTCACTTAAGAATTCAGAAAGCCAAATGCTCTCTATCCCAGGACCAACGGCAGATTTAATAGTTTGGTATCTGTATTTTCTAAAATTAAATGGAAAAGAAAGCTTTGGGCAAAATGTGAAAAAGAATACACTGACCTTTAGGTTTTATCTTCCTCGAGGGATTAATCCAATGAATGAATGAACATGTGAACAGATGAATGCATGAAAATGGAGTCTGGAATATTAAAGCACGATGATTTTACATTTTTTTAAAAGTTCATTTTCTGCCAGTATAAATAGCTTTTGGAGACTGTAATGACACTAGGAATATGGTTCAGGACAAGCATTTTTGAAGGGGTCAATTATGAGCGTGTGGAAAAATCAGAGGAGCAAATAGTTATTTAAATGTTTGAGCTATGATAATGACAGAGGTTTCCGTGAGGCGGTCATAAAAGACAAAGAGTAACTTTTGGCTGGTCCACAGGGCTATGGAGGAGCCGGGGGGAAGCCGGAGCAAAGCATCAAATGTGAACTCACAGAAAGGGTTACAAAAATGCCCTGGCTTCCTAGCTGCCCCAGATGAGCATAAATTGTCCCACAATTCAAACAGATGTTTCCACTTTGTAAATATTTGTCAAGAGAAACGGAGGTTTGATTTTTCCAAACCTATCCTTCAGCTATTAAAACGCTATACTAAATCAAGAATTTATATGCTGAAATGTGTAATTTATTTGAAAAGAGTATGTCAATAACATCGCAAGCCACCAAGTCAACTGTTAAGAGTGGGAAAATATCACACTTACTTCCTGCAAATATGCAGCTCACTTCATAATTACTGCCTGTCCAACTGTGTCTGGCTAAATCTAAAAAGACTACTCCAATCTCGCCATCATAACGATATCATCACGGAGCAACATGGAGCTGATTATGTTATTTTAGACTTCCTTATTTTATCTTCTTCAAATATGGTGACAACAGTAACAAATGACATTTATTTTCTTGGGGAAATTACATGACGTTCCTGAGAGAAGTGATCAGATGGTTGCTTACATCTATGTGTTTGGGAATTAAACCAATGGGATCAGCCACATTCTGATCTCAATTTGATACAAAAGACTATTCTTATGTTAAGGTAGATCCCTGTTCAGGGTGTAGCTCTAAATCTGCTATCAGTTCAGTTCCAAGAATCTCTATTTATAGTTTTCTTCCCAGATTCTTTCAGAAAGACTCTTATTAGGGGAAGGGGAAGTACCTACAACTGCTACATGAAAAAACGATCCAGCATCACTTGTTTCCTGGAAGGAAATATTTGCGCCTCAAGCATGCCATGGCAGATTTTACCCCAAAACAAATGCCACACTCAAAGTAAACGATCCTCCAGCAACCTCACCCAGCAGGGTTACTTGCATTTTTTTTTTTTTTCCAATCAGCTCTACAGTTCAGCAGAAGCCCAGAAACTTGCATTTGTACCGTCCCACTGCTGCATTGGAACGAGGGAGCCGCACTGACTTGGGCCAAACTGAATCTCCAACAAAACTAGTTTGCAAGAGGCTGGTCCAGTGAAGTCAGTAATACCTTTCAAAACTAAATTTACCTTCATGCTGGAAAGCAGAAATACAGTATTTATTGAAGAAAGAACTAGTGAACTGTAATGTCACACTGCAATTTTTCTTAACACTGAGGGAAACAGAAGATCCTTGCTGACAAGACAGCAAACTACATGCTTTACACCCTGCCTGTGCCCTTGTCTCTTACATATGTGTTTGATGAAGGGAGCCAGAAGACAGAATAGCAACTCTAGTTGTGCCTGTTTTAAAAATCACTATCATTTCGGTACCACTCCAAAAGTACTTAGAATGGCTCACATTTCTACAGAACTTTACTCAGTATTAGCTGTCAAACCAAAGAGTGGCTGCCACCCATTCACGCATTTGGGGGGTGGCACTGAGTCCAGAGAGGCCTTGATTCTGTCCCTGAAGTAGCTGAAAAGGCCCCACCGAACCCAGACTGCGCCTGTCTCTCCAAGTCACCTGCCATTCCACCCCTGGATGGAGGTGCTGCTTGCTTGCTTGCTTGCTTTTTGAGACAGGCTCTCCCTGTATTCCAGGTTGGCCCTGAACTCACTAGGTGTGTGCGCCACCACCCTCAGCTCCTGAGGTGATTTCTGAGGCTGATGTCTCCATGCAAGTGCCTAAGAGATGTACAATCACATTTTTGAAAACTTAGCTTAAAATTGAACATTCAAGAACAACTCCATTGGAAAAGCAGCGTAAGTTGTTGGGGAAGGACTGTCCTGAGAGAGATTGAAGGGTCCTCTATCAGGTGCTCCTAATGTCCTACAGGGTCTCTTGAAGGCAGTTAAGCCTTCTGATAGGCCGCTTAGTGGTGAGAATACTTAAATTCATTCTCTTAGCATTTTTCACAGATACAAGACATAGTTACTGCAACAGATTACAATTACAATATACTACACCCTTATTAACCAGTTACCATATTGAACAACAGACCTCTAGGATTTATTCCTGTCTGCATATTGTAGTGGTCCTTTCTTCTGACTCTAAAAGTATCTGTCCACTCAAATGGGAAATACAAAATATTCTAAAAACAAAATAATATCTAAACCTCTCAGGTCTCATTAAAAAATAATCACTGGTAATATCTGGTATATATTCTCCTAACATTATGTATACATTATAAATATATAATTGATATAATACTCTGTGTATTTCATTTTTTATAGCTTTCACCTTAAATGTACCCATACTTTGTGGCCATTTCCAGATAGACTTCAATAAAAATTCTTCAAAGTGGCAGCATAATGTTCCAATGTAAAGATGCAACAATTATCTATTTCTCTATAGCTGAATGTATTTTTAAATTTTTCCTCGACTGTATATTGTGTTGTGATAAGTAACCACATATATAAACTAATATCATATTTTGGGGCATATTATCTCCTTTAAAAAGCTATCTTGAAATAGGATTACTGGGTCAAGAGTTCTGCACATAGCCAGGCACAAGCGTGCACACATGTCATTCCAGCCCTGGGCAGGCTGAGGCAGAAGAATTCCAAGTTCAAGGCCAGCTTGGCCAACTTAGCAAGGTCCTGTCTTAATACAATAATAAAAAAGATTAAGGATATAGCCAGTGCTCTCTGGGCTTGATTCTCAGTACAAAAAAAAAAAAGTTCTGAACATTTATACATATTTTCAAGCAAGCCTGAGCTTTCCAGAAAAGCTGACCAAGTTTTTATTTTGTGATGGTTCATTTTCTGAGTCAACTGGACCGGGCTAATGGATGCTCAGATGACTTATAAAGTATTATGTCTAGGTTGCCTGCTGGGTGTCTCCAGAAGAAATCAGCATTTGGATGGGCAGACTGAGTGAAGATCACACTCACCCCTGTGCATGGAGGGCTGGGCCCAAATCTGACAAAAAGACACAGAAGGCCAATCTGAGGGGCATCTGCTCCCCTCTCCTGCATGGGGCCCCAGTGCCCCAATGCCCGGGACCACACCCACCTGGGTTACATCACTGCCTCCCTTAGTCTCAGCCCTTTGGTATCATTTTTTTGTTGTTGTTATTGTTGTTGTTGTTGGTACCTGGGATCGAACTCAGGCCCTTGTGCCCACGAGACAGGCAGCAGAATCAATGAGCCAGATCCCTGGCCCCAGCCCTTTGCCATCCAGTAAGCCAATCTCTGCTGACAGAGCTGACGTCTACACCTCCGTATCTGTAGATACTGCTGGTTATGCTTCCCTGGAAAACCTCACAGCAAACATGTGAGAGTCTCAATTTCACCGTAATAAAAACAGTTTTATTAAATTGTAAATATTACTTTGAAGAACAGAAAGTATTATCCTGTCTAAATTTTCATTTTTTAGATTACTAGTAAAGTTTAAATTTTCCAATATATTCTCCTTGGTATTTTTTTTTTCTGTGAAATATCTGAGTATATATATATTTTTTCCATTTCTCAGTGACCAATGATCAATTTCTTGCATATGTATAAGACCTCCTAGACATTAAGGACATTCTCACTTAAGATTTTTACATTGGTTTCAAAAAGAATACATCCTTGTAATTTTAAACTACTAACTGAAATATGTTTATTACAAAGAATTTTGAAAACATAGGTCATACTGAAGAACAAAGCTGAGAAAGGGTGAATACCGAAGCATTTTCTGTCTCCTTTTCTGTGTTTGCAGATATTCAAAAAATAAAATTGGAGTCATTATATCATGTTCTGCCCATCTTAGTAAAAGTCAAGACATCAACATTTCTTCAGGGCATTACTCTTCTAAAGCAATGAAACTATTCTATGTTCCACTGCATATGGATAATTCAGGCATGCCCCTTTCTAAAATAATACTCACACAGTCTCCAAATATTTGCTACTATGATAGCCATAAACAACTTGATATCACATTTTAAATGCAATCCAGACCCATGTTTCCATGTAATCCACAGCATGGCGGATACCGCACTGACCTGTCACTTGAGTAGGTGCAATCACTTGGCTGGCACTTGACGTGGAAGCTTCAGGAGCTACTTCCACAGGCATGGGAGGTGATGTCTTTTCAATTACCACTGTATGAGGAAGTGAAGGACACAGAGAAAATTAAAGCCTGTTAAGTGCACCCAGATTGCATTTCAAAATGCAAGCCTAAGCACATCTAATAATATATCATAATAGCTCTTGGATATAAAGAACTATTATGGATCCCGAAAACTTGAAGTATTAATGTATAATTCTGGTTTCAATATTCAGCAACAACGTCTGACAGCAGTTCAGAAAATGACCACAGATCAAATAATGACTTTCAGTAATCAGATAATATATACCACTCCTGATCACAGAAGACAGTGAAAAAGTTCTTTCCCACTGTAATACTTAGACTGCTATACTTGCACTAGCATTATATAAGCATATGATTGTGCTTAAGTGTGCATTTTTACATTTAATTCAATTACAAATTCCGATAATAAAATCAAAGACACAAAAATTCCTATGCTTTCATTCAGAAAAGAGCAGAAGTCAACACAGATCACAGATTACCTGGAAACTGGGGATGCAAATGAAAAGTTGAAATGCCTGGGGAGAGCTGGGGTTGGCCAGGCTCAAGTTTGGTTTTCTCTTGTTCTAATGAAGGTATTTCCTGGGTGGTGGTATTTCAGAGACAGAGACAGAGACAGAGAGACAGACATAGCACTATTTTTATTTAATTAATCATACTCTTAGAAAGACAAAGAAGTATCATGGAACATTAGATATAAACCAGTATGATTGTGTGACATAAAAAGCCCCAGCCGGTTGTGCTGTTCCCATGGCAAGCTCTTGCGTTTCCTCAGCAGCGCTAACCCACAGAACACCTCATCCTTTCCACAGAGCTCAGAGTCAGACCTCTAAAGCAATGACTGGCCGTGCGGCCCACATCTGGTCTCTAAGGAGGCAACACTAACCCCGATGAGAGCTACACCCACACCTCATTCACATGTGACTCTGCCCCACTAGATGACTGATCACACTGCAGATGAAATGGATTTCCCAGCTTGATCATAGAAAAGTACACAAGCTAACACTTTCTGTCATCCATGCCTGTCCTCTGGATGTTATGCAAAGAAACAACCCATCACCATAGCTCTGCTCCCAGTTAGAGCTCCTTAGGGCTCGAGCCAACTGAACAATTAGTCTAGAGAAGTGTCTGAGCCTTCATCCACACCGGCATGGGGCCGGGAACTCATAACAAAACTTCATTAAAAGTATTCATCAAGTTCCTTGCTAACCATTACCCTACACGTTCCCGACATATTTGAACCACTGTCATCTTCCAGAATGCTCAACTCCTGGCCTCTGCTGGCCTTTTATTCTCTCTCCTAGCCTCAATTATCTCCTCTTTCCTGCTTCTAGAATGGACAGCCTGCCTGAATACTTCCAAAGCCCCATTTTGTAAGCACGAATGCTTTAGGGTAACTCTGTTTAGATACTCTAGAGATTCCTCAAATTCAACTCCACACAAAATCATCCAGGGCTGGCTTTCCAACATCATCATTTCTGTCACTGCACACTATGCTCATCAATCCATTCCATTTAAAGTCCTTTCGAGTTCCCTTTTATTCCTCATTCCAAACCGTTTGCACATTCCTTATAGTTGTTCACCCTTTTCCACATCCACAGTCCCCACAATTACTGTTGGACTGTCACACTTAGTTTACTGAAATAATCCAATGGCCTCTCAGGCTAACTCCATCTCTCTACCTGGGTTAGCCAGGATTTGTCTTCCAGAAACACTAGGATTTATTATATCTTCCCACATACCACCCTGTCACTTGGTATTTTAAGCCTTGCAAAAGCAGCCCCACATTTTCTTTCAAACCAAGACTTTCATAAGCCTTGTTGTCTTTTTGCTACACACTCACACTCCCCACCCCTGGACCCTGCTTTCTCTGCACCCATCATGATCAACATGAGATCTTTGCAAAGTCTCACAGTCACAAAGACTGCGAAAGCCTTTTTTCCTATTCCCCCTCTGAAAGCAAAATGCAATTAAATTATATAAGAAAATTTCAGGATTTCTTTCAGATTCTTAATGAGAGCTACTGTGCACTCAATCATAAACAGAGGAAAAAACTGATTTACGATTACCGTGTCAGGCAGCTGACTTGCTCACTTCTTAAGCTACAATATTCTTCCCAAATACCACCAATATACCACTGATATAAACTAACAACTTTTAAAACTATTTCTAATAGTTTATATATCACCCCCTCTAAATTCTTTTTTTTTTTTTTTTTTTTTTTTGGTACTGGGGATTGAACTCGGGTCCTTGCGCTTGCAAGGCAGGCCACCGAACCGCTGAGCTAAATGCCTGGCCCCTAACCCCATCTAAATTCTAATATTCTTGCCAACCAAATGAATAATGAATATATAAATATTTAATAATTACCTATTTTTATTTTATCAAGCAAGATCCAGAGAAGACACAATACTGTATTACATAAAATTAATCTAGCAAATATCTACATTCCCTAATAAGTCTCACCATTCAGAGTCTCACTGTATACCCACAAACCAAAGAGGAGTAAGAAAAATTCTCTAGATCTTCTGAGAAACAATGCTCAAGTATTGACTGATGCTTAGTTTTATTCCACATCAATTCAAATCGTCATGTTACATGTTGGTTGAATTTGGAAGCAACTCAGTTATTTTATTTGGTACCGGGGATCGAACTCATGCCCTTGCGCTTATGAGGCAGACGGGAGAACCACTGAGATAAAGCCCCGGCCCCACTCAATTATTTTATATGCACTCAACAATACCCAATTATATAAACATGTGAAAGCCTTTCTTCACATAGGTGGTCCCAGCAATCAACTGACTCAATAAATTCTGTTTAAGTCCTGGATTCCATTAATTCCCACCATTCTCTTCCCACTAGAATTTAAGTTCCTTAAGAACTTTTCTGTTTGTTTGTTTTTTGCTTTGTTTTGTTTTTTTCTAATTTGTTGGCTATTACTTTCCTGGCACTGAGGATCGTGCCAAGTCTTTTAGCAGGCGCTCAAGAAACATTTCTTGACTGAATGCTGTATTTTCTTAAACTAAACAATGCATAATACACAACTTAGTGCATTTAAATTCTAAAATTCCACACATATTCTATAAAAAACACATCTGAAAGTTGAAAAAAAGAGATTTGTAAATAATGAATAAATTACCTTCTCAGGGGGTGCAGTTGCCACTAAAACCAGAAAAGAAAGAAGGGCATTTGTATAATTTACGACAATTCACTCATTACATTTCAATGTTTAAAAAGCAATAAAAGTCTAGTATCTCTCTCCAAAAGCATTAATAATTAAACTAAGTCAAATCCACAATTATAGTCATCTACCATTTTGGAGAAATTTATATATGACCAAAACAGAATTTTCTGTGCTATTTCATTTTTAAACTTATAGAAGCCCAGAGAGTAAATATGTCTTTCAAACTCACTTATTTAAAATTAAGGTAATTAAAGTGAAAAAGTTAAATCAACATTTTTGAAACATTATGCTACGCCTAATCTTAATTTTACGGAATTTCCCATGTCTTGAAAACAAACATTTTCATTAATGGGTCAGATACTTAACCTAGTAGAGACCATGTGAAATGCTTTCTGCTGTCAGCGTTAGGAAAGAACGCCACCTATTTCAGTGACACACGAGACTGGGCTGGGCGCTGCATTCTCGACAGAGTCTAGTCTCTAACCGAGCCCTGTGAACATTTTCAGGAAGACATGCTAACTAAGGAAACATACCCTCCTAAGCCAGTAAGCAACAATGAGAGGTTAGCAACCATATAGTGAGCAAATTACACACTTCATAACATGACCATTATTCTGGTGGGAGGCAAGGCCTTTGCATTTTTTGTTTATTTGTTTTGTTTTTTGAGACAGGGACTCACTATGTAGTGGAGGCTGACCTGGAACTCACTTTGTAGCCCAGGCTGGTCTCAAACTCACAGTGATCCTCCTGCCTCAGCCTCCCGAGTGCTGCGATTACAGGCGTGCGCCACCACACCTGGCAAGGCCTTTGCATTTTGAAAGACTTGCTTTTCATTAATCAATCTTCAAGCTTCAGGTCAACACTCAGTGAGATTTTTCTCCAGAGTCAATGTTCCTAATCTTTAGTAAACAGGCTGGGTAGGTGCCTGCACTTCTGAAAGCAAGTAGGCTACCAGCTAAATTAAAATCACTGCTGCAATATTCTTGTGGTTGGTGAAAGTCAAGTAAACTCCAGCCCTGCCAAATACACTGTCAACAAAGTCTTGAGACAGAATTTGTAGCAGAACCCATTTCTGTGCCTGTGCGTGGGACGAACCATGCAAACACCTGGATTAAGTGTACGAAGTGAAAAAGTGGAGTAAAAGAGGCCAAACACAAAATGTTCACAGGCCAGGAAAACACTGGCCTCCCAGAAAGGGGCCTGGAGTAAGCTCCCAGTTCCTCACCAACCGAGGCGTTCTACCTCTTCACAAGATCCATGAACGGGTACCCCTAGTCCTAATCGACTATGAAAAGCCATCAGGAGCTTTATTAGACTAAATACATGATATTCCACATAAACCTTAAATTTCTGATCTTTATATGCAGTGAGAATTTCTGTGGTAATCAAGACATTCACAATACTGGAAAGGCTG
>NW_022900914.1:13624652-13636766 GCF_012274545.1 Fukomys damarensis | reverse complement strand
GGGGAGGAGGAAGGGGAGGGAGAGAAAACGAACAGGAACCAGTGAGAATGAGAATATCCCTTTTCCTGCGCACCAGAGAGACCGTGGAGGTCACCCACCTCGAGCAGAGGGCCTTAACCAGAACGACGTGCTCCCTGGTCACAGCACTGCTACTCTGTGACACCTGACAAGTCACACACCCTCTTGGGGTCTCAGGTTTCTTGGACGGCAAATGACCGTACTGGGTGGTCTCTCAGATCCCTTCAATCAACCGTCTCCTACTTTCCTGCATTTCACCCTCCTGTATCTCTGACTATTACACTTTCATGGAAGCCCAGCAGAAACTTTCACTTTTAAACCTGCGGACTCCACTTTGAAAATAAATATTTACCAAAGGGCTCCCTACACACAGAAATTAGAATTAGACCTGTACTTGTAAAGAAGCTATATCAGTCTCCAGGAATAAGCTTTAGCGTAAGCAATAACGAAAAAGACAATATTTTCCAATTACCATAGAATGTGTTGCCTGACTAGGTGCACATTGTTCGACAGCAGTGATTCTCAATCAAGGGTAAATCTGCATCCCTCACCTGGGAACATCTGCAAGGTTCACATACCTTTTGGGGTTGTGACAGCTGTAGGGTAAGGGGAGGGGGTGGGTCGGCATCTAGACATCAGAGGCCAGAGATGCCGCCAGAGAGGCCTACAATACACAGGGCAGCTCTCCCACCTGTTAAGGAAGTATCCATCTTAAAATGCCCTTAGCGTTGAGGCTAAGAAATCCTGTTCTGCTTGGGTATACACTGAGACACCAAGGACAGACACACAGACGGACAGACACACAGACACACGGCGAGAGCGCACCGCTGACCCCCACGCACCTTCCGCCTGCGCTGCTCCTGGCCCGTGCTCCCGGGAGAAGGTCAGGGCCTCCACTGGCTCTTCCTTGGCTGGGAGAGGTGGAGGGTGAGTACTTTTAGCAACAGGCTGAGTGTTCTTTGGCTTGACAAATACAGGTCCTTTACCTACATGGTGATGGATTGGCCTGCGTCTATGAACGCCAGAAACCGTATAACCCATTCCACCAGGACAGATTTCCTTAAAAGCAGCTAGATTTGGGATGGGAAAATATTCCTTTTAAAATTCTAACAGTGCAAACTTATACAGAGGAAAATATCATGATGAATATCTCTTAATAAATCACTGATATAGGTACATTGAAAAACTTCAAAAACAGATGCAAAATGTATGCAAATTGCTTAAATTTCTGACAGAATTGCATATTTACAAGAAAAAATTCAGTTTTTCTTTAAATAAACATTTATCTACCTGTTAGCTCCTTAAACTACCCAATCAGGATATATATAATTTTTATACATTTATCACCAGCATATATTTAGCATGTATTTATATATACATATATATCAGCAGCCAGTTAGGAGATATTATTTATGTCATATTATATATGTAATATCACATACAAAATATATGCAATTCTAGGAGACATTTACATATAAAAGACATTTTATACTGTTTAACTCATGTTATATATATATGTGCAATACTGGCAAAAAGCAGGCTTCTTTTCTCTCGCTTTGGTATAATTTCACTAGTTATTAAATAAGCACTCAGTGACACCTTGTTGAGTTAGATAATGAACAAGAAGGCAAAGACAGAGAGGGAAGTAGTGTGCAGGGCAATGAGGTGATGAAAAACTCATGATTTGCCCCACAGGGCTCAGCAAAGTGGAGGGCTCTGCGGGGTGGGTGCTGATGAGGGACTGAAACAGGACGTGTTTCAGAAGAGAGCTTCTCAGGCCAGCGAGAAGAAACACCAGGAAGTGAGACATGATAAAGAGATGACAAACAGAAATCGAGGCAGAGAGGAAATGCCAGACTAGACTGCCATTCTTTTCAAGCAAAGGGCTGACAACTGGGCAAACGCCTAGCCAGGAGCAGCTGACTTAATTACACAGAGAACTAGGCGGCACTCTGGGCTCTGGACCCACTTAAAAAAAATGGTGTGTACTCCTTAGAAAAGTCGACTTGGCATGTGTGATCTGCTAACCTCCACTGCATAACCCCCACGAATAAGTGAAGGGAAAGACGGGGCCATGTGCGGCCTAAGGAGGAAAAATCCACCTAATCCCCTTGCTGTTGGTGTTGGAGACAAATTACCAAATGCAGACACTGAGGAGCTTATGGCTTCTTTTTTTATTTCTACTTTTAAAATTGAAAGTAAAATAAGTCATTTCTCACTTCCAGTGAACAAGAGTTCTTCTATGGAAGGTTCTGGATCTAACATGAATTCTCAATAAAAGGGAACTCTAAAATACTCCTTTTAAAGCATGATACAATATTGTTTTTCTAACCTCATTCTTAGGTTTAACTAGAAAATGGAATTCTTACTTGAAAATGGTTTTCAGAAGAAAATGTTTTTCTATCAAATTTTCAAGTATTAATGAACTACTTTTTAAAATCACCATATATTCAAAATTTAGTTAAGTGGAAATTTATCTTTAATATTATTTTCAAATTTAGTTATTGCACTATGGAGTACAGGTATCCCTGAGTTACATTCACCATCTTGATTAATGTTTCATATAAGGGTTGCTGAGATACCAAAACTGAACTTAAAGAGAAACGGATTAGTGGATTATAAAACTTTTTGCTTGCTACTTTAAAACAATGAGCGTGTTAGATGAAACAGGAAGGTAATACAGCCTGTTGAAAGGATGTAAAATTATCTAGTCTATTAGTTAACTATCCTTTGTGGTATCTTTTGCTTTAGTTGATATTCTTTATTCTAACCATCAACAAAGGTGAATAATGATACCTAAATATATATCTAAATCTTGTCTAGCATAGGAGTTGCAGCTTAAAGACACACGTGGCCCTGTGAGATTTAATGCACTCTTCTAGGTGGGAACCAACTTATCAAATACATAATTTAGTAGGCTATTTTATGCCCAATGTTTCCAAGTTATATTTCGTTTTCTTCCATTTAACTCTACAGTGTCCAGCTTCAGAAATATTTGACTCTTATGTAGAAGTCAGATACTCAAGATGATTTACTCCTCCAGGCATTAAGCAATTCCGTACTAAATTCAAAAATAAAGAAGAATCTATTTCTTAATATTGAGCTCCCCTGAAAGCTCATAGGAGTTTTGGCTGGACCTGCTCCGGAGCTCTTAAGCTTCAGAGCATAATCCAACCATGGATGCAATTCCCTCTATTTCCAATTAAAGAAATTAAGCGCAATGTTCAATCACTGAGTGAGTCAGTCAACCCAAAGGTCCACTTATCAAAACATGAGCAGCCAATCAGTAGGAAGGCACATGGTGCTACAGAACCTTCAGTCTTCATACTTAAATATTAGACTTAGACTCTTAGAAAGTGAGAGTAAAATGTAATGGCTTTTCTTAATATACAGAAGTCTAATATTACCCAGAAAAAAAAAAGGTAGGAAAACCTCTCAGCGGGTAATTTTTTCCACTGATTTAACCTCGTATGTCTATGGTTTCTATAAAAGTGATAAAAACACACAGAACTCTTAAAAACTAAATTTAAAGTAAAAAATTACCCAAGCTGCCAAAGTCATCCTGCCTACTTGTGTGGCTGGGAATGTTGGTGTGTGTACACCTGGCCATGTCTTACCTGTGCCTGGGAGCGGACATTTCTCACAATGTGGACCCCAGGCCTTGCCCACACTACAACAGCAGAGCTGCTTGGTGAGGTGCACAGACAGAGGGTGCAGACATTGCCTGCCGGAACTGACAAGCCGGTAACAGGGCCCCTTCTCTTCTGCGATCACAGGGGGCTCCGCTAAAGCAGAGAGACAAAGCCTGACGTCATGCGAAAAACAAAAACCAGATCGGCATTTCAAGTCACAGCAAAACAAGCCCTAAGGTGTACGAGAGACCGTACTTCACAAAGACTCCATCTAGGTTTAGGGCATCACCTTTCTTAGTTATGAGTCCATTTACCAAATGAGTTTAAAGTCAATGTCATGACGGTGATTGTCCCCATTTCTCATTGGGCCTGTTCTCCCTTTTAGGCAAGCCTTAAGTCAGGAATGTGTGCACACGGGAAAAGAAACAATTTCAATCAAATCCTGCCCGACCCAAAATCAATCTAGTCATCTACAGCCAAGATTATGACTGAGATTCGCGGTAGGCAGTGAGAGGCAGTTCCAGGGTACTGCTTGGGGACTGACCGTGCACCCTGGATAATCAAGAGCACAGCTGGTACTGCAAACCAGCAGCTGCCCCGCGCACTCTGAGCACCATGAGAGCTGGCAGGACCCTAAGAGATGGCTCACCTTAGGCCAGGGAACATGAACAGGGGATAGAAAGTGGCTTCTGACTTGCAGGGCCACACAAGGACCCATTCTAGCTACACAGTACGGCAAAGAAGGAGCAGATGATATGATCGATTCCTTGGAAAACACTGAAAGCACACTGGGCTACTATCACACAGTTCCTACACCCTCATCCTCATCTTCCACTCTACATTTAGTGGATAAGAGTTCATCAATCACACAGTCCGACTGTCTACCAGGAATCCAGGGCAAACATGAGGAGAAGTAAGAAAAAACCCTGGCTTCAAGAAGTTTCTCTTCTAATGCACATGTGAAAGGAATATGGTCTACTGGACAACTTAAAACTGCCTAATGTGATCAAGTGTGGCATTCCCTCTGTCCGTTTTCCACCCCAATCAAAGCTTTTCTCTATCAAATCCCTGTCCAAACGGGGAATTCCCAATTTGTCTTTCCCTTGACCAAGTCCTCTAGCACTTGGTGCTTACAAATCACCTAATCTTCTGTCCCTTTGTGCTTAGACCTAATTCTTCTACTAGGACTGATGTCTCAGCTAGATGTTCAAAGAAATTATCTGATTCAATTACAGTGCTGTAGTACGTGGGAAAGGACAAAGGTCTGCTTGCTAGAAATATGGCCCAGGAGAACTTACTTTTTTTTCTTTCATTTTTACTTTTAAGCTACAAAAGATCAAGGGTCATAGACCGAAAATAAATGAAAGCTTAAGAGCATGGTTATTAGCCTAGAAAGAGAGTAAATCCCGGGAATAAACATCAGTCATAATGTGTATGAGTGTGTGTATATCTGGAGATTATATAATCTTAACAATATAGGCAGAGTTATGGGATAACTCCAAAGGATTTTGCTCCAAAGTTTTGTCCTCAAATTGACTATTTGGACCTTACAATATTTATATCTACAGAAACAATGTCAGACAATCTCATGAAAGCCTCTCTTATACATGGTGGGTCTTACTTATAAAACGAATCACATTAGCGTTAGTTTAATGTCCCAATGACAACAAAGCTTTTCAGAGCAGTTTTCTCAAATCCTCAACATGGGCAAATAGATACTGACTTCCACCCATTTAAATTTCCTACAACCACTTCCACCCTACTCATATTTGTCCAGGGTACCTGATACTATCACAGGCACCACGCCTATTATACTTACCCTATCCCCCTACCCACATACTCAGTTCTAATGTGAATTGCCAAGTCTGCCCTAAATTGAGCCCAAATTTTAAATGAGTTATAGCGGTTTTTTGTTGGTTTTTGTTTTGTTTTGTTTTTTTTGGTACCAGGGATCAAACTTGGGTCCTTGTGCTTGCAAGGCAGGCAGCAGAATCACTGAGCTAAATTCCCAGCCCGAGTTATAGTGTTTAACGGATATGCATGTGTGCTATGACATTATTTAAAGTCTCTGGTTAATGAAATCTCATGCACTGTGCAAAGAAAAGTGTAAAACTTCAGGGGTATAAAGGTGTAAGCAAGTGAGCTAATTCTCTCTAAGCATTTATCCTAAGACATGTTGGTCTTATAGAATTTTCTCCTTCCATCACTTCCTAACCAAATATTTTCTGTTAATTTCTTGGCATTCTAGGGTTGTAGTATTTTTTCCCCATGATAGCTTTTACAGCAGCTCCAGTTCAGGTCTTTGGGGGGGTGGAATCACTGGCTTCTAGGGTCATCAATAAGACTGTTGGTCAGTCAGGCAGTGTCAGTCCACGTTCTAACTAAACATTTTGACCTACCCCTGCATACACAGAAGAAAAAGTAACTGATACTAAATCCGTTCCTTCAAATATGGATATGGGAAAAAAGAAAACTCTTGAAAAGAAATGATTCACATTTTCTTATATCTACAACTACATGGACCAAAAAGCCTTAAACTAGGGCTCCAGCTTTAACAGGGTGACACCTAAATTACCTTTGCTCACGCTTTTGTTTCAAGCGACCTGCAAAGGCAAATCCCGTTTATTTATTAAAACGTGTGAAGCAGTGTCACATTTTAGTCAGTTTGACACATAAACCCCAGAACCTGCAATCCAAAACACACAAAATTGCTTTTTTTTGCTTTGTCTGAGTGTCCTTAACCTCGGTTTTGGAAGTTAATTTTAAAGGACAATTCATTAATCAACTATATTTATGATCAAATATAGTACACATAATTACACACTCCGCAGTCAGCAGCTTTTATGTTCTTCTTCTTCTTTTTTTTTTTTTTAATCAGAATTGCCAAAAGATTTCTGAAGAATAGGTGGAAATGGACCTGGGTGGAACAGGACTGAGAAGCAATAACAAAGGGTGTGTGTAGGTTCCCATTAGTATGTGCACTGGAATAAGGCTTTGTCAGGCTATATTTTCAGTAGGCTGTGTTGCCAAAATTAGGATAAAAGATTCATATAGTAATTCAAGGGGAAAATATCTGGATGCACAAAACCTTCCAGAAATGCCACATGACAGGAAAATAGTTTGCTCTTGGCTAGAGATAAATCTTCAAAAGAGTAGTAAACATACACAGTACATATAGCTCTGTACCCAAGCACAGTATTAAACCTCCAATGCTGGCTGCCGTTCAATCACAAAACAGAACAGAAAGGTAAGATGCTATATAGCTCTTCTGTGTGGGTTCTTTAGTGGTGTATTAAGAAAGCTGTACGTACAGCTGGGGTGGTAGCTCAGTGGTAAAGAACATGCTTGGCATGCACGAGACTATAGATTTAATCCCAGCCCTACCACTTCCCAAAACAGGGAAGAAACATATACCTAACGACAGCCCTAATTATTGGGGCTGTACAATAGTCTCGTTTTACTTTCAAAGCCATGCCACTCTGAAGTATTAAAATGTGAATGATAAACATCACTACAAAGATATAAATTTGGTACTTTAAGGATCTGAAAACGACAGAGGACTTCAGAAACAGCAAGGGTCTGGCTATTCCTACCAGCTTTTTATCACTTCCCTTCTCTCTTCAATACTCACTCACTTTTTTTTTCTCACTGAGTTTATTGGTACATTTTAGGAATACAATAGTTACATTCATCATTGGGCTCTTGTACCTTTACATGACAGGTCTTGGTTCTCATTTTTTCCCCTTATCCCGGGCCTCCCTTCACCCACTCCTCCCTTCCCTATTTACAAACACTTTATTTCCATTTTTTAATTTTCTCATTTTTTTTCTTTTCCCTTATTACCTTTCTCTTACCCTTCCCATTTCCCCTATACCTTTAGCCCCTTTCTTCCTATTTCACACTGTCAATTATATCATTAGTATCTTATGTACCATTATAGTTTTTCATACCAGAGAAACTATTTGGTATTTATACATGTGTGACTTATTTATTTCACTTAGGAGTATACCCTCAACATGTATCCATTTTCCTATGCATGACTCTAATTTCTCATTCTTTATGGCTGAGTAGTATTCCATTTTATAGAAAAACCACATCTTCTTTATCCAGTCTCCAACTGATGTGCAAATGGGCTGTTTCCAGTTTTAGCTACTACAAACTGTGCTGCTATAAACATGGGTATGCGTACATCACTTTGATATGATTCTTTTAATTTTTTGGAAAGATACCCAGCAGAGGGATGGCTGAGTCAAATGTAACCTCTAATCCCAGCTCTTTGAGGTGTCTCCATATTGACTTCCACAGTGGTTGCACCAGTCTGCACTCCCACCAACAATGGAGAAGGGTTCCTTTCTCCCCACCATCCCGCCAACATTTGTTATTGGTTGCTTTCTTGATAGCAGCCATTCTTTGTGGGGTGAGGTGGAATCTCAGTGTTGTTTTCATCTGCATCTCTCGAATGACCAGTGATGTGGGACATTTTTTCATATATTCACTTGCTGTTTTTACTTCTTTGTCTGAGAAATGTCTGTTCATTTCAGATGCCCATTTTTGAATAGGGTCTTTATATTTGGGAGGGCTGATTATTTTGAGTTCTTTATATATTCTAGGTAATAGTCCTTTGTCTGAGGAGCAGCTGGTAAACATTTTTCCTCACATTGTAGATTGTCTCTTAGTTCTGTTGATGGTTTCTTTTGCAGTGCAGAAGCTTTTTAATAAGATGAGATCCCAGTTGTTGATTCTTTCTAGTTCCCGTGTTACTGAGGATTTCTTTATAAAGTCTTTTCCTATGCCATTGTCTTCAAGAGTTCTGCCTAACTTATCTTCCAGCAAGTTTAGTGTTTCTGTTTTAATATTTAGATCTTTAATCCACTTGGATTTTAGTGCATGGTGAAAGATTCATTTCTTAATTAAATTCCATATTCCCTCATCAGTCTCCTTTCCAGTTTAACATTTCTAAGGGAACCTGTGTTAGGATGCAGGTAAAGGAACAAGGAACACTGTTCTGATGAGTTTGAAGTTACTCTACTTTTCTTGAACTTGCTCTGATGAGGCCTAAAATTTTCACTTTTCCCAAAAAGACAGGCAGAGGCAGGTTTGACAAGGAATAGACAGCATCCTAAGCCACAGAAACAGTGTTAGGAGGCAGTAGACACCAGCATCCTTCTACTCTCCTCCTCTGGGCTTGGTGAAGTCAAGGACAGAGAGGGCAAGGAGACAGTGACACTGCAGCAGCTTTGGCTGACGCCAGGAATTTCTGAGGGTGTTGGGCCCAGTGCCTTCAGGAATAGGGAGAGTTTCCTGTGGCTCCTGGGCTATTTCCAAGTGCATTTCTGAGAGGTCAGAGTGAGCCACACCTTCTGTGGCCTGGAAATGCCCTCATTTCCTACTGCCTGAGCAACTGCTGCCCATCTCTACCACTGGTGTGCGGGCTCCGTCTCTGACTAGTTTTACACCTCTCAACAACAAGCAGTACAAAGCACAAGCAACAAGTCTGTTCAGTGTGAGTGTGTGGGGGGGTGCATGCGTGTGTGTCCCAATCTGCTATTTCCCACGACTATCAAAGACACTACCATCTTTCCAAGGTTTCCTCTTACTCTGTGAACATGACCTTCTTCCCAAATGTCTTCTGAGTTCCCTATCAATTTCTTCACAGAGTTCACCAAAAAGAAAGGCTGGAATGATCCAAATCACAACTCCTGATGGATCTTTACATATTGTTGTGATATTATATGTGGTAAATTCAGAGGAAGGAGAAATGCAGCTACCAACTCAATACTGCAAAAGGATCCAGACTTTAACTGCAAACTCTACACTGGAACATTTAACTAGCAACAACAGCTCTTAACACTTTATCATTTCAACTGCTGCCAATGAACCATAAAATTAAATTATTTATTTTTCAAAAAAGAAAGGATGGTTGATTAATAAGTTTAGAATTATTTGGGTAATGATGGGGAAAGTAAATGCTAAGGAAATGTGCAAGTGTTCTAAAATTCTCACTGGCAGGTTTCTGCAATCTTATTAAAACCTGGACATCTGCCTTTAACTCTAGACATCAGATCTAGTCAAAGTCTTGTAAAGAGTTCCCCAAATTTACCTAATCTGCAACTTTCAATGTAAAAATTATACCCAGGCTACAAGATAAATTATGCAAGAGGAAAAGAAAACACTGAAAAATTTTATATCCAAATTCTTCAAAATCTTTTTATGCTTAAAAAAGAAAACTGCTTAGAATACTTATATAATTCAAATTAGCTAAAAATATCTCTAAATTATATGGATCTTGTCAACAATGTGATTTTTGGCCCGCATTTTCCCTTCCACGTTCTAACATCATTTTTCAAGTCTGCAAACTTAATTTTACAGTCTAATTTTACCACCTCCCCCTTTAAAAAGCCAAATAATTAGGTATCCTCCTGCTTCATGATCAGAACTGCCTGCAAAATAACATGGAAAAAGAGACTTACGTGCAAAATTTCCTAATCTGCATTTGACAGTTTTTAAAGGAAAACAGTAATGATTAGTAACAATATTCCAAAGACTCAAAAAGCCCATCTACAAAGCAATAAATGAGACGGTCAGTATTATTTACTACATTTGTTTTTATTTTGTCTTTACACACATCTTAAGGGGCAGAATCAAGAGAGAGAATCTTAGCTAAAAATGATCTTCATGAGGATCAAATGGCAATTTAAAAACTAGGGACAAGAAGGGAGCAGATTAGAATATAACTGAAGCCACATTAAATAAATAAAAATAATAATCTAGCAAGATTGAAACACATACAGAATTACTCTTAAAATTATCCTATGATGCTCTTAAAAGTTTTGAATTTCAACAGTATACACCTTTTAGAAATCTGAATGTTTACCTACTTTTGTAATAATGGGCATGGCAATCTCAAAATTCTGTAGTGGAGGACTTTTTAGTTAAAATGCATCCAGGTCTAACTGGTATATGATCTGTAAGTTATGACACTGGACCAGTTTTCTTCAGCTTGTTTCTTCAATGAAATTATATTTTCAGAACCAATACTAGAACATGTGGCTTAATGGGGGATTTTTACCCTTACCGTAGGAAAGAGAAAACCTCAGAGACATCTGTAAAATAAGACAATATAACTTTGGAGGCACTTTGGTGGTTTTGGAGAACAATGGGAGAGAATAAGTGAAATTAGAATTAAACTTGAATATCTGAAATTCAAGGCACTGGTCACTATTTTCCATACTTTTCCAACTTGCAAAGTAGAGGGAAATCTCATAAAATCAGATTGCAGTGACTTGGAATTTGGAACAATTAAAGACAGGAGCTGAGACAAACTTTAATTCAGCCTAAAAAAGACTTAAATATTTATGAGGGGAAAACCTGTTTCTATCTCTCAAGTTTCTATCTCACAAATGGTTGATATGCTCATTTATTTAACCTTTCTTTTCACCAGAGTCTGTTTCCTCAATTCACCATTGTGAGTTTTGGCTTATTATATTTTTCTGAATGCAATTAAAATGCACTTCTGAGAAGCTTCCATACCATAGGTTTATTTTTCTGTTTTAGACCGGTTTGCTGCTCTCTTTGTTTTAATTAATGGGATTTTCATAAATAGCTATAATATTCAGTTGACTCACTGAGTATTTCCATTCTTTTGGATAAACCCCAAAGACAAGTGATATAAAATAGAAACAAAAAGTAATCATTACTTACGAACACAACTTGAAAAGGTAGGGTCCGGCCCAAATCCCATTTTGCAGGTACATCTATAGCTGCCCATGGTATTCAAACACTCACCATTAGGGCATACACCTTGTAGCTGGCATTCATTAATATCTGCAGGGAAACAAAAGTCTTTTAAAAGAAAGACTCAAGACCTGATGGGCAGATTTTGGCTGCAAATGGCAGTTGTTTTCTTTTTCATTATAATAATCTCTCATTATTACGCTACAGTGCTGGGGAATGAATCAACACCTCCAGCCTCCTTTGATCTCACAGCAAATTTGGAGGACACAGCAAACTTAAATCACCTAAAATCAAGCCACAGAACGTTTACTGAACATGTTATTTATTTAATAAATATTTCTTATGCATCTACCACATGCTCAGTTCTTTTTGTATGTAATAGTGAAAAGCAATTGACAAACACTTCCAGCATCCCCAGAGCTTACATATTAGTTTTAATGTACGCTAGGTATTATGGACCACACAGGGAAGGCAAAGATTCTCATCCTGGGGGCGCCTAGAGCCTAGCCATGTGCAAATATATGAAAATCTAAAGAAGTGAGAAGCAGTACAAGTTATCACAACTAGAAGAACTGTTGTAACTTGAAGACGTTCAATTATGAAGTTGCCTACGCGGATAGTAAGAGCCACTAAGGGAAGTCAGAGGCAGCATTCAGGAGGAGGTGATTCTCAGCAGGGTGTTGAAGGCTGGGTGAGCATGGGGGGGGCCTGGGTTAGATGGGGGAGGGGG
>NW_022900914.1:13615631-13624407 GCF_012274545.1 Fukomys damarensis | reverse complement strand
CCCCCACATACAAAGTGAACACTACTATGTTAGTAAGCTTTCCACTGCTGTGATAAAATACCTGAGAAAATCAACTTAAAAGGAGGAAAGATTTAATTTGGCTCATGGTTTCAGAGGTTTGGTCCATGGTGAAGTGGTTCTGTTGCCTTTGAGCTTGTGACCAGGTAGAGGATCATGGTGGGGAGCATATTGTAAAGCAGAAAGAGAGAGAGAGAGAGAGAGAGAGAGAGAGAGAATATTCACATGAGAAGGGTCTCAGGAAATAGTAGTCAAACCACGAACTGGAAAAACAGTTTCAAGAAGGTAAATAGTTGTAGACAGAGCTAGTAAAAGCCAGGCGAGGCTGGATTCAATTTTACTAAGAATTAGGGAGTTATACAAAGGGTTTCTATACAGCAGAAGGATGCAACCAACAGTAGACTTGGAAAATTCAATGGGCTAGCAAAAGGGCTTGATGAGAAGAGAATACAAATCTGATTCCTGAAGGAGTAATGTAAGTAGGAGGCTAGTGACAAACCAGGTTGGTGACAAGGAGAACAGTCAGGAAGATAAGGAGTGAACGGTCCCTTGTTTTTAATTTTCCCCCACAGAAATACTGACAATGCACCATGCTCTCCTATTCAACACCACACTGAAAATTAAGAAAAAGCAGTCAAAGATGTCTGGGAGGCTTTGAATCTGAGAAAAGAGGGAAACACACTGCTAGTTTTGTAGAAGGAAAGAGTGGCAAAAGATGAGAAATTTGGCTTCATAGTTTAAGGTCACACTGGAATATCCAAGCAGAAATATTCAGCAGCAGCAGAAGGCTCTGAAATAAAGTGGAGTGGGAAATCATAACTGGAAATGCAGACCTGAAATTGTCTGCACATGGCGATCCAGGGAAAATCAAAATAATCTGAGACAGCAAAGTGCAGTAATTTTAAAAAGAAAGTTTAGGCAGTCACTTGCAAAGGTAATGGAAAACTGAAAAAGAATGTACTAAATTAAAATGAAAACTCAGTAGGCATTTATATTTTATCCAGTATGGCCCACAAAGCTTAATATTTAACAGACTTTGGCTGTCATTAGCACCTCTATTTCAAGTAATACATATGTCCTTCCACCATCAATTTTTCTATTAACTTTTATTAAAGATCTTAAAATATCAATTTTCTAAACTAAAATTGGACACAATAATAGCAAAATATTACCAATACAATCTTCACATAAAAAGGAATAAATCACTATTTAAGCAAGCACTAACATTAATTAAACCTGCTTTGGGTTCTCAGAAGTCACAGCTATCTATATGCACGTGTTTTATCCAAATCATGCAGTTTCAAGCTAATCTCAATGATAAAATATGACATCTTCTATGGCATTAAAATACTAAGTTAAGCACACATTTTATGGGGCTCCAACTTGGATGCAGCTGGAAACTGGGACAGCTAGATTACACCTGGCACAGCCAGCTGGTCTAGTACCTGATCATCTCATTCTTTATCAGATTGTGTGCTGTGCTGTAATACACATTTATGGGCAGCATGTAACTGAAAATATTCCTCCATAACTCATTATTCTGAAGAAAACCACGAGGAAGAACCAGGAAGAACACCAAGTCTAGACGGAGCTTACATTGTACAAGCGAAGCCCCTATCGAATGTCCCAAGAGAAACCTCCAGTTTGGGTAAGCAGCCAGCTGTGGCCAGAAAGACTGGGCAGAATCTCTGCTCTTCCACTTCCCCTCCCTCCCCACCAGGGTATGACTGTCGGCCTTCTGCTCCTGAATGGGTTGCTCCTGTGTTACAGGTTACGCCATTACACATTCCATGATGGCTCCCCAGGACCCAGATTCCCCTTGCTAACAGGTTTCTATGACAGCACCATCCCCGCCTCGAAGCTGGGGCCAGGTGACAGTGGGGGGGCTCCCCTCGACTCATAAACGCCTGATTCATATGTAACCACTGCACTGTGCCCTCTTCTAAGGCCTCCCCTCTGCCACCCTCAGTACCGCTCACAGCCCTGATCATAATGCCACAGGAACGGTAAACAAGAATTAAGGCTTAAAAAAGCAAGGACCAAGCAAACCTATGGACATAGACAAGAAGGAACAGAAAAGCCCACAAGGAAGGGAATCATGTAGGTACCACTACTCTAAGCAGTCTATGTCACCAGCGTGGGCACCTCCACTGCCCCAGTGGCACAGAGACCTAGGAGCACGGAACTGCCTTGCCAACATGTGCTGATGGCTTCCAGCAAAACTCCCTTTTCCTTCTACTCCTTGGTCAACTGGCTTTTCATCTTCCTTTCTAAAATACTATGCATTAGAGATGCATTACATTTTCAAGCTGTCCCTATTTTACATATACACCAAACTGTATCAATCTTAAGTATACAGCTAGATGGTTTCACATAAACAATCTACATGTGCGCTTATGTGTGCACGAACTGTGCACCCACAAGAACACAATTAACAACAGTTCCATCACCTCAGAAGGTTCCTTCAAGCCCTTTCCCTATTGACTTCCTCTTTACCCACAAAGAACTACTATTGTATTGCCCATTCTTGAACATTATTACATAAAGGGAATACTATGTATTGTATATTCTTTTGATGGACTTTTTTTACTCATTATTATCACTATGAAATTCATAAATGTTGCTGTGTGAAATAATTCATTCTTTTTCTTCTTTTTCTTTTTGGTACCAGGATCAAGCTCAGATCCTTGCATTTGCAAGGCAGGTGCTGGAATCATTGAGCTAAATCCCCTATATAATTCATTCCTTTTTCGTTGTTGAGCAATATTCCAGTGTGTAAAGACACCGAAATTAATCTGTTCATTCTACTATTGACAGATACTTGGGTTCCCATGTTGGGCATTCTGATTAAGTATTTGTACTCATTACTGGGTGTATAATATATCGAGAGGCAGACTGAATCACTACAAAAGGTCTCATAACCTGCCAAATAGTTTTGCAAAGCAGTTATGCCAATTTCCATTCCCAGCACCAGTAGTTGCACATCCTTGACAGCTCTGTATCTACCTTACACTATATTTAGTCATTCTGGTGGAGCGCAACGTAATCTCGTTGTGATTTTTATCATGTCCTTCTCTGATGAGTAATGATGTTAAGAACTTTTTTCATATGTTTATTGGCTATTTACATATAAAGACTTGCTCTTCTAAAATGTAAATACCCACAGGAATGTTCTAGGTTAGTAAAATTGCTCTCCTCTCAGCACTCAGAGAGTATTAATCTGTGACTCTCAAAAGAGTGTGGGGTATTCTTGTCTAGGGGACATTCTGGGGTTGTCACAGGACTGGGGTACACGTGGTAGAGGAACCCCAGGGATGCTAAACATTTTGACAGCATGGGAGTCCTTGGAAAAGTTTTGTTCAGCCCAGTGTACCAATAAAGTCACACTGGGAGACTCACAGAGCTGTGATTAAAAACATAAGCTTAGAAGTGCAAAAGGCACCATTCTGAAGCAAGGCTGTCTCTGCGGTGCGACAGGAAGGAGGGAGAAGCTGCCACACAGAAGAATTGGTTCAGTGGCTGCATCTCCGACAGCTGGATGCTCCCCGGCTATCTCGGAGACCGTGCAAGCATCCTAGTAAGATAAACTGGAAGCCAAACAGCCACTGAGCTCACCAAGTTGCTGGGTTCAGATCGTGTAGAAAATGATCAGCAAGACCAGTCCTAATACTACCTGTTAGGCAGGACCTGAAGGATTCGTCACATCTGGGTGACCTGCAGACCTATCCTGGAGCCAGGGCACCTGCCAGCTGCAGTAAGCAGGGCCGGTTCCTCCTGCCTGGTGGAAACTCAGGTTCTACAATAAGATGGCATTTGTTGAGAAAATATGAATACTACCAATCTGTATTATTTCTGTTGACTAATCACATTCTGAGTTTCAACAACCCACAAATTAAACTGTGAAAAGCATTCTATTATCTTCCTGCATAAATTCATACATCTAAAAATTACATAAACTTTTGTTTTTGTTTGCTGCCACCACATTCTTCCATACCCTGCTTGGTTTCCAAAGGGTCGTGGGTCTATATCCTTTGTGTTAAACAAGATGCATACTTGTCTAAATTCTAACAGTCACATGAAACATGATGAGAAAATTATGAGTTACAATCCCATTTAGATTTCAATTCTCCAGGCTATTTCCTTTTTAAAGAGAAGTTCCTCCAAGCACCACAAAAAGAAAAAGAGAAAGAAAATTTTCTAGGATGATTATAATATTTATAAACTTGTAAGTAACTTACATTTGCCAAATATAAGCATTTCAGAAGTCTCATATTTACGGGGTCAGCCAATGTTGCTTAATGTATTCTGATGAAAAGTACTTAGTTTTAGAACACAAATGGACAAATAAATGAGAGTATTCATTATTCTCACTCTGCAGACTCCTGAGTTTCTCTGGGAAGCTGGGGCTGGTATGACCATGGCTCCCAGCACTAGTTCTGAGTTAAAGAGCGAGGGCCAAAGGGAAAGCTGAAGGTGCTCACCCTCCTGCCCCAGCAGCCCTTCTCCCTTTCCCAGCTCTGTGTCTGTGCAGCCTACAGGTTTACAGAAGCAGAAACACGGGGAAAGGTTCACTGGGGTCCAGGTGTTCTACAGCAGGCAAAGTCGGCAGAGCTACAGCAAACGTGGGGGAGATTTACACCCTTCTTCACTTACTGAAGATATTTACCTGTTTCTATCTCTACAGCTTACCAAATGCCTATCGTGTACTAAAAATACAAACCTGCTCTCCTGAGAAGTCTCAGATTAAAAGTCTAAATATTGGCATGTCATATGGTGCCACCTAATACAGCAGAAATAAGACAGCTAATCTTCTATTAACCAAGCAGCATACAAATACAGAAGAGTGGACACCTACAATCCCAGCACTCCCTGGGAACACAGCTCAGTGCAAGGGCCCAGATTCACTCCTCAGTAAGAGAGAAATAGAGACTGAGACAAAGAGAGACAGGGGAGCAGGGGTGGAGGGGAGGGAGAGGGATGGAGAGAGCTAGAGAGAAAATGACAGAGAGAGACAGAAAAAAAGGGAGCCAGAGAGAGAGAGAGAAAGTGAGACAAAGACAGAGAAACAGACAAAAAGTGAGGCTGAGAGCGAGCCAGACAGACAGACAGACAGACACACACACACACACACACATACACACACACAGTACAGAGAAGGAGGGAGGGAAGGAGAGAGAGAGGGAGGGAGGCAGACAGAGAGAGAGAGAGGAGAGAGAAGGTAGAAGAATCAAAAATACTTACAACCAGGAAATATGTAAAACAAGAGACTCTTTAAACGACCTAATATAACAAACACAGCCTGAGGAGTTCAGTCCTGGGAAATACTATAATAATCCAGGACAATGAGATGAAGCTCTTCCTCCTCCACCTTCAAGAGGGAGGGAGGCAGACAGAGAGAGAGAGAGGAGAGAGAAGGTAGAAGAATCAAAAATACTTACAACCAGGAAATATGTAAAACAAGAGACTCTTTAAACGACCTAATATAACAAACACAGCCTGAGGAGTTCAGTCCTGGGAAATACTATAATAATCCAGGACAATGAGATGAAGCTCTTCCTCCTCCACCTTCACACTGACTCGTACAGCACACCTTCATCCCACTGGAGCATCGTAAGAATTCTGGATGGTGAGCAGCACAAAAGCAGTTATCATTTCATAAAGAAAATCTTCTCCAATATCATATTTTTAGAAAGGATTAAAGGAATGGAAAACCTAATGGGAGAAATACCCCAGTAAGATATAACTTTTGGTCTGACTAGGATGTTTAATATTGTTAGTAGAGCATTTCAGTTAAATTCTCTTGATCTCAGTTTCATGTAATATGAAAGAGCTGATGTAGATAATTCCCAAGGTTACTCGTAGCTTAACTATTCTTTGACTTCAAAACAAATTGCCAGTTGCCAGGGTAAAAAACACCAAGAAAGAAGTAAAGTATGACACTTAACGCATGATATATTATAAATAGTGTAAGTGCCCTTATAGGAAATAAATATACTTTTATGCATTTATTCTCCCAGAGGCAAGTACGTTTAACAAAGTGAGTAATAATTTACTGCCTTTTCAGTGACTCAAGTTTATACAGGAAATGAGGCATGTCTAGTAACCAACAGGAATTAGGTACAAGGTGAGAAATGTATATGAAGATCTTTATACTGTATAGAAAAAACATGAGGCTTTATGGAGGTTCAGCTGTGTATGCTCAGCTTTTGCTGTTGGATAGAAATTCTATTCTAGAATTCCACTGGCAGTTTGATTGCCTTTTGAAAGAAGAAAAAAAAATGCCTCTTGAGATAAATACCTTTTTTGGATAGACTGACTATTTGGGTATTTAGGAAGGACTGCTTACTCTAGGTAGAAAACACTGCTCTTTAAGGGACATAACTTTAAAAGAAGCAGATTTACTCTGGGTACTGAGTCACGGCATGTACTGCTGAAGGCACATGAAGATATTTCAGCAGGTATATGCAGACTCAAACAATTTTCAGAGTCAGTTTCCAGATCTTCAGCCTTCAAATGTTTCCCTTTGAAGCTCTAAAGAAAGCATCTGCTAATCTTTCTTTTCTATTTCCCCCTTTCCTCACCAGCTTCATCTTTACCAAGGCAACCTCTTACCCATCCAGACTCTTTCTAGACTTCCTAGGTACAGTGTCCTGCGATGTAGAATTCTCACAGGCACCAGATAAATGAACAGTTCATAAATATGCTTGTCCCAAAGAAGAGCCACAGAAAAATCAGTGTCTTATGGTGCACAGGGAAGCCTGGCTTTGCCCATGGGGTGAGGTGGCAGGCAGTGTTCAGGAATTCGGTAGAACAATTCTGCAGCTCCCACGTTCTGACGAGAAGGCTTCAAGCACACATCTAATACAAATCTGCCAAAATGAATCTTTTATCCATTTGACTCATTTTTAAAACACAGATATTAGCCTTAACATATGTGAGTTTCTCTAAGTTATTTTAGAAGACAAATGAGGGGAAAAAAATTTGAAGATCAGTGTTCTAGGGTAACTTTACCCCAGGTATTTTATACAAAACCCAAGATTTGGGAGGCCTTTGCTAAGAGAGGATCTCCAGCCAAATACATCTGGGGAAACTGCATTTCTGTATACAGTGCATTGCGCATTGAAGACCCAAGAGGTCCTCTGGCAAGAATTCCTGTTTTACTTTGTTTGACTTGGTGTTTTCTACACATTTGGCCGTGGAGCCCTTTTTCACACACAATCTATTCACGTCCTCTGAACTGGTGGTCGGTGGAATATGCTTTGTGAAATCCTGCTCTCGTGGCTGGCCCCAAAACTATTGTATGCATTACAATGATGTGGTTATGTCAGCTTCAGCGTCGGCTCCACTGCTGCCAAAGCCTCCCCACACCCTGTGACCGCCCCACCGCTCTACAGTGAAGATCTACCGCCAGAGAGGCTCAATCACCAGACTCAGGAGAGAAGTCAAACCACAGTGGGGGCAACTCGCTTTCCTTCCAATTCCTGTCTTCGGGGCAACACGATAAAAGCATTAGCAGAGCCCGGAGAACAGCTTGTATTTCTTTCTTGACACATATGTGGCACACATGGAGGACGCTGCTAATAACACACATCAACTCCACTGGTCTTGGACTTCTAACTGCATTCTGTTAGACACTACATGGATTTCTCCGTGAAGCATTCACAGTAACATGAATCCATCACAGGCCCTCCTCATCACTCAGATAGAGCAGGCCTCTTCCCATTGACTTTACAGCCCCAGAGACTAAGGTCAAAGAACTATTGTAAAGTACAACGTGCTAATGGCTTACTTCACCACTGTCTTTCCTCAAGAAATGGGAATAAAATAAACCGACATTTCCTTTTGAATGAAAGCCCAGTGATACAAACATAGGAGGAGGACACATTAGAAATAGGATTCTCCAATGCACAGGAATGAACCTGGACCAATTTGTAAATGCCAAAAAATGATGCTCAGGCTCAGATCAAAAATCTTAAATTCATACTAAAAGAAACTGTGTGATTTACACTAGAAACTACAGCAGTAATAAGACCTCAAAAAGTAAAAGAGCACCTTCAAATTAGGAAAATACTACCAATTCCCTGTGAGCCAAGGATCACTGTAAAATATGATTAAACATGCTATTAAGTACTCCATGGTTTCCTGGGTTAACCTCTGGTAGGCCAGACAAAAGAATAATACAGTAGACCCATGACTTATGAACTCAATCTGTTCCCAAGGGCTGGTTGTCACTCAAGGTGGTTAACTGCCTTCAAGCCCTCTCTCCTGCATAATTTTAGGCCACATTTTCTTCCAGGAAGATCTCAGGGTCCTTAGAGAAGACACTGGCCCAGGATTTCTCAATTAACCCCACACAGGAAAGGATGCTGTAATGTTCCTTCCAGAACTCTGTATCTGAGGCCATCTGGAAGCAGATGCGGCCAGCATGTGGGTTGTAACTCAAGACCTTGACCTTAAGTTAAAACTAAAGTAAATGTTTTTGTGCTTTGAAGAACTGAATTATCAAGTATGGATGGCTCTAGTCTTAGTTTTATCTTTTTTTTTCCATTATAATAGCCATCTTTATTTGTAAAAATCCAGATATAAAATGTATTCTTTCAGTCTTTCCAGGTTTTTCTTTTCTACAAAAACAAAAAGGCGGTCTGCGATCACCCAGCGGCGTGCGCGCGAGCTCTCGGCCTGCGCGGGAGCTCCCGGCCTGTGCGACAACAGACCCAGGAAGGACCCAAGGACCCCAGAGGGGGTTTTTTTCAGCTGC
>NW_022900914.1:13604352-13608953 GCF_012274545.1 Fukomys damarensis | reverse complement strand
AGGCACATAAAAGCCTCCCCGGCTGTCATTCCTGTAGATGGATGTTTCAGGCGCCCCCCCACCCCCCATTAAAGCTGCATGCTTCGTCCCAGGACTGCTGCTTCCCCCACATGCTCCGGTGCTTTCCTAGGGTAAGTTTCTGGACTCCAAGACTGAAGTACACAAAGGGGGCAGGGGCGGATGCAGAGTGTGTGGCACGATGCTCGGCGGCGCTCAGGGCAGGGGACTAGTAGTAGGTTTCCTTCTCCATCCAGCCGCTAGGGCGCCGCCTGATGATGAGCTTCCGGACTTCATCATACACGAAGATGAGCAGGGAGTAAAGGAAGGCACAGAACCACCAGGAAGGTTTGAGGGGACACATCCTCGGGCAACACCCATTCCAGGGCAGTAGGAAAGGAAAGCAGCAAGGGCTGTCTCTTCAAAGAGGCCAAATATTAAGATCTTATTCTTCATCCCCTGCTGGAAGACAGAATCCCTCCGGGTCTTACAGATGATCAGTCGGCCCACTGCACCGCCACGATACTGACAGAAGGCTGTGGGGCAGGTGAACTCCACGAGTTTCCTCTGCTCGTAGGTCCACTGCTGCCCACAGCTGTCTTCCATATCATCGACCCAGCGGTCCTCCCAGTCCACACAAAGGTCCAACAGGTGAAGTGCAAGGAAGCCGTTCTCAGCCAGAATCACAAAGTAAGCAAAGAAGCCCCCCAGGGCCTGGATCATACCGATCGGTGCAAAGGCCGTACTGATCAGCCTATCAACACTTTTTTGATATGGCTTTCAAGTTTAAATGTAATGTGATCTCACAATAATACAAATAAAGATCTTCAATTCCTTTTCTCTCAAGCAAAATGTATTTACACTTGGTAAGTTAATATAAACCATCAAAGTGTGGTAGAATAATTTTTTAAATGTCTCAATTCTCCATTGCTTCTTGAGTCCATGCTCTGCTATGTGACTCTGCAGCTTCTCCCATGCAGAAGTAGCATCTATTTCCCACCCTCTGATTCTGCCCCGGTCTTGTGATTTCCTCCTACCACCCAGCAGAGGCAGCAGTGCATCAATGCCAAGCCTAGGCCTCAACAGCTTTGCATGTGTTCACTCTTTTGGAGCCTTGCCACCCGAGCTTGTGCCTCAACGATGATAGACAGGAAGGCAGACTGTCGAGCTTTCCGGAAGAGGCCATCCTGAACCACCAGCCAGGTGAGTAAATCACCCGGCTGCCCCCTGGGAAGCAAAAGGGCTAAGGCACGATTGCTTTATTAAAGACCATTTGTTGGGGGCAAAGGGTGGGAGGAGAAATGGTATGAGAAGGGGCTATCTGAGAAAGGATCCGAGCTTTATAAAACAGACAGAAACCTCCAGGACTTTAAACATTCCACTTGTGAAAGACTTGGGGAAAAAGCTGTGGAGATAATGACAGTAATACTAATAATGAAAGAGAAAAATCATTTTAACTATATACATCTAAAGCAAATTTGCTATAAATCATGAAATTTAGATAATTCATGTGTTAAAGCACAATAAAGTAAGACAACAAAAAACAGAGACAGTGTAAGTTTCATATAATATCTAGTGTCACCCCATTGTTTAAATCTTCCATTAATTTCTTTGATAATTTCATTATCAGTCTGAGAGGGAGAGGGAAAGAGAGGGGGGAGGGGAGAGGAGTGGGGGGAGAAAGAAGGAAGAGAAGGAAGAGGAGGAGGAGGAAGGAAGGGAGGGAGGAAGGAAGGAAAATCAGAAAGACAGACAGGACAGATTAGTTAATTCACAAGGTTGTGCCCAAAGCACCCAAAACAAGGGCACCACTGAATAAGGCTCCAGTAAATGCTGTCAAAATGTGTAAGTGCTGTATGTAGGTTTTAAAAAAGGACATGTGGGTCATAATGAGCAAATAGTACATTTACTGATATTTGAAAAGGGAAAGCTATAAAGTCAGTCTTGTACAAACAATACCGCAAGAAGAAAAGTCTTATAAGTCGAGAGCTAACATAACTATCGGGCTCTAGATTGAGGGACTGCAGGGTGCAAGCAGAAGTTTCCATAAATCTTCTAGACAGGAAGATGAATCAAAGTAAAACCTATAACCTCATTTAAGAGTGCTAATGCCTACATGGCTTGGGTTACAGCTCAGTGTATGTGCCCGTGCCCAGCCTGTGCAAGTCCCAAGTTCAATCCCCAGCACCCAAAACACCACAAACAATAAAGCTCTAATTTTATTTGCCAAAGAAGCAATCGATATCAATGATTTGAACACGAATATTCTTCAGATGAGAATAATTTTATGAAATAGACTAAAAAAATTAAGATTTCTAGCATGTTTTACAAGTTAATAAATGAATACTTAAAATTTTGAAACAAGAACAGGTAACTATGATAAATAAATAGAAAGCTTGGAAATAAGAATATAATCTTAAAATTAAAAAGGCAAGAGACAGTATAATGCCTATGAGGCATAGTAAAGCAGGAATTAGAAAACTGAAAAATGGACTTGAGATATACATTCAAACTGCAGCAAAAACAACAGGATCATAAAAGCACAAAAAGATGATTAAGAGATGCGAAAAACAGGCTGTGACATTGTCTAACAAGATATTCCATAAAAACGCATGGTGGAAAATATTTGGTGAACATTTTTCAAGTGTGAGGAAAGACATGATTTTTTTTTTTTTTGGACTGACATCACCTTCTACTGAGTAAAAGAAAGGTAAATTCTAATGCACACACATCATGATAAAACTATAGAACATAAAGAATTAGGAGAAGCTCCCAAAAGACAGAAAGATTACCCACAGAGAAAGAGGTAGGAAACAGAAGTCAGAAGGCGCTGGTATAATGTAGTCAAAGTACTTTTAGAAAACCACTGTTAACCCAGAAATGTACATGACTAGTCTAGTTCTAGAAAGAGCGCGACATAAGGCTACCCCCAGACATATAAAGCATATACTTCCCAGTAACTGTCATTTCATAAAACAACTGTTAAAAGATATATAACCTCGAAACAGAAATGTACCGAGTAAAAATACAGAAGGCTCAAACTTGAATTTCAGACAAATGCTTTTTAGAGTATGTCCCGAACTATTTGCTATTGATCTGAAATTCACATTTAACTGGACATTCTCTGTTTCATCTGGAAACCCTTCTCCAAAGGAGACATGAGTGCAAAAAGTAAGCAGATGCAAGAAACAATGCTGACTACCAGAATTTATGAACGACCCATATATGCGTTGAATTATGACTGCATGGGGACAAAAGCTATATTCCCATCAACTACAAGCTTGAAAATTACTGTAAAATGATGACTCTTAGCTAACCCATACTTCCATTTTCTTTCAAACGTCATAATGGCCTTTGGACACTTCCAATGACAAAGTCTCTTTCTTTGACCAAACTCTAAGTGGTCCCCTTGTTCTGTTCTCAAATTTGAACCCTGACTTCGGGTTTCTGTGTTTGTCTCTTCATTATCCAATTTCAGCAAGAATCCTGCTGAGTCAGTGCAGCCAAATGCCCCACCCTCTGTATCTGGCTGAGTCTTTCATCTTCTACCATCTGGCAGGTGATGTCTGGGCACCTGACCTGCCTCCAACAAGACCACTTGCAGGTTCACGGAGCCAGAATACCCTTCAGCCTGAGTACACACTTCCACTTACTCTATCCACTGACACCCAATTCCTTGCCCGTTCACCACAGATTTTCATTTCTTCCTTGCTGTATTCGGTTGAACCCAATCTCTCTTGCCTCCTCTGAGGCTCCACTGCAGTGGTCCATCTACCTATTGCCAAGAGTCCCTTGAATACAGTTTGCCTTCCTGTTCCTTTCACTGAATTTTATTTTTATTATTTTAAGTTTTTAACTGATAGGAAGGTAAACATATTTATGGAGTCCTATGTGATGTTTCAAAGCGTAGGGAACACTTCACAAGTTTGCATACCAGCCTTACATAGAGCCATGATAATCTCTCCGTATTGTTCCAACTTTAGCATGTGAGTTACTGAAGGGAGCACTGCCTTACCAGTCTATAACAAATATGGATATTTCTTCCTTAACAGTGTTGAAATCAGCACAAATTCTTTAACTGTTTTCCTACCATGTATCACAAAGCCCATAAATTAATTACACATAATTCATGCAAATGGGGGAATTCATTAGAAGAGCGCCTTCAAAGTCTCAGTCATTCCACCCCACCCTGTCTGCTTTAACCCTGCACTATGCTATGGACCACATTCCTTTCTCCAGGCACACAGGCTCTGAGGGTCTCACCTACACTTTCTGTTCTTCATTCACCTAGCTTTCTCAAAGCCCCAAAGCCCAGCTCTCCACTACCTGCTCACCCCCCTGCAGGTCACACTCATTACTTTCTTGTAATCGGTAAGTGGACTGAAATGCAATCAACAGTGCAGACAAGCTCTTCCAAACCCAAAAGTTTCCCGCACTGTTTACGTACGTGAACTACTGATCAAGACTGGTGAGTTTCACTGAGACAAGCTCTTCCAAACCCAAAAGTTTCCCGTACTGTCTACTTATGTGAACTACTGATCAAGACTGGTGAGTTTCACTGAACAACAGAGATGCCCTTGAAAAACATGGGCATTTTTTTTTTT
>NW_022900914.1:13538590-13603441 GCF_012274545.1 Fukomys damarensis | reverse complement strand
AAGCTCTTTGAGGTATCTCCATATTGATTTCCATAGTGGTTGCACTAGTCTGCACTCCCACCAACAATGGAGGAGGGTTCCTTTCTCCCCACAACCCCGCCAACATTTGTTATTGTGTGATTTCTTGATAGCAGCCATTCTTTGTGGGGTGAGGTGGAATCTCAGTGTTGTTTTCATCTGCATCTCTCGAATGACCAGTGATGTGGAACATTTTTTCATATATTTTCTTGCTGCTTTCACTTCTTTGTATGAGAAATGTCTGTTCATTTCGGATGGGCATTTTTTTTTTTAATGTCCAAATAAAGTTTGATTTCGATGCACTTTGGGGGATTTTCTGGCTCAAAGAGCCTTTAGTCAAATTCTGGCAGTAGATAGTATTGTGCCCTAATGTCTCAGTCTCCTTCATTTATTTCATTAAAACAAAACAACCAGTGTAATAAAATGAGGCCCCCAAAAAGCTATGTGGACAGCTCTTTCATATTTCCTTTAAAATGCTCATCTGGCACCAACTAAAATTCAGCAATAGTTGGGAAAGTGAACAAAGCAAATTACATCCTGCTGATTCAAACTGCTTTAATTACACTAAACTGTAAGGGCAGGAACAATGCTTCACTCATTATTCATCACATTAAATTCAGTCTATAGCTCTGAAGTTCCACATCAATTAATATTTATGGCATACTGAATCACTAAAATGTTTTTTAGATTATTCATGAAAAACACACATATAGTAACAAAGAGATCAATGATAAAAGCACAAACATCTTCTAGTCATGTATTGTGGCACTGCTCACAGCACCTCAGCACACATTAAAAATGTAGGAAATAACAGTAAGTTGGCTTTACATCTGTAAAGTTATAAAACTGGTGAGTTATTTTAATATGTCAAGGGCTATTTGCTTTTAATAAAAATTTTCATTAAATAGAGTAATCTCTGTTTTCATTTAGAACCAAGTTGTATTTTTAAAACTTAGATTTACAGCTAACTTTCTAAGAATGCATTTATCTTGTGGCAATTTATGAACCAAAAAGAGTACTCACACACAGGGAGGGACTGAGCTTAAGAGTAAGCAGAAGAAAACAGGAGTCCTTACTACCATTTCCGCGAGGTACTGTTTCATTTACTTCTAGTTCTTCATCAAACTCTTAGCATAATAATCAAGTGACAAATGATGAATGCCACTCTAGATCCACCAGGAAATGTGGCTGTACTGTTTGTTATGATAAAATAAAACGAATTATAACAATTCCACAATGTTGAGAATAGAGAGGCAGGGTTTAGAGCTCCCTGTGAGTAAATGTAACAAATCACTCCTTTGAAAAGATAATTGCTGCTCCAGAGATGAAAAAGAAACCCAACTTTCAGGGAAGTTATTTGAGAGCTCCTCAAATTAACTTGTGCACAGTTGGCTCTTTGTTACCTAGAGCACATTAGTAAAAGTTGCTTCGGGACACTGGTTCATTTCACTAAAGGAATAAGGTAATTCTAGTTATAATCACTTTAATTTTAAATGTGCTTTGTAAACTGAGAAGACGCAAGACTGTAAGAACAATGTGGAATGTACAAGTAATTAGACGCTTAATGGGTTTCTTTTGAAAATCGCTGTTAGGGATAACAAAATCAAAAAGCTTTAGGGTTCTTGGAAACTAAGGGTACACACGTAACATGAGAAGGTTCTATTTCATTTAACCAATCAATAATATTATAAAGGGAGTAAAATTAAGCCCTTTTGTTCATAGTGATTTTAAAAGATTACGCTGAATGAAATCATATTCTGTTGTAAGTCAAACTTTTGCGCAGTGTAATTTAGCGACACTTTCTTGAGGCACCAAGGAACAGAAATTTCTGTGATATTTCACTCTAGAATTCTTGCCAAAAAAGTGTAACATTGCTTTGTAGACGTCTCCTGGGACTGACATAAGCCAGGATTATGGTATTACTGACCAACCATCAGTGGAATGACCAAGGCGGAACCAAGTGATTTGCTCAGCATGAACAAAACTTGCTAAAGGTCATTCGGCCACACAAACAGAGGAAAATGCAAAAACCCCAAGCATTTTATAAAGATTTCTCCATTCTTTTCTGCTAAGTGGAGTAAGAAGGCACTACTTACAAATTTTTACTCCTACTTCTAAGGTGACATGTTTATAAATAGGAACTGTTGTTAGGAACCTTGAATCAGCCACAAGTAGTATTTTTTAAATTAAAATAACAACTGCTTAGACTTACACTAGCTCTCACAACAGATGGCATATCTTCTGTTCTAACCATCTAGTCCCTTCAGCCGCAATGTTCTAAAACATATACATACATACAAATATATTCTATGTACATACACACACATACACACATAGGCATATACAGGTACACGTGTGTATTTGGTGAAAGCTGTCATAGCTGGTCAGGGTATAATCCTGTTTGGGCTTCTTAATCCCTGTGTGACTGTGGGAAAGTCATGTACTTTGTGTCTCAGTTTCTAACTGGGATTAATAACGCCCATATTTCCTAGGATCATTCTGAAGATTAAAGGATGCACATAAGCATAAGAACTAACACATAGGACATGAGCAACAAGGGCTGGTCCCTTTTCCCCACAACACAAACAGGCAGTTGACAGCGTCAGTTCTGGCCTGAATCTACCTGGGTTTGATCTCTACATCTTCTACCACTGCACGTTACAGCAGATGCTGCACAGACTGCGTAACTTCTTCAGGTTTCCGTTTCTCCAGCTGCAATACAGTGACAATAGCATCTACTTCCAAAAGGACTAACGGAGACAACTGACACAAACTGTTTATTATGTGAAGCATCTGGCATATAATAAACTTAGTTATTAAATTCCAATTAATTTAATGGTCGAGGTAATCAGTTCCTTATTGACCACTTTATAAACTGATGGACTTTTTTGTACGCAGACACCCAATTTGTGATGAATCACCAAAAATATCTTGGCTCTATCTATAGGTCACTGGTACTTGACCCATTAGTTACTGTAAGCCTCTCATCAATAAGAAATAAACTATTTCTTAATTCATATCACTTTCTTTAAATCCATTATGAGTTCTGGGCTCTGAGTTCACAAATGTAAGGTTGGACACTTGACATTTGAGAGGTCATAGCCCATCAAGAAAAGAGGGATGTAAACAAATGCTAATATACAATATAAACAGATGATCTCAACAGAAACTAGGAAGTGATCCTAACGCGGTCTGCCAGACTCGCACAGGAGCAGAAGTCTAAGCCCCAAGCCCAGATCAAGATGCAGACTTGTTTGGTAGCAAGGTTTCTTCACTTTTCTGAAGTGGTACTATGTTACCTCTAAGTAAACTGTGAAAAATTAAAGATGTACATTACAATTCCTAGAAAAATAACGTAATGCAGAAAGATACTGGTTTTAAAAGAAGCCAACCAATAAAACAGAATTAAAAAAAAAAAAAAGAAAGAAATGTTCAAACAATCCAAAAGAGAGGATGAAGGACAAACAGAAGAACAACCAAAAGGTTTTAGGTAGACTGAATCCAACCACACCAATGACTACATTAGATTTTTAATGTAATAAACACTCCAATTAAGAGGCTTAAATGTCACAATGTAAAAGGAAAAAAAGCAACCCTCAAGTGTATGTTGTCTACACATTGCAAACATAAAAACAGATTAAAGTTCTGCAGATATAAAAGGAAAAAATTCTACAGAGATTTTAATACTCTTGCTCAACAACAAAAAAGAAAATTTTCACAAATATTTAGATATTTAGTGATACATTTCTAGATAACTTGTGTCAAAAAAGGAGTCCAAATTTTAAAATAATTGAACTTAAAGATGATAAAAATGACACCAAATTGAAGGATACAGTTAAAGTCAGAACCTAGACTGATCAGGAATTTAAAGTTTTAAACTTATGCACTAGAAAGGAAGAAAGGCTGATACCAACAATCCAAGATACCTAAAGAAATTAGGAAACAGCAGCAAAATGAACAGAAAGTCGATAAAAATAAAAAGAAGACAAAGAGCAGAAAGTAGGGAAACAGATAAGAAATGTTTTCTTTTTCTTTTTGGTACCAGGGGATTGAACTCGGGTCCTTGTAATTGCAAGGCAGGCCACTGAACCGCTAAGCTAAATCCCCAGCCCAAGAAATGTTTTCAACAAAGACGAAAATACACTCTTTAAAACACTGTTAAAACTGATAAACTACTGGCAAGCGTTAGGAAGGGAGGGAGGAAGGGAGGGAGGGAGGGAGGGAAAGAAAATGCAAAGAGAGAGGAGCAGGGAGAGGAGGGAAAGCGGGCAAGTAAGCGGCACAAAAGAACCAGTATCAACTACTGGGGAGAGGAAACATTACATAAATTAGAGATGCTATAAAGACAGCAAAAGCATATTAACAAACTTCATATGAATTAATCTAAAACTTTAGATGATCATTTCTAATGCAAAAAAAAATGTTATCAAAACTGACAGAGAGAGGTAATGGAAAATCTGAATAATCCTTGTAGTATCAAAGAAATTTAATCCATAATTAAGACACTTTCCACCAAGAAAGCTTCAGGACCAAATACCTTCTTCAGTGAATTATTCCAAATACACAAGGAACAAATAACAGCGCAAAGCACTCTAATAAAGAACAGGGTTTTTCTCTGCTTTCTGTGATTTTTTTTTAAAAATATTTTTTGAGATAGGTTCGAGCTGAAAATGCAGCTCATCAGTACAGTGCTGGCCCAGAATGCACAAGGCCCTGAGTTCAAACCCTAGTACTGTAAAAAAAAAAAATAGACAGGGTTGTCCTATGTAGTTCAGGCTGGCCTTAAACTCATGTAGCTCAGGCTAGGCTCAAACACACCATCCTCCTGCCTGACACGCACAGTGCTGGGATTTACACACTTCCATGCCCATTTTGGGAGAGAGAAGGATATTCTGTCTTCAGAGATCTACAAGAAACAAACAGTAAACAGGTACATAGAAACACCATCTAGCAAAAGGACACATGCATATTCTCTATCCTTTGACAGTGAGAGAATCCAAGAGCACCTGACGCTTGGGAGCAAGCTCTCGGGGTTACCCAGAGAACAGTGAAGGATGAATAAGGACACTCCTGAATCCTGCAGTTCAACAAAGAGAGACCGCACAGGCCTGGGGGACACTTCTGCAAAGGAGGCCTTCAGAAGCTAAAACTTGTGTGACGGCTGTCATTTCCTCAAGTACAGCCCTGGCACAAAGTGTACGGACAGCATGACGGAACCGGAACGCACCCACACGGTCTTCTACCCTCTGTACTGCACAGGACAGAGACACCAGACAGCGCCCCTGACAAGAGCTGTGCAGCCTCTGTCAGATTATCTCTGTGGGCAGGAAGCTCAGCACTTTTCATTACAGGGAAAGGGACCTCGATTCCACAGAAGAGGTCTCTTGTAGCTCCTGTAAATGTGCCTCCATATAACTCCACCTTACTGACTCTGGCTTTTGAAAAAACTCATAGTCTTGTTTTGTAGGACAACTAATATATGTAAAGGCATGCTTACAAAGCTGCGTCTATGAGGAGCTGCTGTATTTTTTTTTTTTTTTTAGTCTGCACTTCTCTGGGCTAAGTGCCTGTGTCTCCAGGTCCCCCATAAGCTCTATTGACCTTATTAAACAAGAAATAATGACATTGAACACCCAAACCACAAATGCCATCTGATGGACTGTCAGCAAGGCTGTAATTTCCACAGTCCTGGTCATTATGCCTCTGCTAATGTATCTCAGAAATGTGCTAAGGCTTCTTAAAGAGGTTTTTATATCAATCTATTAAACAATAACATTCAAGCCATCTATTTGTTAATTTACCTATCCATTGATTGGTCTATCCATTTAACTTCATTCCATGTTTCTTTCTTTCTTTTTTTTTTTTAACACCATGGATAGAACTTGGGACCTTGCACTTGCAAGGCAGGCAGTGGAACCACTGAGCTAAATCTTCAGCCTCATTCAGTGATTTCTTATAGTCAGGTGATTCTGAACAATGCAGACTAATCCATTGCCCCCTTGTTACTAAGGTTTGCAGGTGTTTCTCAAAAAGTGTCATGAGAGTCCTCTCCAAGAGCTAAGGAGTTAACTCTCTCCTTTCACATATGATGAGGGCTTCTCACATTTATAGGCCAAACCCTGTGCCTCTGAGACACAGCATACTTGTGCCATTTCTTTAAGCCAGCAGAGACGCCATACATCATAAAAGTCACACCGACTAAGGGATCAACAGTTCACTCGAGAAAATTCTCAGGTAACTAAGATACCCCTTTGACTTTATTTTTCACGACTTTTTGCTACATGTGTGCAGTCTATAATGATTATATTCCTTGTGGAGAGCAGGCGTGTGTACATAAGACACCGTAATTCTCTTTTTCCATCTCCTTTGCCTCCTTCCTCTTCACACTTCTTCCCTCCATCTCTTGGCTCCCTTCCCTTTGCTAAAGATCTAACTTCCTTTTTTCCTATTAACGATCTCTTATTTTGCTCTTTATTTATATTTATATAAGAGAAGCCATGCAACACTGAAGCTTGTGTGTCTGACTGCACTTAGCATTATGATCTCAAAATACATCCACTGTCCTACAAATGACTCGTTTGTCTTTATGGCAGGATAGTATTCCATTATGTGTAAATACCACATTTTTAATCCATTCACCTGTTTATGGACATAGAGGTTGTTTCCAAGATTTAGCTATTATGAACTGTGCCACTATAAACAACGGTATGAATGTATCACTGTAGTACGATGTCTTTAACTCTTTCGGGAAGATACCTAGAAGAGGAACAGCTGGGTTTAATGAAATTCCTATCTTTAGCTTTTTGAGAAGTCTCCACACTGATTTCCACAGCAGTTGTACCAGTGACACAGACCATTTTAGGAGCAGGTTGCACTACACCCTAACGTAAATTTCATCTTCTTCTATCAGCACAAGCTGGAGAAGAATACCGGGCCCCAGACCACAAGGCAGAAGACATGTGCCATGTTCTTGCATAAATACCCACATTACTAATAACACCTTTAGCCTACACGTGTGAAGAAAAATTAGGAACATTAATTAACTGCATATTCCATGAAGTAACTAAAACAAAATCTGATAATATGGTACTAACCTAGGCACTGGTAAGCCCGAGTTCCAAACTCAGCTCGATGCAACCACGTGGAAGTGATTTAACCTCTGTGGGCTTCCGTTTCCTCTTTTATAAAGTATAATAAACACAAGATCAGACGAATTCTGAGGCTTCCCCTGTTTGTGCAGTTCTACACTAGTATTCAAAATAAATTTACGAAAGTACTCAGGACATTTCATATTTAATTTTACAGCTTTCCTGATACCTGGGAAAAGTGTGTTCACTCTGATATTCGGTACGTGAACACTTCCAGTTGGCCAGGAATGCTTTGGCAAAAGAGCAAAGGAACTCTGTTGCCCAACTGTATGTCAGGAAAGCAGTGCCCTGCTAGACACATGGGTGTGCTCTCAACTCTGCACCAAAACAGAGCAACAGCACAGCAGCCACAGGGTGCTCGCCATGTCACCCTAGCACGTGCAGATTTTATCACAGGTTAATAGAAAGTTAAAGGGCCTCATCAAGTTTCAACAGTAGTGCAGCAATCCAGCAACCACACCTTTAACATCTACACTCCTTTAGCGAACCAGAGGGAGCCAGAGGTACTTCCCTGTGTAACCTTCACATGCTGGGCTCCCAAGCAACTCATGGAGAAACAACTCAAATCTCTGAAGAGAGACAACAACTGCTGAGTCCATACCAATGGAATCGGTTAACCTTACCTTGACAAAAGGTGTTGTTAACCCGCTTATAACCTTGCAGGCATTCCATCATTTGATTATATCCATGATAAGCTGTAAGGGAAGAAATAATTCTTTGTTACATGTTTTGTTCAAATTCTTGTAGTTCTACATTGCTAGACGTGGTAACCAAAGACCCATGAGGTATCAGTGCATGTACTCATAAGACAACAATGGCAATGTGGAACTCTGAGATTTCTTTCACATTGTGCTTGTTACAGTGTACTTTATATTTAGCAATGGACAGCAGCCTAGTAAGTTGCCAATAAGTCATTATTGTGTTAACGAAATCATAAGATTTTATATTTTCTCCCATTTAGTGATTAAATAATTCTGTTTTCTGAAAATAGAAGTCAGGGATCTATTTCTCCCTGATTCGCTTCCAGGAATGATGCACTGCAGAGGGGAGACGTTGGCATGTGGGAGACACCCCGTCCAACCCTGTGGGCTCACGTTGTCTTGTCACACAGAACAAAGGTACTGCAGCAGGTCGCCTACAGAGGCTGTGGATCACTTGTCTGTGAATTCTCCCAAGATAAAAGAGATAATAGCTTGTTTTAGAAATCTCAGCAGTTATCTACTTTAAGGCAGAGAACCAGACCGGATGATCTCTAAAAGCCCTCTCCAGTTTAGGATTCCATGTTAATTTTCTTCTGAAACTTTTTAAAGGACAAGTGACTTGTTCACAGTAAGCATATCTCTAACAGATTACAGACCTGTTCATGAAATCATGTGCACATCTAAAATTAAGTTTTCACAGCAATAAATGATCAGCAGTGAAAGGTCTTTCTGTACGTGGCCAAATAAAAATTTCAAACATTAAATAAAAGCTACTTGAAAACCAAAGTTTGAACTACAATGAGTAAAATCGTAAAATGAAATAAAAAGGCATGGAAGAGAAAAACCACGGCACATAAAGCTAACGGGGGGGTCTACTCTCTTCCAAAATGAATATGCTTTACAGAGTAGGAAAGAAAAGGGTTTTGTTGTTGTTGTTTGTTTTGTTTTTAAGTGACACGGGAAGAATAAATATGACCACATGTGTGTTTCTCGGGGGTCACAGACAGAATAAACGTCAAGGTGTTAATAGTTTGTGCGCAACCCACACTGCCCTTCCTGAAACACAGCCATTCTCTTCCATTTTATACACTAAATGAGCCAATATAGGAATGTAATTTCATCAACACTTAGTTAAAAGTAACAGTAAATCTGTACTTTCATATTCAACTGAAGTCATTATGAAGATTAAAATATAGTGCTAATAAAAGCACATAAAGCTGTGAATCCATCCTCCGATGACGAACTTCGAGATAAAAAGGACAAAAGGTCAGGAATGGACGTTAAGGATTAAAAGGGAGAGAGAAAGATGGTTTAAGTTCCTTTACCCCTAAGGAATATCACTTTCTACTACTTTGGGTTTAGAAAAAGGAGGAAAGGGAAGCAGCTAATCAAAAGATACACCACAAAGGGGACAAATAAAAAGTAAGAGAAAAGATGAAGAAAAAAGTAGGAAATGTAAACTTAGTCCCCAAAGTTAAAAGAATCTAACTTCTCTCAGCCTGTCTGACACACAAGCGTACGGGTGTGTGTTCAGTGCATGGCAGGCAGTTGTTTTCTTTTTTAAGAAGGCAATGCTTTTTCAACACTTACCTAGAGATTTCTGTCTAATGACTCATGTGAATCAATTGCAAATGGAAGAGCTGGAAGTTAAATTCAGTCTACCCTAATGCTAAACACCACACTCTCTAAATCAATTCAAATGGGTCCTAGATATCCCTTTGGTCAAAGAGCCAAAATAATTTAAAGCAAATGGATCTTCCAATCAGGAGAGACCATCACCGATCAATTTACTTGCAGTGTTAATCCATACCCAATCAGCTCAGAAAGACTACGTGAGATACTTTCACTACTGAATATCGTTATGTGAACTTTTTCCTAAATGAAGAATTCACTAATTTTCTGAAACTGTCATGGTTATTTTCACAAATAAGTTTTCTAAAAGAAATCCAAAGTGGCGTTGACAAAATAAATGAAGATAGCTTTCTGAATACAGAAATATAAATCTGAGAAATATGGAAGTCCAAATGAGAGACAATAATTGAACATCAATTATTATGCTGGAAGAACAAACAGTATAAAAGCAAGAAAATATAGAGTGGTAATTCCAGGGTGCAGATTTCAGACTGAGCAGAGGTTTCAAAGGCAGCTGAAGCCAGGAGTGGTGGTGCAGGAGGATCACTGCGAGTTTGAAACCAGCCTGGACTACATAGTGAGTTCAAGGCTGGCCTAAACTACATAGTGACACCCTGTCTCCAAAGAGGGTGCAGGGGGGGACGGGCAGTTGAGCAGCAATCCAATCCATGGATATTTAAGAAAATAAAAAGTATTCAAGTGAAGCAACTGAAAAATTTCTTGCAGCCACCAGCTATAAAAATCTTTAGCTATATTAGGCAAAGGTAGATGACTAAGAAAAGTATCATTTGTTCTCTTGAAAGATGACAAAATGTAAGAAAGCTCAATTTAAAACAAATTACCTCTGACTTTCTGAGAGGTATTCCTTAGAAATCAGTTACTGAAAGTTAACACTACACCCAAAAACTCAAAATACAAACAACTGTTGGGAAGAACTGTTGGGAAGAGAATAGTAGAAAAGAGAGCCAAGTCAATAGTTTCTGCAAAACACTTTAAAGACAATCACAGCATGTAGGTGCAAATACAGTCACTGAGAACTGACAATACAGAAGTGGTACTAAGGAAACCGGTGGATGTCCCGGAATTACAAAGGCTTTTTTACAAATCAGTAGCCAATCATTACTCATTTTAGTCTCTCTTTTCATGAAATCTGAAATCACATACAATCCTTATCCTAGTATATTCAATAAACTGTGGATATTAGTAAAGTTTTCATTTAAGGAACTTTACCTAAGAAATAGTAACTGCACTGACTTCTCATAGGATTTGAAACACTGCTTTACTACCTTAAAGCGTACTTAATTTTCTCTTCTAAGAAAAAGGAGCCTATTTTAGCTTATCACTTCTAAAAGGACTTTTCCCCCATAAGTAGTTCAACTGGAGAAAGCAACTGATAATTTTTCTCATTAAAAAAAAAAAAAGAACTGATACAAAAACTTTACTTGACTTGGAAGGTTTCTGGAAATGCATATTATAGCACTATGTTCTAAAATACAATGAGAGAGTAACTGCTAAGAAAACAGATATACCCATTAGCCATTGAAGGAATGATGAAACATTACTCACCTGGCTTCTTGGGGCATTTCTGGCACTTGTTAAAGCCCCAGGAGGTACCCACAGTTCCACAGCAGTCCTCTTGCTTTGAAAGGCCGGGGAGCGCTTTGCCACACTGCAGTGATGAGGTGTGAAATATGAAGGTTAATTGAACGCAGGCTGCTCTGCTCGAGAGAACTGCTGCATTTACAGTCACATTAGAAAGCCTTTCCCTTGTTATCAACACAATTACAGAGGAAAAACACAACTATAAAACTGAAACTAAATACCAGGGCAGGATCAATGCAACATTGAAATGAACAAGCAAATTCCAAATAAGAGCTCCTTGGTATAAAGTCTTATGAGAGTTGGTCACTGCTCAGAGTACTTTATAAAACCAGAGCTTCCAATGTCTTTTTCCCCACTAAGAACCTCATAATTTAAAAAATCAATATGTATCCATTTTCCTATGAATGAATCTATTCTCTCGCTCTTTATGGCTGAGTAATATTCCATTTTATAGAAAAACCACATCTTCTTTATCCAGTTGGGATCATGTACCTTTACATGGCAAGTCTTGATTCTCATTTTTTTCCCCTTACCTCTGCCCTCCCTTCACCCCCTCCTCCCCTCCCCATCTACAAACACTTTATTTTCATCTTTTCATTCTCTCACATTTTTTTCTTTTCCCTTTTTGTTCTTCCCCTACGTATCACACCTTCCCTACACCTTTAGCTCCTTTCCTCCCATTTCTAAATGTCAGTAATCTTATTAGAATCTTATGCATTGTTGCAGAATATTCACACCAGGGAAACTATTTGGTATTTACACATGTGGGACTTATTTATTTCACTTAGGAGTATATCTTCAATATGTATGTAACTGTACTGTATCCCTAAATGTACCAATAAACTCAATAAAAAAAAAATCAATATATGCTCTTTTTTCAGGGCTAGGGATCAAACCTAGGGCCTTGCTCCTATGCTAGGCTGAGCAATACCACCAGCCCTCAACATAAACTTTAAATTTTAGTTGTAACTCTCTGTTACATCTCTCTTGTGGATTATCAGGGAACAGAGCTGTAAGGACGTGGTGTGTGTAAAACCAGAAAATGACACAGGACTCACCTACAAGAGGCTTCTGGTTTTCTTATAACCCCCAGGACAAAAAAAGGACAGGACAATACAAGAAATGATCATCAGCTGAACCAGACTAGGTCTGACCGAGTCAAAGACTCCAAGAGCCAAGCAGTCTGACCAAGAAGGTCAGCCAAGCTAGAAAGGTGCCGGCAGGGTCAAGCAAGACCAGCCTGAGCTGGCAGAACTACAACACCACCACTGTCAAACACTAGCAAGACGAGGAAAGGATTCCCAGTTAACCAGGAGAGGTCAGATGAGGTAGAGAGGCAGAAGCGTCAAGACAGACCAACTCAGTAGGGTGAGGAAGGGCCCAGAAGACCCGTGCTGCTCTGTGAATGGATCCAGAGGCCTACCTGAATCTCCATCCCTCCTAGGCAGGCAAAGCCCCCACCACACACCTTTTATGTTGTGCACAAGTGCAGAACACCTAAGGGTCCTTCTCCTCAATGTACCTCTACAAAAGCCTCCAAAGGGTCTCCACAGTCGTCTTTTCAAAGACAAATCTCACAACATCATTCAACTGAACAAAAATCCCCAGTGGCTCTTCACTGCCTGAACATTATCCACTCCCCACCATGACACGTGGGGTCCTTGCCCACCTGAAGCAATCTCTTGTCCCCTTCCATCTCCCTCTATCCGTATTTCCGGACACCACAGGACTGTTCAGGGTCAGAAAAAGCCAGGTCTTTTAGTACCTCTTTCCTCTCCTTGGAATGTCCCCTCCTTTGTTCTGTCCCAGGAACTACTTATCCTACGAGTCCCAGATCTAAAAAGCACCTCAGCTCATGAGTTTCAAGGGTTATCTCCTCTCTACTCCAGCATTCTTTCTGCAAGTCCCACTGCCTCTGCAATGCATTTTAGTTGCATGCATATGTAACTTATCTATCTTATATCGTAATGTATAGTACACTTTACAAACACCCAAAAAATGCTGAGTGAAAGAAGGAAAGGATGAATGAAATGGCCTCAGGACCAAACCAGCTACAGTCGATTTGAGAGAGCAGCCACCATGTGAAAAGCCAGTAGAAGTCAGACTCAGACCCCAGGCTACACAATAGTACACAGTGCCACAAAGTCCAGGCAGGTGTGATCCTGAAGAAGGCGTGCAGGTAGTAGGAATCGTATCTGGCCTCTGCGGCAGGCCTAACCCTAACCCCTAACCCCAAATCCCAATCTTAACCCCAACCCTAACCTCCAGGAACAGCATCTCCTTCCTGACAGGCTCAGGACTGCAGCAATCTGACTGAGGCTTCAAGTGACTACACCTCCAAATCATAAAACGAAGTCATACTAAAAAAAGGCCCAGCACAGTTAACAGAGCTTTACTTGCATAGTAGCTGTGAAGTCTTCAGGTTTTCATGATTTTTATGATCTTTGATGATGCTAAGTGTTCTCCAAAAGGAATACATAATAGCGGCTAAAAATTGTGACTCAAGAGATAGAGGGGGCATGGTATGAATTCCACATGGGACTTCACATGTACAGTATCATAGTTTATTTCTTATCTGTAACACAGACTGCATAAGGGACCTTTCTATTAGGGCCTTAAAAAGTGTAGGGTACATCACATGTATGATACTGCACATTATGCCTGACAGGTAAGTGCTAAGCTATAATCACCATTATTATTGTTGTTAGAGGTAAAAATTCCTGTTCCAGATGCTCTGTGTGGGATCTGTCCTGTCTCTCAGATCCCCCCAACAGATAGGAGGCAAATGAGTTGTGGGTGCTCTGTCGGTCAAAGAGGCTCATCTATCTGCCCACTAGAAAGTACCAGATTCCATGGCAAATGGCTCTACTGGACAAATAGATTTCCCTGAAGTAATGGTCAGTGTTAAGGACATCTTGACAGCGAAAGTTAGTGAGACCCACGCTTAGGCATATGTGCAGTTACATGGCATGCTTTCCTTGAGAGGAATCAGGAGCGTCTCCTACAAAACCATGCAGAAGGATAAACATCCACCCAGGGACAGCTGTGCACAGACACCGAGACACTGCCACAGGGACGCCCGTCTGTGACAGTTCCCACCCTGCGACAGCACTGCCTATAAGAAGAGCCCCAGGGCTGGTGGCACTGGGAAAGAGGCTCAGGCTTGGCAGGAAGACTGGACCAAACAACACGCTGAAGAGGTAGACAGGATGTCGAAGGGAGAAACACACACACAGCACAGAAGGCGAAAGAGGGAGAGGGTGAGAGAGAATCAACATGACAACAAACATCCTGACTCCAGACAGTTCCAGACTCTTTGAGCTTCATCACAGAAGACCTGCTCTTGAAAAATCAAAGATGGAAGGAGAAAGGAGGACAACGACCCAGGTATAAAACCAGGAACAAAATAAAAACATAAAGCTTCCCACTATTGCAATCCTGCTGTCAAAGTGTGCTTCACATTTATTCCAGCTTTATAAATCAGTCAGGTTTATGTGAGACACCAGTCCACATCATTTGTGGATCTTTCTTGTACCAAACTCCTTAGGTTCTTCTCTTAATCAAGCAAAACACTCAACACTTGCAGATTTTATATGCTTAAAATGTTAGTAGCAGTTAAAATCCAATTTTCACCTTGGATTCCTAGAATGTTTTATTTGGTAAAGCAAAAATAAATCATTTCTCTCTACCAAGCCTCCAAAAAGGTACAAGGCTTTCATTACATGATCCAGGCTGCTTTATGCCATGGTTTTGTTTTTGCGGGTGCAGAGCCAAGAGCAGCACAAGCCATCCAAATTGATGGAATAAATGGCAGTGTAGGTGGTACCATGACAGTGTGTGCTCGTCTCAAAACAGGGGCTGCACAGTGTAAGAATGAGCTACAGGGGGATAAAGTCACGGCTACAACAAAGGCACAACATGTGAAAGGCTTCTGTGTGCAACCAGAAATGCCACCTGAGATCTTTATGGCCATAATCCCGGTTGTCCCCAAGAGGACAATGAATGCTACTAGGTCTCATCTGGATATCAGAAGCACCCAGAGAAAAGGTCACAGAGCTTCTCTCTCCCACACCAAAGGCCACACGTGGGACGAGCACACGAAACAGGATGAGGTTAGCACTCGGAATGTCCTGCTGCAAGCCCAGGAGGAGCTGTGCTCAGTGACACAGAATCATGTGGACACAGATTCGGGCAAAGCTACATCTGCATTTATAGATTGAGGTGATTTTTCACAAGTTAAAAACACAAATGGAATTTCTCCTCTGTAAATTATTCACCATTTTTTCAGAGGAAAGTCTATTGTTTCAGGAGATATCTTATATACAAACAATCCAGGAAAAAAATGAGTTAAATTTACAGCCCAATAGCTATGTCGAGTCAGAAATAAAAGTCTACAGTGGCACACAAGCAGTGTGTGGAGCTGCGTGTGGTCCACCCTTGTAATCCCAGCAGGCCGAGGCAGAAGGGTCTCATGTTCAAAGCCAGCCCTAGCAATTTAGCAAGACCCTGTCTCAAAAAGTAATAAAATGAAAAGGGCTGGAGCTGGAGCTCAGCACTCCGTGGGTTTAATTTCCAGTACTGCAAAACAAACACATGAGCAACGTGCTATAAATCCTAAAAAAAAAAAAAAAAACTTACACAACCTTGGGATGCAGATTAAGGGACACTATAACCCTGTGACTCAGCCAATGCATGACCCAGCTAAAGAGGCGCAAGCGGAACAAATAAGGAAAGGACAGATAATGAGGCTATGTGCAGACACCACAGCAATGTTGAGACACACACACTGGGCAACATGAAACTTGCTGCACAAGGAAGCTATCATTAACAGGACTAAAGCTGCAAACCACAGGATGGCAGGGATTCAGGTCACGCGACTCATAAAGTAGAGGGTATTTTCAATAGTTAACAGTGCTCAACAGTGGAAGATAGTGCAACATCTTCACTGGGAACGAAAGCCTAGAAAACAAAGCAAATCACCTCTGTAGTCTGCCAGAGGAAAGATTCTGTGTCACAAAGGTTAGCAGGCCCCACCTCAGACACGAAGGTTACTGTACACTACAGCCAAGTACCTGTTGCTCCCCCGGCTGTAACAGAACCAAGTTTGGGCAGATGCACTCCTAACCAGCTCCTTTTTGTCTTATCTCCTCCTCCCTCACTTGTACACTGCCAGAGGTGCTCACCCTGTGGCAGCCTCTGCCTAGCAGACACATGCAAACAAAACAGAGGAGGACAAAGAAACAAAGAGAGCTATTCCTGGCCCTGGTTCTCCATAACTCCAGGAAAACAGTGCACAAAAACAATTCCTTGGCTTTTCCTACTGTGCTTCAGAAGGTCGTCATTCAAAAAACTTTACCATCACTCCATAAATACCCACGTTACAGCCTCTATAACACCAAATAATCACAATCTGTAAGTCTTATAAAATTTAAACCTGGTTGTCAAAAATCAACAGTTCATAAGATAATGACATTGACGCAACAGAGGATATGTGTTTTCAGACTTTAACCTCAGTTTTGAGGGAATGCCATAGCATTTTCTTGATCCTCCAAGTTAAGCTATGATTAAAGATGCTTTTAGAATTCCCTATAGATATGAGTGGAATGACAACTGAAAACTTATCACTTGGTGACCAAGGCTTAGGTTACTGTTAGTTAAAAATTCCCCACCACAGTTGCTCCAGAGGTGAACGACAACTAGAAAAGGTTGTGATAGTGAGATATGGCTTCGCATGATTTAGTTTCCACATCTTCATTTTGCTGACATTTACAAAAGCCTCATCCCAAGAGTACTGGCTAACACTGTGCAAAGTCCCAGGGAAGAAAATTCAGCAGTGGAAGAAAGAAGTGTTACACTAAAATCATTAGACCAAGATCAAAATGGTGGCTGTCTTGCTAGCAGTGAGGTGCTACAGATCTCCCTGGCTCTCTGCGCCAGTAATGAGACAATGAGACAATGGGACAGCAGTCGAAGGTGAGTGAGAATGAATGACGCACGTCCAAGCAGGTGTAGCTTTAGAGAATTGTCACCCTTTGGAATGCATGGTGCACCAGAGCATTGGGGGTTTTTTGTTTGTTTGGTGGGTTTTTATTTTTTTGAGACAGGGTCTCAAAAAAGCCTGTAGTTCAGGCTGGCCTCAATCTCAATGCGATCCTCCTGCCTCAGACTCTGAATACAGAGATTACAGGCCTAGGCAGTGAGTTTTGCGAATGGATGCAGGACTTTGTTCCAGGCCCCACTCACCCTCCTCTGCTATACTCTCCAGGTAAATCCTACAACAGGAGTTAAGTGTAGGCCATCTGATAGGCTCGCAGGGTACTCGCACTGAGGGCATTCAGATATTTAGCTGTAAAAGAGGGCTACTCCATGACGACAGGCGCCATGTCAAGAACCTACTGTTTAGTCTTACTGAGTAAGACATTTACCAAGGATGACCCTGTGCTCACTTCAGCAGCACATATAAGAAGGATGACCCTAAAATACTTCCACATGTATGTAACCCATTTTATTACCAGAAACCATTATATAATGACAAATGAAACACCTTAAGCTCGACTAAAGAACATTTTCTCAAAGGAGAGTAAGGCACTTAGCCAATAGAGTAAACAAACACAACTTGAAATGTTAAAATAATACAGGTTCTTCAAAATATTCAAGAGATTGCGCTGAGGGGAAACAAGAAATAAAACAGAAGGGTGATTCACTGTAACGCTTGCAAAAATAAGTAGGACTGTGTTTAGCCAAGAACTGAAACAAGGAAGTGACTCAGTGGCACCACTGGGGAGAGATTCCAGGGTGATGGAAAAGCGCTAGCGAAGCACAAGCCCAACCACGGGCTGGGAGAACAGGGGTAAGGACAGGATGGCAGCCCAAACACGAAGAGCAAAGACAACGAACATGGGAAGTCACAGAACAAGGAGGCGCTGAGCCCCAGAGCGCTTTCCCATTGTGGGACTAGAAGTCTACGTGGACATGAAACTCAACCAGGAGTAACGGACCAAGGAAGCGTCCTTGTTCCTTCTGCCAAAGACACAAATCTTCAGCTTGGCTCGAACTAAATAACTGGCATCTTTTAAACAACGGTAAATGCAGAGATACTGATGGATAAGGAAGAGGAAGAAAGTGAAGAGATTAAATGTTTTATGAAGGTACAGCTTTTCTGTATGTGATACCCTTAAATGTAAAAAAGAATTGGCTAGGAGAGAGCATTTCATGGGGGGGAGGGGGGAGGAGAAGAAATTACATGTAAGATAAACATGATCAAGAATAATCTGAGAATAAAATATGAAATTATAAAGGCCATTGGCTATATTTTTCCTCAAGCAGGTAGCAGAGGGGTTTTTAAATTCAGCACACACAATCCCCCTCCCAGATAGCGCTGTCTAGCCACAGTAAAGAGGCTCCTAACACCAGGCAAACCCCAGACGTCCGGCTGGGCGCCAGCGCCAGTGCCCTCTGAAGGGAAAACTGACCTTTCTACACAGCCGGCCCTGAGCCAGTCCCTAAAGCAAAATGGCATTCTTCTAGCCTCCGGATCCACTACGGCTCTAAATTCAACTGGAAAGCTTCATGAGAGCTCTTCAGGGTCCCTGTACTAGAACATTAAACATTTTTATTTCTGTGCGCCAACAAGACAAAGTTCCAAATCTCTGAACCCTATCACTAATGCAACTAGAACGTCACATTTGGTCAACTGGTCCTGTACGTCCGTGTCACAAAGGAGAACTCAGTACAATGCAGCACTGGCAGGATAACAGGCATTGTCTCATAAAAAGAAAAGGAAAATGCTTAAATACTTCCAGATTTTCTTTAAAAAAAAAAAACTTGTAAAAAATTTTCTTTGGCTTGAGCAGAACATTCTTTATAGGCAAAGATTTATTTTTTAGTCCACCCAGCTTTCTTCTATTAGAGTAATTAAAACAATGTTAGGCATTTGTTGTATCTGATACAACCATAATCCTCTGATATTTCTGGGTACTGATTTTATAAAGTATCTACTATTACTAGGGTATTAACTGCTGAAAATGTATCCGCATCAATTTCTGACAGTGTATTTTTCTAAAGCCTGCTGAAGCCATACCAAGGGCTTCAAGGAATTCCAGGCAACTACTCTAGCTTATGAAATGGTATTTTTAAAGTTACACCAAGGCAAAAGTGGTTTCTGAAGTTAACACACAAAGGGAAAAAAATTCTTCAGCATGAAATGCAGGATTCTACTCTACCTCTTTTCTAAAGAAACAAATCTGGGCTGCCTGTTTTCTCCACCTCTGCCATGAAGTGAGCGTCAGTGGCCAAGCCTTCCGAGGCGTGATAAGTGCAGTCTGTTCTTCCTGAGATACAGCAAGAATAACTAAGTACAGCATCATTACGTTCTGAGAGAGCAATTCTCATTAGCCTTCTTTTTAAGGCAAAATGAGTACAACAAATTTATTTTAATTTCCATTATCAGGGATGTCTACAAAGAAAGATCCATGTGGACAGCAGAAATAAAGATGGGTGTCTAGGCACAGTTATTATTACCATGGCAACCAGATCACTTCCGAAACGATGAACATAAAGGCCTATTTTCCTCACAGTTTATATCTATCACCACATTGACGGAAATTTTCTCCGTTAACCTTTATTTCTCGCTAGTCCCCTTTCTGTCTATATAAAAATAATGAAAGGAACAAAAAACATTTTAGGTCTCACAGCACTCTGAGCAATTACAACACAGGCCTCTCATTTGGTTAAGCTTTCAGTTTTTCTGTGTCTCAACCAAGTACACAGAACTCAAAAACTACTAATTACCTGTGGTTTGGCTGCAAGTCATGTAGAAAAACTAAAAGCCACAAATAAAAGTAACAGGTTCATTTATATCACAGGGAGCTGGAACCACGTCTGTCTTGTCCACTGCCCTATCACTTGTGGCAAGAAAAATTACCGCTCACCAAAGAACCACTTGCTTCCCCACATTTCATAACTCCCTAATGGCCTCAGCTCAGGCTGTCATAACAAAGTACCATAAACTGGGTGGCTTCCACGGTAGATGTTTATTTCCTAAGATGAGGGTGCCAGCATGGTCAGTTCCTGACTTGGAGGCAGTGGCTGTGTGCTGTGAGTTCACATGACCTCATCGTTATGAGTGTGCAGGAAGAAAATCAGACAGGGCAAGCTCTCTGCTGTCCCCTTCTTCTAAGGACACTAATCCTATCACGCAAGGGCCCACCTTTATGATTTATTTAACTTTTATTATCTCCTTGTGGGTTCTACCTCCACATATAGATACACTGGGGGCTAAGGCTTCAATATATGACTGGAACTCATTCTCACACACTCTTTCTCTCTCTCTATCTCACACACACACACACACACACACACACACACACACACACACACACACACACAAAAGCACCTCCACTCTGCTGCGGGAATTGAGGAAATCGAGTATTTTGCATAGCACAGCAGTAACAGAACCACCCTGAGCCCAAGTCCCTAGGAAATGTGTAGAGCACAGTCTGCTTCCCTGCCAGCTGCCTGGAACAGACAAAAGGAAAATGTCTGTTGTGTTTGTTACTGCAGCACATCCTATTCAGACCCGACTAATATGACACCACTGATTCATCTGTGCCAATCCCTGAGCTCATTTCACAGGTGACCTGCTCTCATGAAAATCACATGTTTATGAAGAACAAAATGGCACAAAAATAATGACTTTAAGATCATTAAATTTGTATTAGTCTGATTAGATTCTAATGCAACAAAAATTCAGGGAAGAGAAAGAAATATGGGGTGAAGACTTATTACACAGCATTTTGGATGAACTGATAGCTGACAAAGGTCTCTCAAGTTAGAGTGGATTTGACATCAGCACAGGTGTTCACTGTACTTGAGTCTTCTGCCCATTGTCCTGTACACCTATTAATATCACTGGTGTCTGAGACTATACAAAAGAGGAGAGGTGCCACAATTATCACCGTCAGAGGGATTCAGGGCTCAAAGGTGCTTTGGCCGTCTTAGATGAGCCAGTTATGTGAAAAAGGAAGAAACTCGGGTCAGCAATGTGGTGAGTCTACTAGAAAGGAGTAAGAGTTTTGAACCTGGATATACCATTACTATCTGGTCCCAACTAGTCAGAGTCTCCAGTTTCAACAAACACACAGAAGACAAGAATATCTACTTTTCTATCTCTCATACTGCTTTGTGTGCTTTTTATTTTTATTAGTACATTAGTGTGTTTTCATTCCTTGTGTGGAGTTGGTCCACTTACATAACACATCCTAATTTCCTTTTCATCTCCTTTCCCTCTCTTCCTTCCAACCTCCCTCCGTCCCTTGATCCCCATCTCATTTAAGAAAGATCTATGTACTTCCTAGTATCTATCTTTTATTTTGTTTTTTATTTATAGTTTGGGTTTCTCATATAAGAAACACCATGTGATATTTAAGTTAGTGTGTCTCATTTATTTCACTCAACACAATCTCAAGGCACATCCATTTTCCTACAAGTGACTCAAGTTTACCTTTCTTTATGGCTGAACACTACTCCACTGTGTGTAAATACCACATTTTCTTAATCCATTCATCTACTGGACATATAGACCACTCCCAAGATTTAGCTATTATGAATCGTGCTGCTGTAAACCTGGTTATAAATGTATCACTGCAATCTGATATCGTTAGCTCTTTTGGGAAGATACTTAAAAGACAAACTTGGTCATAAATGTAAATCTCTCTATTATCTATCAGTTTTACGAACGGGTACTGTTCAAGAGGCTTACTCAAAAACTACGGAATGTCAAGACCATACTTTAGTTCCAGCACAGTTTCCTCATTCTAAACCAGTCCTTGGCAGACTGGTCACCTTAGAGATGTTGCTGCTTCTGTTCAAAATACTTAGAACACTTGCGTTCAAATTTGGAATTCTCCTCAGAACTGAAGATCTGTCTGAAATATTCTCAAGTGATGGCAAATCCTTGCTTACTGGGAGCCTTCAGATTCATTAAAATGCGGTAAATGAGTGAGTTGAAGACCAGCAAAATCTGAAACAATTCTTTTAAAGCAGGCATGTTGAAACTATACAATGGTAGTACAACTAGAAGAAAGGAAATTCACAGTGACCTCATTGACACCAAACATTCAACTGTGTCTTTGCTGATGGAAGAAGAGGAAAAAAAAATGAAAAGAGATAGTCCTATCATCATGTGGGGAAAGCACAGGGCGAGGAGGAAGCTGAGGATGCCGTCATCTCAGCACAGGGCGATGCTGCTTTCCCCCTACAACTTTATGGGGCCAATTCCAGAGGACTGTTTTTTTTAATAAAACAGATGATTCCTCTTACATTTAGCAGATATCAATTCCAAGAGATCACACAGAGCTAAAAACAATATGAGATCCAAGAAATACTACCTGTTAATCTTAAACATTTCTTATGATGTCTAGAGCCTAAATCAGCCTTCAGTTCAAGCCATGGTCTCCTGAAACTACTTTCAACACGCTCAGAACTGCCATCCTCAAATAGTGACCATTAAAATCCCGCTCCTGTGCCAACATCAGAAGTGGTTTAACAAGCCTCCATCATTATTTTCAGTGCCTACACCTACGTAAAAAGAGGAGTCTAATAATTAGTAGGCATATTATTTTAGTGGGCCCTAGAGGTATAAAATATGGAAATCTGATACTCCATGTCATGATAAAGGCATTTTTATTGCCAATAAAATAGAAAAAAACATCTGAAAGAAGGGGATTGAGAAAAACCAATGAACAAGGAAGTCGGGGAGAATGAACACTTGAAGGTGACACCCTTGGGTTCCCAGGAAGCTGCTCCCTAGTGAAGACTGGACCTTCACTTATAGTAAGGGAACCGCGTGGATCTCACTCCTGGGAAATACTCCACTCCAATTCTAAGATGCTGTCCTTTAATGATCCTGAAGTCTCAGCCCCACATTCTTAACTCAAGTAAGACTAGCAGCTCCTCTGACTGGCAGAGGCCCAGTGACATGTGCACATGTAACATTTTTCCCCTTTGGATCTCATCCCTGTCTTTATTGATCTTTCTTGACTCCAGGAAAGGGGGCTTCTGCACGGAGTTAATCTGGCAGAAGTTGCTGGAACAAGACCAGCAAACAGTTACAGGCTCCAGCACCCATCACCGAGATGTGCTCAACACCTTCAGCGATACCTCTGCTGCTGACACAGGTAAGGACTGGCAAGGGCTGCTACACACAGCAGCCTCGTTAGAGCCACTAAAGACCACCAGACTGACTAACACTCAATTAAAGGTCTCTTGGATGATGCCAAAGGAGCACTTGAGAGAGACACTGAAGGGAAACCCAGATGGCATGCGAAGTGCCTGGTGTTAAAGACTTATTCCACCTGAAGGAGGCCAAACTTCAATAAATGCCATCAGCACAGCCCAGCGGAGCTCTCCACGCTTGGAGAAGGCAGATCTGGAAGATCTGAGCCCTCCTTCCCCGGTCATGCCAGCAGCACCTCTAAAAGACAAACAGCACTGCTCTGCTAACCTCACAGGAGAGGGCCCCAGCCCTAAAGGCACATGGCCTCAGGCCACAGCGAAGGGCAGAGGGCCAGATATTCACCGCAATTATCTTTGCACCCAGCCCGACCTGACTCAGTCCTTCCCCCTAAGAGACACTGCATGAATGACAGATGAAAAATCCTTCGCACACTTCTATATGTGTAGTTGATGGATTCGGGTTAGGGAAATAACCAGGATGAGAAAGTGTTACAATAATTCCAGCAGCGATTCTGGAAGAATAAAACTAGCTTTTCACTATAACTCGAGTCTACACCCCATATAGTCAGAGCAGAGATTCTAGGGGGATTTAAGAGTGGGCTCCTCAGAAGAATTTAATGTCCTAGCTCTCTTCATTAAATGATAAATTCACTTCCCTTTACTGAGAAAAGATTTTGAAAGTCTGCAGCACACCTCTTCTACATCTATGTCTGCCCATCTATCCATCCGTCCATCCATTCACCCACCCATCCATCCATCTTTTTCCTGCCATATGGGATTTATTTTCCGAGTTTCTCAATAGCCTCTCTCTAATGGAAACCAAAAAATACTTTTTCTTCATTTAAAGTCCTGTGATAGAGGTACTGAGGTGTTTTGCTTTTCTAAGTATTCTCAGCCATGTAATTAGGATACTTTTCATTTTGATGAGCTCATACTTTTCTATTAATTTCTCAATGATCTCTATTTTTTATAACAAAGTTAAGTGCATCTATTTGGCCTTTTAGAATGGGGGGGTTGTACTTCAGTGCAGTTTTAGAGCTAGATGATATTACTGAATACATTTGCCAAAAGAGACATATCTCCAATCAACCTTTTTCTCCAATGGTCCTTTCTGATTTCATATTTTCTGTCCAAAGAGAAACTCTGGAACAAGTTCTAACACCTCTAGAGAGAATCCCAAACAACTCTTGGGTTGTTTCAATTCAATTTTGCCCTGTCTTCAATGATTAAAGAATGATGAATAATTAAAGAAAAAAGATTTTTTCCCAGTGATTTTTGGATTTCATATTAAGTATCATTCCTTTCTTTCCTTTCTAGTTTACATAAACTTTACTGTCTTGTCTAGAATATAAACCAGAGACCTTAATCTTAGCGTCTGTCTCTTACAGTGGGTTTGTGTGCTACTCTGATCATCTTTATCAGTGCCAGAGTGCAGCACTGACAAAATGATCATTTCTCCTTGCATCTACTTTAGGTCTTCCAGTATTTCTGTGTTTCTTAGTTAACTAGGTTGTTTATATGAACAATTTTCTGCTCTTTCAGCAATTGCAATAGGAAGGTCATGACGCATGTGAATTTTTTTGTCTCCTCCGTAATGCCTGTATGTAATTACAGGGTACGTTTCCACATCCAAAAAGCAGCTGCAGTGGAGCAGCCAGGCAATGGCAGACCCAGCACGGAAGCTCCACCTGAGCTCTGCACTGTGACTCTAAACACACAGGCTCTTTCGATCCATGCGGCTTCCTTAGATCACTGTAAAACATTTGTTTCCAGTAAGTGGGCAATAAAGTGAAACACGTCTGAAACAACCAAAATGTCAGATGCCAAGTACATCTCAATGTAGGTCACCGTTGGGAGAACCAATTTAAAACCAAAGACACCCTTATACCACAAAAAAGGTGCACATGTTCAATGTCCCTGTGCTGCAATAACAGAAATGAGAAGTATTCTGAAATTTGGCCTCTCCTCAGAGATGAAAACAGCATGGAAATGTTAAAGTTTTGAACTCATGAAAACATGATATTGCCCTGAAGGGTTACAATTATCAACTAACTTGATCACACAGTGAACAAACTCCAGCCAATGTTTTCTAACATATATGGAGTACTATAATTTCCTCCAGGTAGCACCAAAAGCTAAGTCTTCCAAAATTATGACTTGCAATTATTTCAAATTTGATTTATATTCAAGAAGCCTATTCCTTTTAGCCAGCCTACATGTTCTACTAATTTCTCTCCTTTCACTAAAGTAAATCTAGCGATGTCTATATTCCAGCTGATCCACATAAAACTTAGTATTTTATATGAGTGTCCATCTTTTGGTCTACCTGGGCCCCAATAAATCAAAGAGAATGGTCTGGGCTACAATAAATAAAACATATAATATGGCTAATGTATATAAGTAACAAGTCTTCCTCATATAATTTTATTGTAACATTTTCTAGTATTAACAAAGTTACTTCTGTAACAATAGCATGAGCAAAAAGATTAAATACTTCCTACAACTGCTAAAAAATATTTTAACTTGTAATTTGTAACTTTACGAAATGACACAATTAAGTATAAGTTTAATAAATTAAGAAAATTTACTTGTCTAATTGACAAAAATAAAACGCCTGTCTTCCTGGGAATACCTACGTGGCAGTACGCTGAAATACTACTGTTGGTAATAACCATTTCATTCACGTGTGACACAGAGCTTTCCACCTGACGGAGTGTGGCTGGCACAGGGGCAGGGTTAGCATTGTAGTATGTATCCTAGGCAGGCTTTCCGCTATCACCCAGGCAGCCTACAGTCGAGCACTGCACAATTGAGTCATGAAACATATTATTAAAAATCACTTACAGTGTCAGAAGTTTACAATCCTAAGATCGCAGCCAAGATCACTGGTTAAACATACTCACTTTATATGAGCTTAAAGCAAGACAGAGCTTTTTGTTGTTGTTTTTGGACCCTGAAAGATTAAACATCACTTTCTACAATAGAGAAACAGTAGAAATGATTTTTTCCTCTCCATCTTGGCACTTCTTGTCAAGGTGAAAAACATTACAGATATTTTCAATTCTGTTTTTCTTCTTCCTTTCTGTTTAAAATAAAAGCAAAGCAGTGTCCTCCCCTGTCATGAATCTAACTATCAGCAGTCTATTCAATGACCATGGAACGGTCACCATCAAGTGTCTATCACTCTACCTGTGAAACAGTCATGGATTCCCTGACTGACCCTTAACATCCACCAAGGACGCGACAGCTCATTAACAAGATGTTGCCCCTCATCTTCCCTTCACGGTCCCTGGGTCAGCCAATCAATGCCCATGAGCATTTCTCCAATTTCTAAAGCAAGAAACTTCAGGGTTTCCAACTCCTGGTGATTTTTGTTGTTGTTGTTTTTGTAACTGCTGTTCACGGTAGCCTATCATCAAATGCTGGGGCCTGATTTTTCACAACATGCCCACGTTTCTCTCTTTATTTCCCACTTTACTTCTCATACTGACCACTGGTCATCTCAGGCTTGACACAGGGCCCACTTCAACATCCAGCCTGCTCAAAAGTTAAAACTATAAAAATTCTTCTTTTAAAAATGTATTAATTAATGTTATAACTTTGAAGTTTATCTGGAAAGTATAGTATTCAATTTATAAAGAATTTCAATATTTTCTCCCTTCATATAAAAACATTTTCAAATATGCCGAGACATTCACAGACTAATACAAGGATCACCTACACCTGGACCCCTCAGAGTCAGCAACCATCATCATCTTGCAACATTTCTGTGTGAAATACATTTGAAAGTAAACTAAAGACATTATGGCCCTTCACTTCCAAAATTCCAGCACTCATCCGTGAAGAATAAGGACAGTCTACATAATCCCAAAACTGTCATCATACCTAGGAAAATGAGTAATAATTCTAAAATAATACCAAGTACCCAGTTCACATTTAAATTTCTTCAATTGTTCCCAAGATATCTCATACTTTTTTAATAAACATGCTCTGATTTCTTTAAAGAAACCAGGTAATGAATCTATTTTGTTCTTTTAATATGTGATACTTTTAAAAAAAAATCTTTTGTTACACTATTTCCCATCAGCTGAAGGTTAGGTGCCGTGCCTTGAACAGATTCAAGGATGAGAACAGTTCAAGGGTAACACTATAAACTTCACACTGTTTGTTCACAACAGCAGTCAAATAACATCTCGTCTCACCGTTAAGGATGCTGAGCTGACACTGCCCAGGCCCCATGACAAGCCAAAAGGACCCAGAAACTGAGTACCCCACCCACAGCTGAGGCTGAAGCCCACTGGGCCCTACAATGAGCCCAGAACCAATTGCCCCCAACCAGCCCTGGGTTCTCCAAGCCCGAGGCAACAGAGGTGACACCAGACCAACACCCAGGAGGAGAGTTTCACTTCAGGACTATGTAAGTTACTCTTCTCTCATTGCTGAGACAATGCACCCAACACCCAAAGTTAAAGGGGAAAGGGTTTATTTGCTCACAGTTTCTAGGGGTTTCAGTCCCTAATCGGTTGGCTCCAAGGCCAGGAAGGCAAACAGGCACTGAAGAGGAGAAACAACATGGCGCTCACAAGGCAGTTACGGTAACAACAAACCTTAACAGCATCTCTCGGCCCTTTTCTCTCATTCAGACTACTTCAGGCAGGTAGCACTCATACCTGTAATCCTAGTGCCTGTAGGCCTAGCCCCACCATGAATCACTCACACTCTAGATTCAGCCACCTAGAAAAAACATGAGGCTTTGGGGGGACATCTAAACACAAGCCATATCAAGGACTGAAGTGATACCCAACCACAGAGACAGGTGAGAGGCAGCCTTGGGAGTTAAGGTTAGAGAGGGTGACAGCTAAATAAGGATCTCCTGGGAGGCCCAGGCTTAGAGCAGGAAGATCATGGGCTTCTATTCTGCTATGGGAGGCCAGGTTCGATGGCAGTACAGTCAACAGGGTGGTACTGCAGAAGGCATTTAACAAGTGTATGTTAGTGCTCTGGCATCGATGCCTAAATCCAGCAGATATGAATGGTCTTAACTACTGTAGGTCAGTACAAGGGTGGCCTAATTGTACTCATTTAAATCATAATCCTCTTTGTTTTGATTAAGGGCTATTCATGACTGGTTCCTAGAGTTTTGTCAATATCCAGTTGAAATCTGATGCCACTGTCACTGCATTTACTACTACAGACAGGGTGATAGTGTCTGGCAACTGGTTTTCTCTCTATGCCCAGATCTGGATTGCCTGGGTGTTATAAACAATACTGTGGTTCATTCCTCCAAAACAGGCCATTGGGCCAAAGGATTTGCATACTCCAGCATAAAAACAAAACAAAAAAACAGAATCATGAAAAGACAAGACAACAAAATGCCTCCAAAACCTCCCAACCCCACCACAACTGGTTCATGGGCATTAAAGGCGAGGAAATCATCAACTACACAGCAGATAGGTGTGAAATGATACCAATGGAGGTAAAACAGTTCAATAAGGTTTTTTCGTGAATTTAAAGAAGAGATAACGAATCAGATTAATATAGGCTTCTCTTATATGAGAAATCCAAAATATAAATATTTAAAGAGCAAAATCAAAGCAAGGCAGTAGCAAACAGACTTTATAGGTATAGGATGAGGATAGGACAAGCGGGCAGAGGAGAGCGGGGAGTAAAAATGATCAAGGTTATACGTACATCAGCTCACCAAGATGGATTCAATTATTACGTACTGCACACGTGAATAATAACGAATTCAAAAGATGTTTAGTATATATATATATATGCAAAAGCGAATCCAGGCTATTTCACTTCTCTGACCTCTTCCGACATTTCTTCCTCATTCACTTTTTTGCAACACTCTCTTTCCTGTTAACGTTTGTCTCCCCCGTTCTGGGAGTTAGTTTTGCTAACCCATCATCCATTTCCCTCTATTATCCCAACAATTCTGAAAGTGCATTCTAGAAACCTTCCCTGAATTTAAATACACTGATCAAAGTCCAACTTGGGTTTTTCAATTCCAAGTTTACAGCCTAAGTATTAGACTGTGCCATAAAGACAAGGACTATCTCAGTTAAATTTATTTTTTACATGACTTCTCATAACAACATGTAAATGTAGGTGCCTACTGTTAAATATTAGCTTGCAAGCTTCAATACCTAAACTCTGCAACTAGTAAGAGCACTCCTGGTGAGTAGAGCATTAGACAGCATATGTGCAGTTCTTTGTTGTTTGGTTTCTGCCTTTCATTTAAAATCCACCTCTTCCTCCTGGCTGTGACCATGTCTTCAAATCAGTCACAGCAACGAAGTACAAATGCTTTCAACCATCTTTGCAGAATGCATCTATATACTATTGAGTATCTGCCACCAATGCATTTTTAAAATGCTCGGTTCACCCTAATAGCACAAATTAAATGGGCAATCATAAGCATTCAACATTTCTCATGCACAGGAAGACAAAGATATGCTGAGAATGTTTCCTGAGAAAAGGTCTTATTTTGAAGCTGTGTGTTGGCCACCACATATGCAAAATGAATTAAGAATTGAGATCACCGTCTGGATCATTCAGACCGAAAGTCAGAGAAGTCTCCAGATAAGACAAAAGTATTCTACCAAGTTTGGATATTTGGGTAACTCCACCAATTCCCCAATTCATGTCTATTACATAGCCCAGTTTAGGGTTACAAGCAAATAATTTGCTCTCATTTTCTCTAGTTGGCAAACGTCTGCCTAATATTGTAGAAAAATAAGCTTGTTATGCCTCATTTTCTTTCATTTTATCATCTGTATTTCAACTTGGAAACTGAGGAGAAAGGCACTGGGCACACAGTTTTAAAAGGATCTGCTTTTTCCTTTCTCCATGACTAAGTTATGCTGGAATGAATAAACAATGCAAACAGCACCAAATACATCTTCCTTCTCCAAGGCTGGTTTGGGGCAAAACTATGAAATGTACAAAGTCTATCATCAGCCTCACTGTTCCTATGAAAACTTGCTCTTGGCACAAAAATCCAGTCTGTCCTTCTAAACTAAATTTAAAATAATGATGTTCCTTTCTCACAAAGCATTTACTAATCTGGACCTCAGCAGAGCAATGAAAAGCTGTATCAGCTGCCAGCATTTCCGGTATTCACAACCAGATAAAGGTTGAATGTGGACGATCCAGGGTCTCTTGGTGTCACTGAAGTTACATGACATAAATACCCACCTGCTTTGACTATTTTTAAGTTTGACTATATTTATATTATCAGTATCCTCTAAGCTAATATTTGCATAGTTCCATGACATTTGCAAAGATGGGCTCGCATTAATTATCTTCTTTAATCTTAACAAAATCCATATTCTTGTCTCAACTTTGCAGATTAGAAAGTTGGTTCCCTGCCACCAAGTGCTGGGCTGTAAGCTCTAACCAAGATCTCCTAATTCCCCATGATGCTCTCTGCACTCCCATGCACACTGCCTGCCATTGAGAGTCACAAACCAATTTCCTCTTGTCCTAGAACAGTGGTGGTGAACCTAGAACAGATGCTGCGATGTTATCACTGGAAGCTCTAACAGGTTTGCCATCACTGTCCTAGAAGGGTGGTAATAATACTACACTGAATTTCTCAGTACCTAAAAGTGTTTTTCAGGTTTTTTAAAGTGGTAACAATAGATTCTACTATCCTCAAGCATGTTTTTTTCCTCTCTCCCTTTCTGTCTCTACGCCCACCCTATTCCCACATAAACAGCCCCTTGCATTTCTCTCAGTATTTTGGAATACTCAATAAACAACAAAAACCCATGCCTACCCTTTGTACAGAATAAACAAACCACAACCAAAAACAGGAGAAGCACAGGACAACTCTGTATCCTTATTGCGTAATTTTGAAGTGGCTGGAGTACAGACACCAAATTTTTTATGCTGCCTTCCCTATGCATGTTCACTAATGAGCTTTAAAGAAAACTTAGTCTTTCTCTCAATTTCTGATATAAACATAGGCCTAAAGTTACAGCAAAGCCAATGATATTTAAAATGCACTTCAAAGAATGCATGCATGCCATTTTAGTTATGCACATTTATATGAAAATGCAAGATGACAATGAACTGTTATTGCACAATGGGTTCAAAACTTAACTATATCTACGAACTTGTAAATTATCATAAAAGACAAATATATGCAAACATCTTTATAGAGTATCTTGTTCCTGACACATTTTTATACACAAATCACCCTAAATGAAAAAATATAAACAGTCTATCTTGGACTTTTAGCAACATTTCCAGAATTTCACTTAAAATTATTCTTCCCATCACAGATCAGGAAGTTCCTTCTATGAAGGGCCGCACAGTAAATATTTTCAGGTTTGTAGACCAAATGATATCATCAGAACCATTTCAGGACCATTGTCATAGCATGAGAGTGGGCACAGACAATATCAACATAAATATGGCTTTTCCAATTATGTTTTTCTTGTAAAAATTGGTCCACAGGCCATAATGCGACAACCTCTTCTACAGGACATCTTGTTCACCCAGTCTGATGTTTTAACTGGAAGGGCAAGACCTGCAGAACACTTCACTAAATGAGCTGGGGACTGCTGCTTACCTGTGAGCCAATGGTTTCCTGGAAGCAGCGGCCAAGCTGCGTTTTAGCAGCCACAGGATAGACGTGTGGAAGGACCTGCTGGTGGGAGTACGTGGAATGCACAGTCTGGGTCTTCTGGACGGGAAGCCCTTGATAAGAAACTTGGGTTTGGCCTGGCAGAGACTCTTTTACTTTCTGGCCTGTTGGGCCATCGATTCTTGACACCTGATGTATCTGGACAGAAGCCTCAGGAGGATGTTTCACATGGATATTGACGATGTTGGGAGGAAATTTCACTAGAACAGATTGGGAGGAAAACTTATTAGATGTGAATAATTAAAAGGCAAGTAGTTAAGATTTTTAAAGAAGAAAGTAAATTTGATTTACACATTTATATACACAGACACATTACACATCCATATACTGTTTTGCTGCACAGCTATCAGAATTCTTGAAAATCAAAATGTATATCCAAAATGACAAACCTACATTTATAGCTTTAAACAACTGCAATTATAAAGATACCAAAACCTCTAACAATAATGACACAAAAATATTTTTAGTAGGATCATAAAAACTATGACATCTATACCATGTGTTGCCATAGGTGGGTACAATTTATCAAATGATAATAAGGCTCAAGGGTTTTAATTTCTCATAAAATTTCTGTTGTCAAAATTTTAGGGTTTACATTTTTCCACTGAAAATATAAATTCAGTTTCATAAAGCATAATTTTCTTAATACAGTACGCATGTATTTTTGTGCTGCTGACACACATACACACAAAACCATCAAAGCATGTAATTTTGTGCATGTATAACAAAATTTACTTTCTGCTCCCTTAAAACAAAATATCGTCTTCTGTTGCAAAGATTCCAGGTTTGAAGAATAAGAGCTAGTCATATGCTCTGACCTCCTTTTAAAACTTATGCATTTATAAAGATGCCAAATTTAAAAGAATGAATTAGTCACAGAACTTTTGAACTCCAGTGATCTAGTTTACCTTCTCCTACACACGAACGAACAGAAGTCCAGTGAGGCTGGATGACTGCTTAGAACTGAAACTACACCCTCTTTGACCACAAAATTCCTCACCACTCACTATGCAACAAACTCATTGATTAAGGCCACGAGGGCCACAACACTGATCTGCCCCTTTCTGTTTCCGAGACCTTGTCAAAACAATTCCACTCAGGTTAATCAGCCCTCGTGTCAAGAATAGGCTGCTTTTCATTTTATGTCCTAGATGCTAATTCTGTATTATCTCAAAAGTCCTGCAGCAACATAGCTGGGTCCACATTTGTCTCTACTGCCATTTCTCAGCCCACAGATCACACTGCTTTCTGTTTCAATACCAGCCTTGGCCCTCTGCAGAGATGTGGCTTCTACACAAGTTTGACAGGTGAACAGAGGTCCAGTGAATAGGCCAAATGAGAACGAAAAGCTTACCTTTGACTCCTTGCTGACTAGTCATGGTCAGAGGCAAAGTATGTGTAGAATGGATGACATGTGTTCCCAATGCCTTGCCTGGCTGCTGGGAATGCTGATAAAGTTTAGGCATGCTGGCTCCATGGACAGGGATCTGACAGAGCTTTCCTGTGAAATTTGGCGGGCACTGACATTTGTCTCTTGAACTGCACTGGCCACCATTCATACATGGAAGATGGCAAATTACTGAAATGGAAAAGAGAAAAATGTGGACATTTGGTAGACTGTTCAAAGGCTGAGTAATAATCAATGAAACCCCCCCAAACACACAATCCATTATAACCATTATATACCCACTAACTTAGGAAATAATTAACTAAGGAGTAAATACCATGCCCAAGAGTCTCTATTACTTATTACCTTTTCTTTCCATTTTAAATATTTAATTCTCTAGTAGCTTGGGATTGTTCTCCTCCCAATAATAGAAGAGTTTCACAGGAAAAGAAAATCAAGTAGCCACTCAAGATTATTGTCTATCACAGTGCCATTTTAAGTATCTTTTGCATTCTGCACTTACTGTTGCCCTATTTAGTACAAGCCTATTATCTGCCTCCTGTATTAGCTGCTTCCTTAAATTATAATCTCTTTGGGAATAAGAGAGATTTCTGCTTATTAATCATTAAATCTGGGCCGGGGATTTGGCTCAGTGGTTCCGCTGCCTGCCTTGCAAGCACAAGGGCCCAAGTTCAATCCCTGGTACCAAAAAAAAAAAAAAAAATCATTAAATCCTTAGTACCTAGAACAAAGTCTGATATACAGGGACATTAAGTAAATATTTGCTCAAAGAACTGAAAACTGATAAAATATTACCTGCTCAGATTTTATTCTGTATAAGACAATGAATAAGTAATACTCATAATAAAAAGGTAGGATAGCTTCAAACACACTTTACAGGAATTTGCAATCTTCTTAAGAGTAAAGAGATTCCAATGAAATGGAGAAGCAACAGAGCAATTTCACTTTGGAATTAACTGGTTTAGAATATCAAAAGACAAGAGGACACATGGGTGAAAACTGAGTTTGACCTGTGGCTAAATTCATCTTATAGTCAGCCTCCTCTTCACTAAGGAATTCTCCCTATCAGCCTTTAAACATTATCAGATCTCTACCAACTCAACAACAAAACCAAAAGCCTCAAAATTCTATTTTCTTCCAGCTTCTGCCCTCTTTAAATCCTCTTGTCCACGACCACATTTTATAGAATTATCTGTTCACTTCTCAATGGACTATAATCTACCTTACAGCAGAATATGCCCTCCTTTTCTGAACCATCTTCTACACGGAAACTATTCTTACTAAGATCGTTAATGGACTCCATGTTGCTAAATCCAATGGACAGATTTCAATCTCTTGGTTTCCATTATATCTCACTCCTTCCTCCCTGCCTATTTCATCTTAATAGTCTTTGCAGACTGTGTTTTATACTTGTCCTTTAAATACTGACGTGCTTTATGGATTGGCTTTGAAATTGTCCTCACTAACTCTACACACTCTCCTATGATTTCATCCTGTCGTTATGATGAAGTGGCCCGAATTTATATTTCCTGGCCAAAGTGTTCTGCTGAGCTTCAAACTATTCCTGTTTATCTCCATGCACACATTCCGCAGGCATCCCAAACTCGAAACATCTAAAACTGAACGCACTGTCTCCCCTCTAAGACTTCTGCCCACCAAAAAAAAAAAGAGCCTCGGAGTCACTCTCTCACTTCACCTATTAGTAATGTAATATTTTATAATTTCATCATTAACTAGCTAAGTAATAATATATATTTTCATTCTCATCAACCCCCCAAAACAAGAACTATTTATACTCAAGTTATTAACAAAATGTATTGCTCAAAGTTTTCATTATCATAATTTCAATGTTATTTTCACTGATGTATCCGTAGTCATTTTTTATTTAATCACTATTCTAACTTCTTGGGGGAGAAGAAATTACTTTATTACTAAACCCACTTTCTTCAGTACTTTCCCGTACCTTTCTATACCTTTTCTAAACCTCTAGTCCTAGAAGTTCTCCCTTCTAAACATTCACAAAATACACTTTACTTCTTCCCCAACAAAGACTCCTTGTTTCTTCTTCAACCCCATTATTATCTTTTTTTTTTTTTTTTTTTTTTTGGTACTGGGGATTGAACTCAGGTCCTTGCGCTTGCAAGGCAGGCCACCGAACCGTTGAGCTAAATCCCCAGCCCTTCAACTCCATTATTTAAGAATCTCGCCTCAATTCCCACAATATTAATAACATCCAACTTCATTCTGTACCTTCTGTCCAGTCTAGAGCTTTGTCTATGCTGAGTCCTCTGCCATCCTTTCTAGTGGTCCCTGTAACTCCCGGACTTTCTATTTATCTCGTAGACTCTGTTTAATGCTCGCTTCACCTGGAAGCATTTCCAGGTGCTTCTCATTCATTCTTCCACAGAAGCTCTTCACCTATCACATCATACATCTTCCTGCATAACAACTGTCTGACCACCTCTCTGTATGTCCCACTTAGCTAGAGCTCTGTGAGGTCAAGAAATTTAATCTTCTTATATTTTACCTATATCATGTCACTCAGAATCTAGAAGAAATGCTTACGTCCCAAGAGAATACTAAAGGGAGGGACAGATTTCTACCTACCGCTTTGTCAAATACCATTCTAAGTAGCACTAAAAAAACTCAGTTCCTGCTCTTTGAGAATTGAAAAGCTAACTAAAGAAATTAAATCATACATTATAGCTAAAAATACAGATCAGCAAATAAATGATAATTGGAAAAATACAAAATACACCCTTTAGAGCTTCCGAGGAGAAAAGCCACTTCTACAAAGACAAAAGGACTTCATAGGTGAGAACATTCAGATAAGTATTAAAACTGCAAAATTCAGAATACTACGGAGTATATTCCAGTAAGACACTGTATAAAGGAGTCAAGATGGTGCATCTGGGAGGGGATGAGAGAATCTATCTTGCTGAAACTCTGGGCTCTGGAGGAAAGGAAAGGATCACATGAGAACTGAGTCATACAATTCAAGTTATTAAAGCCCCAATGAGTGGTTTAGATTTTATTCTGTAAGGAGTGAGTTGTTTTAGAGGCTCCAAGCAGGGGATTCAGCAAGATTGAAAGAGTGTTCCAGGAAGATTAGTCTGATGACAGCATGTGGGATTAGTCAAAAAGGAGAGTGACAAGGTGAGAAAGTCAGAAAACTATTATGACAACTGAAAGACAAACTGAAAAATACACAGATCAGGATGATGCCAGTAAGCACTGAAAAGAACAGGACGCAATATAATGCCGGGAGGAGGTAAGTAGAACTTGGCGATGGAACACAAGAGGAAAGGGGCAGGCCCGGGAAGAGGGGCAAACATGGGGCAGGAAATAAAGAGGTAGGAAAAAACTACCCAAGGGACAAACCCAAAAACTGTGTTCAATACCGATGCTGCACATCAAGTCCAAACTATCTGTGCTGGGCAGGGTCCGAGAGATCCTTTCATTGGTGCTGGTCTGCTGTGTGAGGTCTGAGATAAAAGAAGTCAAGGCTAACTCCAAGGTTAAATCAAGGAATTTATAATGACAAGTCCAATTCTGAACTGAATTTCTAGTCACAGCTTGACTACACTGGGTGGGCTCAATATACACTGGGTAAAAGCTAAGGGTGCCAGGCCCAGATTTAAATGTACTATGAATAATTTATACTTGGAATATAGGCACTTATCATTTTGGATGGCTCCACTATGCGTGAATTTTCAGTGACCACAGTATATGAGTAGTCACATCAGCTCTTTGGTCCACACATCACTCTGTAAGTGCGTCAGGATCAATGACCAATCAGATCACTTCTCCCAAGTCTGCCTGGGCCTGATCACACTGCACATCTGTTGCTCCACTTAGGCACAGACACCAAAGCAGGAAATTCTGTTCCTTCCTCGTCTCTGGGCATTTTACAACGCAGATAAAAGACAGTACAGATCAACAGGAAAGAAAGTGCAGCAAAGAAATCAAAGTGATTAACAGCAGAAGTAAAACTGAAAGGTGGTTGTGTTGCATACTTCACAACTCCGGATCATATTCCAACATTTTGTTCAAATTTAAGAGGGCACATGACAATGACAGTTCACTAAAAGGAAAAGATACTCCACTTCACAAGTTATACAGGAGAATGCAAACAATTTCAAATTATTCCTGATTAGTTTATGCAAAGACTTAAAACACTTCAATTCTTAGTTTCTAACGGTTTAAGTTATAAACCACAGAATACTGGGTTTAATGTTTTACATTGCTCTACGTATTTATAACCTATAATAAAATATTTTAAATATTCTGACATTTCCATTGATTACTAAGATGAAAAATGAGGACTACCTATACATTATACTAGAGTACTTTATAACTATCACCATCTTTTTTTTACAAGGAAACACGAATGAACTGACTTGTACTACATCAATGTCAAAAGAAGACCCTGAAATCTAACATGAACTTAGTTTTATTTAAATCTATCTTTAAACACTGAGATAGCATTCCTATCATTTTCAGATCTACAGTTATGTAAAGCGATGTCAATAATCCCTCAACTCCAATAACTGTCTTTCCAGTCATAAAGGAAACAGTTTCTGCTTGACTTATTTCAACCAATAAAAAGGCCACTATTCATAATCATTCGTGAATGAGAAATATCTACTGTCATATTCCAGCACTTTTTTCAAAAATCTCAACTACAATATAAAGCTCTTTGCCTTAGCTCATTAACTTCATGCAGAACCCTCTGTGGCAAGTCTTCTTTTTACACCTAAGTTGTCATTTACATCAAAGAAAATAAATTTAAAGCCAACCTGCAAACTTTTAAGATTTAGCTATGAATAGCTTCTTTCCATGCCATAAGTTCATACCCCTCTCAAAACATCGTTGAATGATACGTCTGCACCGCCAAGTTCTATAAAACCCTTTCAGGACATAAAGAGGAAAAAGAATACGTTGTCTTTCAGGCTGATTTGAGGAAGCTTGTAGTACGCTAGCTATAAGTCAGCTGTGGCACATATAGTTTAGAAAATCTAATTGGAACGTGTGACACAGAACGCTGGCTGAGAATTTCCATTCCTTGTCAGTGTGGCATTTCACTGGCCATTACTGTAATTCAATATACCGCATCCTACGGTCACCAGGGAACTATCACAAATAGCAAGAGGTATGTAGGCCTTCATCCTGCTATTCCCAAAAGTGTCATTTCATGACCACCACTCAAACTATCTCATAGCGCTTCAATGAAAGGTCAAAATGAGCAAAAATATCCAGGCTCGGAGAACAAACTGGAGGTTTCAAATGTCTCAAGTGTTTTCCCATTCACTTTTGGTCTGTGAAACATCTTGTAATGTTCAAGAAATTGGGCTGAGGGGTTTTCAGCTCTGAAACACCCATCACCTCAGAGTAGTTGTCTATCCTCTTTCTTGTCCATCTTTCCTTCCCAAAGAAACCATGCTTTCTTATATTAAAAAAAAAAAAAAAAAAAAAAAAAAAAAAAAAAAAAAAAAAAAAAAAAAAAAAAAACAAATTTTTTCCCCCCCTTCCCCTCTGCTTTCCAACTACAGTATCAATTGCGTTCATTTCATTGGGGGGAAGCATTCAGAGGAAAAATATACTCACAAACGAGCAACAACAACAACAACAACAACATAAACAACAAAAAAAAACAAAGAGCTTTGGTAGTATGAATTTTGTTCTTAATTGAAATTTACCTACTTTCTCACTGAAACCTTTTACCATAAATAACCCGTTTGGGTCAAGGCGAACAGAAACACAACTGGAACCTAGTTTAAGTGAACAGGGACGACCATACTGACTATGCCCAAAGCAAGCTGAGAGCAGTGCCAGCCGGAAAGGGCTAATCCCACAACAGGCTTGTTCTGAGAAGTGAGTCCAACCAAAGCCTACGAGACTAGATAACACAGCAGCTAAAGTCAGAGTGACTCGCACCCAAACTCCATTCCCAAAATTAACGATGCTTTGTCTCTTCTCTTACAAGCCTTGCTTGTGTTAGAAGCATACCTCTAGCAACCACATATAGCTGTCTCACCCTAACCGAAGATGTCACCAATAAGTATCAGTGGCTTTGGACAGCCAGGGACTTTTGCTGCTTGCTCAGCATTGGCCATCCTGGCTTCCCATTTCTCTCTTTAATTCTGTCTTTGAGTTTTCCTTCTCGCCTTGTGCCTTAGCAACAAGCTGGAGACTGGGATCTGTTGCACAGGTCTCCAGTAACTGGCACCCAACATAGAGCTTGAACCCACGAGGGATTGCCTGTTCAATGAAGGCTGCCCAGAGTAGACATAGTGTGTTTGAATGACGTCTGGCCCTCCCACGAAACAGATAAGTGTTTTCCATGCAGTAAGAAATCACCTGAGATTGAAACATGGGGTAATCACTTTGAGCCAAAGAGCAACATCACACCTGGTTGCACTGCAACCTTCCCTTCTTAAACAAAATACATGGTGCTGGCTACCAGCATCAAAAAAATGCTACACGATATAGTTAAATATAATCCTTGATTCCCACAAACAAGAAACTTAGATATGGAACTTTGGGAACGTGTCAAAAATAACCTCTGGACAGCTCAACAAAGTAAACAAGTTATATCCCTAAGACCTTGACAATCTAGAGCCTTGTGTGCTCTGTTTTGGGGTAATAACTTGTTCTCAAATATGAGCACAATCAATTTTCTATAAATCTGTACATACAAAGGGTTTATCCTACTTCTTTCTTTTCTGTTATCTGAACAGACTATCAAAATATCATAGCTGCTAGTTTACAAAAGATGCTCTAGAAATGTTATCAGCCTTCCTGGAAGAAGTCCTGGGGGTTTCACCCACCTTGGCTTTCCATGCCAGCAGATACAGAATTCTCAGGTATCGTGGTCAAGGCAGGAAAGTGAAAGCCAATGTCCATCTGATGGAAACCTACATCTGTCGTTTTATAAAACACACACATGATTTTGATTTCAATAGGTGCTTCAACTTTCTGACTAGAAGCACACTGTCCCCTAAGAGACTTTGGCACTTTGGTTGCTATCTTTTGGAATATGTGTGTAGAGAGGGCAATGTGTTCATAAAGTAAAAGTTATGACTTTATTTCCCCCTTTCGGGTCAGAACTGGATTAATGTTTTTAACGTAACACATATGTTATGTAATAAGCGCTTGCTGGAGTGTAGCTCGGGGATAACAGCACTTACTAGCATGTGCAAGATCCTGAGTTTGATCACCACCACTGCACAGAAAGCACAAACAAAAAATAATTTAGTAAATGACTGCTCACTTACGAACTTGAACAAAATACACCTTTCGATTCAGTATGCATCACCCTCCCCAAAAGAATAAATGGAGCTGAAAGCCAACATGAAACCAGAACCCTGTGACTGAAAAGGCCCAGTCCTACACGTAAGCTGAGTGAAAGAAGCGCACAGACCACTCTTCTCCTTGTGGAATGCAGAAGTCGACCACTGCTCTAAAATCTCCTACCAGCAAATCTTGATTATCTCTCTGCTGATTTATACTAACTTAGGGACTCAATCAAAAAATACATAAGAGACAGGTGGTCTGGAGCAACCTATCTAAGGAGGCGACCCTTAAGCCAAACCTAAACAGGAGAAGAATCCGATAGCGTGAAAAGCTGGCAGAAGAGTATCTGCAGAAGAACATGTCACATGCACTAAGTTAGCGAGGTTAGACAGCTTAGAAAAGCCAGGGGTAAATGGAAGTAGGTGGAGGCTGAAACAAAGGGAGGCAGAGGGGATGAGGAGGTAGACAAGGGCCAGGTTCCTACACCTGCCCACAGGGACGCAGGCATCTGCCTAACAAGGGGCGGTGAAACAAAGGTAGAAGAAGTTAAAATTTAAGAACAGAGCAGAACCTAGCAAACAATTAAAACCAAGAAAAAGCAAAGAACAGGAAGAAGGTAAGCTGAAGAGTCCTCTACTGTATATATATTAACTGGGCACTGTAAGTGGAACTGAATTGAGTGGACCTTATTTTACAGTTCAGACTGACTACTTAGCAAGATTCAAGTAAAACTTTTAGAAGATTTAACTTAAAACTCGTTGAACATATACAATCATTTTGAAGGTAAGACTTTTTAAAAAATGTGTGAGAAGAGACTAATACTCTTCTTAGCACGTGCCAAGGCAGAAATAGAGTTCCAAAGAGATTTGGGAGGAAAAGAAAAACACTTTAATTAGTTTAAAAGGTGCCTACTGCACTCTCCCTGCCCATGAGCATCTCTTTGGATTTCCCCCCACTAAGGATATGTGCATTTATTAGCTATCAGATGTGAAAATCCAGTACAGTTTCACTGTATCATAATAAAGTGTTTTCTATTTTGTATTTTAAAGGAGAAAGGAACAACACAAATATTCATAATAACCAGTCAGTTTTAAACTACAGAAGGAAAGGTATATATTTTAGGAAGCAAAAAGGCATTCTAGAAGATGTAGGGATGTTCTAAAGCCTGCAAAAGTATCAGGGATGAGAGCAATCATTAAAAAAATGTCCCCGCACAGAACTCCCAGGTATTATTTTCATAAAACAACACAGCGGTGAGATACGATACAAATATCATTGCTTTAAAGATTAATTTTAACCATTGGTTTCATTAATCTGCTTGAACACAGCACAACTTGGTTTTTTACCTGCTTCAAAATTTAAGACACCCACTTTTGTTCCACCTTTACCTATCAAGTGCTCAGAACAAGATACCCGTGTCTAAAGCAAACATACATTTCAACACAAGTTCCAAGGACACCACTAATTTTTAATGCAACCGGGATTGGTAAATATTCCAATACTGCAAAACCTTATCCTACACACCAAAACTTCCGAGTTGGATTGAGCCCTCACCATCTCCAATCTGTTACATTTCCTGCTCATTTAGCATCAGCTTTATCATAGCTGTAGGCTGTCCAGTCTGATGTGGTTTTTATACTTTGCATAACCTAAGGAACTCAGCTTTTGGAGCATGTCACCAAATTCTACTTCACATTCTTCATCATAGAGATTGTGATCACTGCTATCGCCTCATCACTCCCAAACCTCCAGTCTTTAGGGAAATGTAGCAACACTTGCAAACTTTACTACATAGTACACATGAACATCCCAAACACCTTAAGCTTGGGGTCTTCATCGGCAACAATCTTCAAAAACTGGGACAAATGTTTTCACTTTGTAGATCTGGTGTCCTTACTGGCAAAATGAGATGGCTGGGTGATATAATTCACAGGTTTTTTGTTTTTTTTTTAAATCCCGGAAATTCTGGTTCTCAAAACTTAACCAGGTTAGTAAATATAGTGATATTCATATTTCTTCACCTCATCTACCATGAAGGCAGGATTTAAGTTTTGCAGCATGGTGTCTCTCCTGTGAACAGGGCAAAGTGTGAACAAAGAGCCAAATAAAGGTTAGATAGAAGGCATCAGGGGAGAGAGATCTTTTGGAAGGGGGAAAGGATCCAAGAGACCAGCGGCAAGGGGAGAAGGTAAAGGGAAGGAGAAAGCTTAAGATGTGTCAGGTACATGTACTAAATAAATACCCACAATGAATTTAAGCACTGTACATCACAAATATGAATTTAAAATAACAATACAATAATGAAAATCAGGAAAGGAGTTCTAGAGATGGAGGGAGGGGGTGGGTGGGGATGAGAAAATGAATAAAATACAATCAAGATACGTTATGCACATGTACCTACTCCTTATGACATTAGTAACTTCATGCGCTGCAAACAAGTCCTAACAAAATAAAATGTTTAAAGAAATTATACATGAGACCCACATGAGATCCACTCGGCTGCAGGATGTATAAGAGGGACTAGAGTAACAGGCGGAATGGTGCACTCCATTTTCATTTGTTATGTAGAATCAGACACTCATGTCAATGTAACTTTCAGACGTATTAACAAAGTAGTTAGCGAAATGCTCAGTGCATGAGAAAAAGCTGACTTTGTTTTGAGGATGGCTATGAGTACAGGCTGGGAAAACGATAATGCTGCACAATAAAAATGAAACACATTTCATTAAAATGGTGACACTTCATCCCTACAAATCCCACCATTTACACGTGATTTCTACAACCGTCTGAAGGGACGTGCTGCCATTTTAGTCGCGGCAGCCTGGCATTCTAGCATTCCTGCAAAACGCTTTCTCAAAAACCAACTAATACCACTTAAGCCTAGGCTACATACAGTAATATAAAAATAAGCTTAAAAACCTTTTTACATTTGTTTCACTGCTACAATTTGTAAACTGTGTCTGTTGTGTTGTCTCCAGAGACTAAATTCCCATTCCCACTAAGTTTATTATATCTGCTTAGTATTTATTTATTCCTGAGCTTCAAAAAAGGACTTGAGATAGTCCTAAATTTAGAATTTTAAAATATTTGCAAAGTCAAAACCTCAACACACATACCTAACTTAAGGGCACAAAACTGCAATAAAATCCTCTGACATCATAGCCAGTTAAATTCTTACAGCCTTAACGTCTGTTCCAAATATAAGCTCCAAACAAGAAACTTACTTTCACAGAAGGAAAAGGACAAGAAAGAGTAATAAAAGAAGAAAGCATCCTGAAGACACCTGCAAATTTGGGTAGGGGCATCTAACATAATTTCTATACCATTTATGAATCCGAGCTGTATTCGAATTAGTTTCTTTTTTTTTTTCCCCTCTCCTATTATATTTTGCATACGTAGCAAAGAGGCCATGATATTTTAATCTTTGTATTTCTCTTACTTCACGGCACAGGACGGCATAGACAGGAGCTCAACAAAACTTTATTGGCATTAACGCCCCAGGTGGGAAAAATGCAGCATGTGTTTACCCCCATTTTAATGCTTCTCCTTTTTTTCTGGCAAAACCTAACGTTCACTGCTATAGCCTGGTTGTTTGCTCCTTCACACTCATGCTGAAACTTAATCCCCAGAGATACACAGTAGGCTAACCGTGTCTGGAGATGGGGGGACGGACACGCAGTCAGCGGGCTTGCTCTGTCTTGACGTGATGTGCTGCACTGCCTCATAACTACTGACAGTCCCATCAGCGAGAATGGCCCCCCAGACGCCAAGCAGAAGCCAGGGCCGTGCCCTCAGACCTCCAGAATCACGAGCTAAACAAATCCTCTTCTTTCTCCATTCCCATTCGCCGGTGCTGTTATAGTAACAGACGAAGGGTGCCTTGCCCTTTCTCGTCACTGAGACACAATACCCAATACCCGCAACGCTAAGGAGGAGAGGTTTGTCTCGGCTCACGGCGTGGAGTGCTTTCAGTCCAAGTCGGCTGGCCCCAAGGCAAGATGGCATGGCATGGGACGGTGGAGAAAGCTTGCTCAAGGCTGACAGGAAGCAGGGAGTGCGATCGAGGGAGGAGGGAGGAGGGAGGAAGACACACTCCTCCAGTCTACTTCCTCTGTGACCCACCTCCTTCAATCAGGCCCCACCTGCCAACATCACCGACTCATCACGAGCTAATCTACAAATGAGCACCACACCTCCACGATCTGGTCACCTCCGCAAAGCTCCGCCTCTGAGGCTTTGGTGGGACATCTACTTATAAACCGTAACAACCGACTAAGAGATTTGCACACACTGGAGCGGTAGCTTTCAAACTACTTCCACAAAGTGCTAGGGTTTCCGTAGAGGTGTTTAGGGACTTGTTAAATCATCCAATTCAACCACCTTCTGTTACAGGCAGAGTGAGTTCTGTGCACTTGGGGTATATCATGCCTTGGTAGCAAAAGAAATGGGAAGAACCAGGTTTCCTACCCAGCTCCTGTTCCAGTGCTCTTTCCCACACACCTCCCATCACAGAGGGGGCTCTTGGCATTCCTCAAGTCTCACCACAGTCTCCCGCCAAGAGCTTTTTCAGTCTTCTTCCACAGGTACCTGTTTGTTATAACTGGTGATGGGGCAGGGTAATGAAACCTCAATGGAGATCAAGAGTTGGCAAGCTGCAGAATAGGCAGATGCAGGATCTTTTCCAGGGATCTAAACACATGAGTTGGTCCACCTCAGGGCTTCTTGTTAACAAAAAGACAAAGGAATATTCTGGGGCAGACACTGGAGAAGGAATAGCAGCGGGGTCAAGAACAATGAAATGAGAAAGGAAAGACTTGCGAGCGAGTGTAGACGAAGAACACTTCTAACCACTCGAGAAGGTTTGACAGTATACTGGTGGCCCATCGTTGGCCCCCTTCAGTTCCAGGGAGGTGAGAAGTGATGGTTAAAGCTCCAACAGTGGTGTTCAATGACTACCATACACAATAGATAAATAACCCTGCTTTCGTTATCGTCTGTCTTATTTTCTTTGTGAGACTCTGGGCATAAGCAACACTACTCTGGAGCCCAGGAGTCAAAGAGCAGGGATCAAAGAGGAGAGAATGATCTGTTCTCTTATCTCCACAGGTTACCAAACACTGCTCTGGCACTTTGAGGGAACACGAAGAAACAGGCAGAGTACGAGCAGATTCAGTACCTGGGCAGGGGACCGTCCACATGGCAGTGGTATGGCTCCCTCGGGGGGCGGGGGGCTCCATCTGCCGGTGACCGCAGAGGGTCTGGTGAGGAAGACCGAAATGGATGCTATGTGACTGCAGCCCACCCGCGCAGGGTGGAAGGTTTTGGAGTACCCTCAGGAGATCCTCACAATCAACTGCAGGCGATGCAGGTAAGCAAGCATAATTTGGGCATCATTTGATTTATTTTCTAGGCCAACTAGTAAAGCCACAGGCATGTCTGAGTTATACTTATACTCACCACGGTTTGCATTTGCATTCTTTTTAACTATGTGGTCTTCATACTGTTATGGGTTATGTGTTGTTAAGGAACCGTAATCACTGATATTTTTAGGAGCTACATAATATTCTGCTAAGCTGACAGATGGGAGATTTCATAAACATTCCTCTACTGTTCATCAAGATTGTCTACATTAATTTTTTTTAACTACTGCATAATAAGCTGCAGGGTACATCCTCAAACATATAGTTTTCTTTTTCTTAGTAATTATCTCCTCTCCTCACACATTCAACCAATACTTACCAATTGCTTAGTACACATTAGGTCAATGATAGCAAACCTTTTAGCACTTTCAATAATACAATCTGCCTGCCATGGTACACATGCCATAGAGTCAGCACCCCTGCACTAGGAGATATGCTAGAGGTCATGGAGAACAAGAAAAACATACACAAGTCCATTAGTCTACTGGAATTGTCTCATTGAGAGGACACAGACCACAGACATAAGCAAGAGCTCAGAACCAGACCTCAGAGAGCTGCCCTCTAATGTCATTATTTATGAGTGGTAGGACCTTGGAAAGTTAACATTTCTCTGCCCTATTTCTTCTCCTGTAAAATGAGGACAATGATCCATGTGGTTGTTTGTGGTATGAATGAGTTTATATACTCAAGGCACTTAGAACTCGGCACCTAGTGAGCCCTGAGCAAGCATTAGCCATCATCATCAACTTCGTGATTGCCACAGCAGGTACCACGGGAACCTGTAACAGGAGACCAAACCATCACACAGGCAAGCAAGGGGCGTGCACAGCCTACAGGCAGGCAGGTCACTCAGTGTTCCAGGCGCTTTCATTCACAACCCTTCCCAGCACTGTTAAGTTGTTGAGGTATCAGTAGATGAATCTTCCAAGAATTATGACTTAAAAGCATCAATAGCAATACACTAACATATCAAACTCACATTCAGCTTGTCAAACTTGGCTTTTATTTCTACTAACTTAAAAGTTTCGAAATGATAGCTTCTGAGCTGTAAATATTTTACCCATCATCATCTGATTACGTTATTATAATTCTGATTTAGTATTTCTTTACAAAGATTTTGAACTTTTCTTCGCATACTTCTGTACTGCTTTTATTTCTGTTTGAATGCCAGTGTGATAAAAAATGGTGAATATTTATATGTTTAAATAAAATTATTGGAGTAAAAAATACGTTGCCACTAATTTCTCTCAAAATACTCCTCCTTGTTTCGAACACACTTATCCCAATACAACAACCTTTTTCTGAAACACTTCTGAGTCTCCTCTTTCGTGAGTGTCTTTCAGTGACTGCTTCAGTCAATTCAAAATGTTTGTAATAGTGGTTCCCAAACATTGTCCATCCAGAATTTATTCCTTCTGGCCTCTGACTGAATATCCCAGACCCCATTTCATTTTATTACCCAGTGTGTTCCTTCTCTCATCTCCTACAGGGAATGTTTCTCTGCTTGTGGGTTCATCTCAGTAGAATCAATTCAAAATGTTTACAGCAATTACTATCAAATAAAAACATTTTGGTCCATCTTCATCCACCTTACTCACTGGATCTAACACTGTGTGACTTCCGACTCTTCCCCAAAGTCTAAATGACCATGAAAAGTAAACGTTTTGAATTGATTCAGGGCATCAAAGCAGCCACAACAGTGCAAGTGAAGACACAAAAAAGAACTCTAGAAGTGCCTCAGAAAGTGACAAGGAGGACACACGTGTGTTCCAAGTGAGGGAAAGTATTCTGAGGAGGGTTAATGGCAATAAGTCTTTTACTATAAACAATAACTCTTTCATTATAATAAAAAAGTTTTACTTTAAACATTCACTGTATTTCTGGATCACATCTCATTATCTTTTATCTGATAATTCTGCTGGCTTTCATGGACAACAGATTTTAAGATTTTATTTACCCTACTGATGAAAATGTTTTATCATTTTAATTTGTCTGGGACACACAAATGTATTTTATTTGTTTTTATGTAATTAAGTTTATAAGTTCTTTTCTCTATAATATGTTCTATTATCTCCATCCTTAAAAAACTATTATCCCTCTAAGTACCTGATAAGTAATCCACATCATAGTAGCATTAGTTTTACTGCCATCTCTTTTTGCTTAATTATTTAACTCATTCCATCTGGAGTCTTTACCCAGTGTATAAATATGGATTACAACTACTTTTGCTTCAAATTGTTATCTAAATATCTCAGAATTTGTTATTAAATAAAACTTCCTTTCCCATTTTTTAAAAGTTAAGCAGTTATTTCAAACATAAGGTGTCAAAGGACAGATGGAGACATAATATGGTAGAAAAGAGAAAATTTGGCAGTTGAGAGTGGAATCAGGGATGGAAGAAAGAATGTAAGACAAAAGAAAATTACGGAGAGACCTACTAAGATGAACACACAAGCAGAGAAACATTCCCTGTGGGAGATGAGAGAAGGAACACACTGGGTAACAAAATGAAACAGGGTCTGTGATATTCAGTCCGATGCCAAAAGGAATAAATTCTGGATGGACAATGTTTGGGAACCACTACTATAAACAAAGTCTGCATGGTCCGTCTACGGCTTCCTTTTATCCCCACTCTCCATGGATCGTTACTTTCCCACGGCTCCCACCTAACTGTGCTGCCACAGTGGAGGCATTTTTCTCTGTCTTGGTCTTTTCTTTCTTTCAAAGGGCAGGGCCCCCTCCAGTCTGCCCTGCTGAGTACTAAGTTGTCACTTAGAGCACGTAGGCGGGTAACGCTTGCACGTGGTGCAAGGTGCCAGAATCACCACGGAGAGGGAAGCATTCGCCCCCAGGGGTCTGAAACAGCTTGTACAGTTGCCAAGGGGACATACATTTGCGACCAGCCTAAGATCTTTTCAGATACCTGAACTGGCAAATCCTCAGCTGACTGTGGCCTGCAATTCTCCATGTAACGAAGCGCCCAAAGAAAATGCTTGTCTGGACCAGCTAGGCTGACAGGTGAATACTTCAATGTTGATGGTTTCAAAGTTTTACATTAGAGTACGGGATATAAACAAAGTTCTAGACAGAGATCTGAGCTGCTCAGGAATGGGCTGAACAACCAAATGAGGACTGTTTCCATGATTTGGGTAAATGCCAGTTTCTACTTGAGTTGATTTTTTAAAAATGAATTTTCACTGCTATGCCTTCAGACTTACAGGCCTTAGTTGAACAAACTAACATCAGAAGTAAAACAATGGCTTTCTATAAATATCAAAAATGTAAGAATTCATCACAAGTTTTACTTCTACAACCCGTTAATTTTTTTTTAATTTTTAATTCAGATTGCTTATCATACCCAGCTCCCATTTTCCATTCTTGTAGCTATGCATGCAGAAAGCTGGAAATGTCCAACAGGAACTAGAAAGGCGGTTTATAGATAGTATCATCAACTCAAAGTAGCAAAGCAGCTGCCAAATAGTTTCCAGTTAGATCATTCCTTCTGAGGTACGGATGCAACTGATTTCCTATTTCTGAGATTCTCTGTCTCACCAGTGGGAGAGCTGACACCAAATCACGACGGAAGAGCTCCTCCTGATCTAGTTCTTGCTTCCTGTCTCGCTTCATCTCCTGCTGTTTCCACCATATTCTCTTCAGTTCCAGTCATGCCCGACACTTGGTCTCTTCTGACGATCCACAAGGTGAGGAGCCAGGAAGCCTCTTTCCTCTTGCTCCCATCTACCGCTCCACTCTGCTCCCTCAACCCAAGCCTCTGTATCAGTGTTACATAACCAAGACCTTTCCCGATGACACCAGGGAAAAGCTGGTAGCTGCCACTCCTGCCGCACAGCCCCAGAGCAACAGCAGCCAGTGTCACACTGTGATCATCTGAGTGTGTCTGACTCCTCCAGAAGCTCACGAAGCTTTATCTTCGGGACCCTGCCTTTTCCAGCTGCCCATCCCTCCAGCTTAACAAAACGCCCGTCACACAGTAGGTACCAAATGAAAATTTTAGAATGGATAGATGAGGTTTTCACTAAACATTTTTTTTGATTGGAAAGCCATGTGAATGCCAAATTCTAGGTTTTTATAATGTGTCTTCTATTGCCCTCTTCTCTTATGCAGTCCTAAATCAGCACTTAATATTACATTAGTGGCTCACTTTTATTGAGGTTTTCCAAATTATTCACATTCCTTTTCATTAAAACCTTTGGGGCTTTCTTGCACTCGTTTCTTTAACAATTTACATAACATTTAATTAAATAACACAATTTCAGGCCAAGAATAAAAGAACTGACTCTGATAGGAACACAGCTCAGACTTGATTGGTGTAATGTGTGGAGTGAACCTAGGAGTGGTCACCAACTACTACAAGTATTTGCTATTGCTTTTGTGTTAGTCAGTGTATGTTTAAAAAGGAGTGGAGGACACTGATTAATCTGGAAGGTCAGTTATATAGACGTAATTTAAAAGCTTCTACCGAGCACTGCCTAAAATCACACAGCAGAACTTTCCAGAGTCAAAAGTGAAAGCTATTTACAGCCACATGATTCATTACTGACTGATGAGCCAAGATGTCTCCTTCCATTTAATTTAAATAACTTGATACATCAAGCTCAGGTTATTAAAATATGCCTATTCGCTCCTCGATATATACTTCCCAAATCTGGAACATTCCATTAAATCAAGACAATATGTATCAAAACAGACTTCCTGAAGATAATTCTTTCTAATCCTCAGTACTGGCCGGCAAGTATGTTTCTAATTAAGTCTCCTGCAATGCAGTTCAGACTCAGACTAAGCTGACTTTTGAAACATCCAAGTATATAGGCTAATACTCAGTCACCACAATAAAACAATCAGAGGTCTAGATTGTGCATAGGATAACAATCAGAGACATGGAAGAAAAGTAAATTAAAATTACCATCATTAATCAAGACTAGAAAAATTTCCAAATCCTCTGGCAACATTCCTAAATAAACCAAGTATCATCAGAGAAACTACTTGGGTTTACAAGGAAGAATTTCAGAAACTTTTCCCTTGTATTCCTCCTTTTTCTTTCTTTTTTCCTTTTATGGCTAGACATTAAAGTTGAGGCAACTATAGAAAGATGTTTTAATTTAGAATTAAAATGTACACACAAGGGAGATTTTTACTGATATTAAAAGGAAATATTTTACAAACTACAATCATTTCTCTAATTCATACAAAATTGATTTTTAGCATACAGTTGTATAACTTAGAGCAGCTCTGATAAAAACAATAAGAAAAAAATCCATACATTACCCACAGAGGGGTGTGTATCTACTTTTACAGTTAGGCTTTTATGGCAAAGGTACTTTCCAAAACCAAAGTAGTAACTTGAAATAACTAATGGGTAAAGAAGGTAGCATCTTCCAGTTTTTACATCTACAAACAGGCTCATACCATTGAAGCTTGAAGCATAGCAGCTTTTAAACTTGTCAGTATTTTCACAAGCTATTTGGAGTAAAGCATTTTCACGGGTCACTTTTAACTTTTATCACTAATGTTCATGGAACCAATGCATTAAGCAAACTACCACAGGATTCAATACAGTATAGTCCATCACTTTTCTCAAGAAAGAGACCCAACCTGTTGGTGATAAATAAATAATTTCTGGATATAATAAAATCACCTACACTCCAAAGATTTTTTAATTAGTGTTAAGCTCAAAATCTAGTATCTAAAGCACCCCTACTGGGAGCCATATCTTGGGTCGGTTCCATTGGCCTGTCTGTGCCACACAGATACACCTTGAGCATTTCAGCTCAGCAATCTGGAACTGGTTTCCTAACTGGTAAAATGACAGACCCCACTGATACGTAATTTCCTCAATGATAAGTTTTTATGGTCCAATAACCTATTAAATTTTAAAGAATATTCTTTACAGATCATGAATAGTGACACCTAGAATCTCCCCTCCTACAGCCTAACCTCAGGGTCACTTGAGTGCAGCCTACTACTGCTTTCTCTCTTCATCCCCTTTTAGTTCTCTCCACTCCCTAACCCTATGTCCAACTTGGCTACTGCATCAATGTGTAGACTTGGCAAAGACTCAGCAACCATCTCCTTGCAGCTTCTCACTTTGCTCCAATGTTGTCTCCATACCATTTGCAGAACGGACTTTCTGACATACACATTTAGCCATTTGGTTCACTTCCCTGTGTAATCTTTCTATGGTTCTCTCTCCACCACATCCTGCTCAGGGTCTTTTAAACCATGAAACTGAACTACTTGCAATTCCTAGGACATACCACATTTCCTGTCTGGAATGCACACTCACACACGTTCCATTCCTTCTGGCTGGAATTTGGAAGAATCCCTTTTGACTCCTCCTCTTCGATTTTCAGGTCCCATCACCTTGCCAAATATCTCCATTATGTACACCATTCTGCTTCCTCGATGCCTAGGTATATACCCGCTTCTCTGCAACCGTGTGCACAAACACACATCACTTGGAAAATGTCTACATACAAACACAACACAAGGTGCGCATGTTCCCAGAAACGTGCAGAAAACTGCCTGGAGCAGACAGGTAGAGGCAAATAAATGTCAGCGTTCTCAATGAACTTCAGTGACGCCAACTCTCCAGGCTGGTGACAAAGTCCAGAAGACCCAAAGGCTCTGAGTTTATGTACATGGATTGATTAACAGGAGTTTTTCCAGTACAGTTTATGTTATTTTTTATTTTAAATGACATAAAATGAAGTAAGATGATAATGCTGAAGTGAAGTGACAGTTTTCACTGGGGCTCCATAGTATTTCTGCTTCCAACACTTTTTCTACCAAAAGACAGAACCAATCCTCAGAAGGTTTAATAATTCTGCAACGTTGGTGACAAGCCTGCAATCTAGTGACAAGATCTTTATATATCTAATATTATATCCAGAATACTTTTAAAACCACATTTTGCAATCTTTCCATCACTTTTAGATTACTGAGGTATTTCCAATATCAAGCGCCAATTTGAAATCTCTCAAAGCTTCTAATTTCTTGCATCTACAAAGAACACTCTTAATTCTATCAAAACCTCTGCCTTTGCTTACTAACACACAACTGTGCCACTTCTCTGGGCTTTGAGTCTAATGACAATGGTTCCTGTCTATATCTAGCAGATTTGTTCCAAACCCTTCTGTGACAGTTAACTGATTTTGTCAACCTGAGTAAGAAACGCCTAAATAAACTGGATCGGCAATGTCCTAGGTGTGCCTGACGGATTTTCTAAAGACAGAAAATTCATCTTGGATGTCAGTGGCACAAACCTGTAGGCTTGTTGCCTGAGTGGAATAAAAGGGAAACTAAGAAGGCAGGCACCCTTCTGTTTCTTCGGAGGAGCTGTACGTTCACCTTCACCTCGGGTGCTGTCTCTTGGCTTCTAGCACAAACTCTTTAGGACCAGTGCTGACCCTGCAGCCTCCTATGTGGACTCGCCCAGGAAATCATAGTGAACTGCAGGCCTTCCACCGGATCCTCCAGATCTCCAACATGCGGACAGCCCTATTGCACTCTTCCATACCCAACTCTGTAGGCGGCCACTGTCAGCCAATCGTGTAAACCCTTATTTATCTGTACACCTTGCATTAAATCTATTTCTCTAGTAAGCACTGACTGACACACCTTATGGCAAACTTCAACTGCTCATCTACACTGTTCATTCCTCTTTTGAAAATATAAAAGAACCAAAAATAAAATTACATCATTAATTCCTATCTTAACTATGAAGCTTTTACTATCACTGGAGTGGAAAAGCTATAAATGTGGATAAATTTGCAGCTTATTCATAATCTTCATGAATGACTTACAATTAGACCTTCCAGCTGCTAGCAAGCTGATCAAAAGCCAAGCAGATGAAAGACTGGGAATCTTATTTGTCAACTATATGTATAATCAATATGGTCTAAATTAGAAAGCTTCAACTTGAAGATGAAAAAAATTTCTGCTTTCACCATTACCATAAAACTGTTTGGAGTTCTCACAATTAAAATGGAAAATTCTGGCTTTCATAGCTCAGTAATCCATGGAAAAGGGAGCATCCAAATAATTACTAGATATATGGTCAAGGCATCTAGTGAGAATTCCTAAAGCAAATAAAAAATAATCATTAAAGAGCTAATGTTTATTTTTAAGATGTTGTTGGACAACTATGTATAATGTCCATTTTTACATAAAAAGCCACTGACACATAAATAAGCAAATGCAAATCTATTAAATAAATGTACAGAACTGGCAAAATTTACCCAGTATTCTGGTATCTTAAATTTCACACTTTAGTCACAAAGGCATATAGGACAATATAACCCTCTCTCTTCAAATTTGCTTTTTGAGTGAGACAAAATACAAAAGTTTGTAGGCATGACTATCGCTCTATTTTAAAAATGATGAGTCTATCAAATAAGTGCTCAAGAATGTGGTTCTCAGACTCCTGTGACACTACTAAGGAATGCAAGCAGTAATGTTCACCTTTAGCAAGTCTCTCCATTCTAAAAGATGCAATTCAAAAGCCATGGCAAATAAATTAAGAGTTAAAACTATCTAGAAGTAGAGGAGGAGTTAGACATTAATGATTCATGATTTCTAAGATTTATCATCAACAAAAGATATCATCTGAATGTTTAGTCTAAAATGCAATTTCTTTAATATATCCAACATAAATCTGCTGAAAGGTTTCCACTTTCTCTGTTGACATACTAACCTCTTGCAACTAATACATCTAACAGATTAATGTGATGGAAGGATAACATATCTATGTTAAAATGCTATAATGCCAGTATTTACATTATCCATTTATTGATACAAAAAATGTTTTCACAGCAAGCAAGGACAAGAAAGTTTCGTGTCTCACCTCCCCTTCAGCAATCCTATGCAAAGCTACGCAAGAGGATTGTGGAGACATGCAATCTTCTTCTCAAAGCACACCATTAATAATACATGGCAGACTTGATATCCAGTACCTCCTGCACTATCTCCAAAGGGTTCACATGGTCCCAGTAACTCCTGGAGAGCCAGGAAGGGACAGAAAGGACCAGTCTTCAATGGGATGACTAACAGGTGCTGCCCTCTCCTCTCCTGTAACAAAAATTACTAACCCTGCTGGGCCTAGACGTGGACTGACTATGCTGATCAGCCACCAATAGAGTTGGTACAAAAAAGTCCATTTTCTATCCCTGAGCTAAGGACCACAATGACCAATAAAGACTAATGAGGCAGAAATACTTGCTATGAATCACAACAGTCAAATACTGTACCTGGTTGGCAGTATTCTTATCTATGCTATCTAGTTACTCTCAACAGAGCTGAAAAAGCCCATTTCTATGAAAGGCAACTAGCTAACCTGTAGTGAATTCCCATGCATTTAAATGTATTCTCCTGATCACTATTATGGAACAAAATAAAGATGTGATGGCTCATCTGTAAAAGTTTAAAAGCCACTAGAGGAAACCAAACTGGCACTGACATTCAAAGCTCTCAGGAGGGCCACCCAAGGACGCTGACACAATCAATCAAAACATGGCCTTGGCAGCAGCCTGCCCTGACCACATGAATGACTGGCTCAAAGTCATTCCAAACCACTTGGATTCCATTAAACTCAAGTTTTGCTGTTTATCTCCTAACAATTAAAAGGATAAGTCTCCTCAAGACCCTAATACATTTTCTCTATTTGGCTACAGAAATGAAAACCGTCCATGAATGTTATTTTTACAGTTGAGTTCCTTCTCTACATTGAGTTTCATCTCAAATCTGGTAGGCCTCAGTTTTATAATCAGTATATGCAAACAATATTCTAAGTGTTTCAGAGACAGCAGTGAAATGCCTAAGACTATCCTAGGTACCTAGAAGGTACTTAGTAAACATCAGTTTTCTTCTCCTTCTAGCTCTGAACAAGCTTATTCTGGGAGTTTTTCTTCTCTAACAATCACACAGATTATCACATAGGAACTAAAGAACACCAAAATAAACCAACCCATAGACCCAAGAGGCAGAATAAGGAAATAAGTGGCTTCAGTAGGTCAGTGGGGGCCTTTGTAAAATCTTTATAGAGTCCCTGTCTCCCTACTATATAAAAGTATTATTTAAAGAGTTCAATGATCAGTCACAAAGAATAAGAAATATGGATTCCGACTGTGGTGGCACACCCTTGAATCCCAGCCTTCTGGGAGGCTGAGTCAGGTGGATCATCATGAGTTCCAGGCCAGCCTGGGCTGCATAGTGAGTTCAAGGCCAGTGCAAACTCAAAGCAAGAGTCTGTCTACACTGTCTCAAAAAAGCAATGAGAGAAAATGTACAGAAATTCTTTCTCTGGCAAAGGAACCAACGATGTTGCCCATAAAGGGTCCTACACAGGAAGTGCAAGAAGTGACAGCCCCTCATGGAATCAAGTTCAACAGCTTTCTTAAGAGGCTGCTGGACCAGCTGGGCCTTGACGTTACCTCAAGCACTCAAGATGAAAGGGGCTCACGATGTTAATTTAGCTGCAACCTGAAAGGCCCCAGATTTTTCATCACTTATGAAACAACAGCCCTTGAATTTGAGGCCATAGTGGCAAGCGAACTGCTTTACCTCCAAGTGACAAGCAAGACTCAGTCCCGGGGAAAGAGAGGGAGACAAGCCCTGTGCAGCTGTCACATGCAGCTCCCCAGCGGATGCTTTGTTCCCTCACTCACAGAAGTGCACTTCGGGTGGGATTAAGCAGACCTAAGCCCCTACATTCCCATCTTGTTGCATTCTGTCTGGCCACGAGACAAAGAAGCACAGGAGACATTTTCCTCTCACCTTAGCTGAGCTCGCAAATAAAGCGCTTCCTGTTTCATTATATGATGTCCTAAAATGAGAATGTGGGAAGGTTGTTGCGGGGGGAGGGAGTACATTTCGTGTTTTTACCACCTTGAAGACCAGTTGCTTTTTGGTTTTCTGGATATTTTTCTGTTTTGGTCATCACGGTTATGTTACACCACAATCTGTTTGAAGGAGCGGGGTTAGAGAAGAAGGGAGAGGAGGAGACAAAAGGGGAAAATTCATTGATTTGCCATGTTTAAAAGCTATTGCCAAGAGACCTGAGTTTATATTTTAAATTCCAGGAAGCTGAAGTGTTCTGGGTACTTACATATGAATCACTGGAAAGAAATCCAGTTTTCTAGCTAGAAAGTGACTTCTTTGATAACCACAGTGTCCATGAATCATGGGTACTTTATTGTTCTACTTCCTCTCAACGATCTAAGAATACCTTCCTCAGGACCTCCACCAGGAGGGAACCAGGGAAAAGCAAGTCTCCCCAGTGCGGGCACACCTACAACGTCCTGTCTCAATCCTCCTCTGGGTTAACTCCAGAAATGGCATAGAACTTGGTATCCGCCTTTTCCAAGCCCTGCAGAAGCCCCTGTCAGCAGTAAGCAGTCTTCTGTGGCTGGAGCAGAAGGGCCTAGTTGCCAGGGCCCCAGAGTATTTCTGTGTGACTACGTGCATTTTAAATTTTAAATCCCTAGATGTCTGGGTTTGATACTCTACTCATCAATCTCTATCGGACACTCTCTAGCATACTCTTCTCATTCTTTCGGTGAATAAAGGTATACATGGTGGCTAAGGAATATTCTATTCTATTTTATGTGAACATTCTTTATTGAGTATGGTCATCCCAGATTTCCCCAGTTTCCTAATGACTCTTCCTCCCCTTATTTGGATGGGAATGAAGAAAAGATGCTGCATTTCAGCAGCTGGGACAGAATCCCTCTCCGATACTCTTCTCTTATATAGGCAAACTGCACTGGAAATCGCACAGTAACACCATTCTATAGGAACTGCTCTTAAAACCCTAGACATAAAAACCTTACAAAAACAATCCCATTAGACAGTGCAATGGGAGTTACAAGTCTGAGTCCAAATCTGAGCTTTGCCATCAAATGCGACACTGACCTATAAAATGAAAAAGGATGAATTAGATACTCTGAGCTACTTTCAGCTCTACAAGTCTCCCATTTACTTCTCAAAACAATCCTCAACGGATTTCCATGAAATGTTCATTCACACCTCCTCTTGCATATTTGGTGCAATCCTATGACCGTCAGATTTTCAGGAATGCACTGACAACAGGAAACAATCCACATCTGAAATGCTGCCTTTCTCCCCGAGTGACTCTCCATTCCTCTCCATACATCAGCCACTCTTCAGTTCCACTTGGACCAACAATTTCTTATTCACAGAAAATAGCCAAATCTCTATCACTTGAACAGCTCTGCTGTGTGATTCATACAGTTTTCAGCTTCTTAAATTAGATTTTAAGGTTTAATTAAATGTTCTAAGTCAAGAAAACTGCATGCACTTTCCATGCATGTCTTGAGTCCAGACAAAAGCTTTGCTCTCTGGTCACCAATGAAAAGGCTGCCAAATGTGTAAAATCCATTATTTGCAGAACTGTCAAATTATTATAAATGCTTGATTAAAATTCCAAATACAAAATTCAATGGAGTTAACTTTCTTCAGATTCTCTTTAAAAATCTATTAAAACTACATATTGTGCAAGTCAAACTCTTTGACTCAGACATGAAGTGTCGCTAACTGGCACAGAATTACTGATGTATGAGGCAAGGCTAACAATTTATGATATTTCATAAGTTTAATGTACACAAGAAAGTAAAGACATGTATTTGTTAATAACAATCTTTTATTTCTTATCGAAAAATGCACTCAATGTTGTGGCTCCAAAAATTTTAATTTTTATGTAATCAAATGTATGGTCATAGTAATCGAGCAATTAATAAAGCACCTAAGATATGGACACTGCTGTGTTGATCACACAGCATTTTTGCAAACTTTGCTTTCATTTACTCCTTGTGGCAACTCTATGAAATAAGAAGTTCCCTTCCCATTCTACAGAGGAATAAGCAGTCCCCGTACATACGGCAGAGCTCAGAACAACAAGCAGGAACCAGGGAAGGGCCTGAGTCAGAATGAATTGTTCAGTGAGTTTTCCAAGTCACACAGCAAGAAGATGCCACACAGCGCTAGTTGTGCTTTGTTCTGAAAAGGCTGGGAGATTTCACCCCAAGCTCAGCATGGAGAGGTGAATATAAGACAATACCATGTTCAAGGCAGAGCATGACCCTGGGATCCTGAGAGATCTATGTGAAACCTAACTGTGCTACTCGCTTACTCTGTGGTCGTGGGCAAATTACTTCACTTCATTTTACTTTTGGTTCAGTTTGCTTATATACAAAGTGACCATAAGTACACACGTGATCAGTCAGGGTAGTGCTGTAACGCTAAGTTATAACACATACAGGGTACTTAATATAGTGCTGGGGAGAAAGAACACACTCAGTTACAGACTTTTTGCTAATATTCTCTGTCTACATGCTATTCATTAATATGCAAAGTTTATCCTGGTTTCGCACTAGGAATTTGTTGTCTAGAACCAAAAAGATGTAATACATGACTTCAGAAAAAAGAATACGGTACCTTTATTTGACCAACAAAATTCTATCCCAAATCCACTTTTGTTATCAACTGTTCATAAGTGAAAAGCAGACTGAAAAATCTTACCACATCAAAAAATCCAAAATTTCACATGCCCTAAACAACAACAACAACAAATAAATAGCAGAGCCACTATATGCAATGTTAAAATACCAACAATCCAACAGCGAATAACAGACAGCGGAAAAATATTTAGGCCAGGGATTCCCAACCAGGGGTTATTCTTCCCCTGGGCGCACTTAGCAATGGCTGGAGATGGTCTTGGCTGTCACAACTTGGAATGCATCGCTGCGTGAATCTAATGGGTAGAGTCCAGGGGGCTTCAAACATCCTACCATGCACAGGGCCCCTACAGAATTATCTACCCACTATGAACGATGCTGAGACTGAGACCCTGTTGTGGACACGTGAAAAGACATTCAACCTCACGGACATGCAAAATACAAACTAAAACTCCAGCCTACCACAGCAGCAGGGTTCAAAATATCTAACGATCTGTATCCCAAGGAGTGTAGTGTGAGAGATGACCTCACACACCATTTAGAACGTAAACTAGTTCAATTTTTAAAATGATTTGGTAAATATCTGTCAAAATTAAATAAGCACAAATAATTTGCTGCGTCAATTTGGGGTCTATGAATTTATCCTTAGCATTTCACAAACATATTCTAAAGATATGTCACTGTCGCTTGGAGGATAGCAAAAAGGGAAAGCGTACACGCCCAGTACCTCAGTCCACTTAAACAAGGTGATAACATATGCAGAATAGAACATCGTGCAGCCTTTCAAAAGGCAGACTGGGGTGAAGGGAGGGCAGGCACAAGGGGAAAAAATGAGAGCCAAGACCTGTCATGTAGAGGTACAGGATCCCAATGACTAAATGTTAACTGTACTGTATACCTGAAATGTACCAATAAACTCAATGAGGAGGGGAAAAAAGGCAGATTTACTTGCACTGATAGAGACTGTTAAGTGAACAAAACACAATATAATACAGTAATTAAAATATATTACCTTTCATCATGTGTGTGTGTGTGTGTGTGTGTGTGTGTGTGCGCGCGCGCGCGCGCGCAGGCCAGTACATTTGGATTCTGGAAGAAATCGTGGAAATGGAACAAAGCATTTGGCCCTGAGAAAAACAACTGAGTATTATGATGATAAAATTGGGGAAAAAAATTACTGTTCGCTCTATATTAAGCCTCTTATCTCTTTTCAATCTTGAACCATCTGTTACATTTTCTAAAAAACTAACTTTTTAAAGACACTGTACAAACCAAAAAAAATTTTTTTTAAGAATCTACCTTTAAATGTGCTTTGTAACCCTTATTTTACTTAGCCCTTACATTATTATAACCTTTATCTTACTTAACCTTCATTGCAGGGTCACGAAATAGAGGCACATTTGAACGGGACAAAACACAAAGACAGTTTAAAGCAGGCAGAGACTGGGAACCTACTGGATGGAAACCCTGGATGGCAACAGCAAAGAACTAACAGGGAGAGGCTTGTGGCAGGGGCTGAGGCTTTAGGTGCAGGGGCAGAAAGGTCCCGGGGACCCTGTAGAAAGGAGTTGGGGAAACAAAAACCCAACCTTTCCCCTATTGTCCAATGTCCTGTAGGAAAGGGGAGCCCCTGGTGCCTCTGGGGACACAGGGTGGCTTCCCTACACAGCACTGGTCAATACTGCAGTCCAACTGCTGAGGACACTTAATGTGTCTGGCTTTTCCTTAATAGCACACAAAGAAAAGAACTCAAGAAAGCTGTGTTAAACTAAGCAAACCAAGATAACCCTGGGAATTGGCAACAGATAAACAAACTCAAATATATATCAGAAAAACTACCTCTTCAATTACTATAAAAACTATTCTCCTTAAGTTTAAAATTGGCTTTTGACTGTCTTTTCCCAGTGAGATGATTTAAATCTTACAACTCGGATTTGTAATCCCCAACCACGCAGTGCTGTAGTTTGTAACAGGGCTCTGCAGTCTGTGGCATGCAGGTTCTCATTTCAATTTTCTTTTAAAATAAAATAAAACCTCAGTACTCTCCAACCATCCTGGTCCAACCCAACTTCACCCTTTTATCCTGCTCCAAACAAGCTGTGCTTCCTTCAGGCCGCCATGGAGTCATTCTGTTTCTGGCCAAATTCTTCTGAGAACTTGGATTTTTTTTAAACTAAGCAAAAAAAGTACAGTCGATTGTAAGCCTGTCCAATGTTTCAAGGTCTCTAGTATTCTGGTCAAACATGTCAGGCCAATGACACATCACCACACAATACATCACAGGAGTAGTATAAAATCATCCTTTGATTCAAAGCAGAAAGCACAGCCAAAATAAAAGTACAAAAGGGAACACACTGTACACACTTGGAAATCACAGTAAATATTCTCAGACTACTAAATGCTAAAGATAGCCAGATCCCACTTATACTTGATTGTGCTCTGCCTAGACAGGCTTTATATTAACATGAGAATAGTATTTTAAGGTTGACATGAGACCTTGGAATCCACTCTCTGAACTCCTCTTACAGATGAAGGAATTAAGACTTAAAATGAATCTCCGCAAAGAGACAGAAGCAGGAGCAGAACTAGGGTCTTGCAAAAGATTCATGATCAATATCAGCTATAGATGAGACAGTAATTAAGTACTTAGCTTGGTGAATGGGTATTTAAAAAGTCAACCACCACCTCAAACCAAGTAAAAGTGAGCAAAGGATCTGAATAGACATCTCCCTAAAGAAGAACAAACAGCACTAAGCATAAGAAAAGAGGCCCCACATCTTCAATCATCAAACAAATGCAAATCAATACCAAGAGACACAGTTCTAATCACACCATTAGGATGGCTATTGCTACAAAAAAAAAAAAAATTAAAGGCGGGACAATAAGGGTTGTCTAGGATGTGGAGAAGCTGGAATCCCAGAACAATGCCCACAACTGAGGAGCCTCTGGAGTTACAGTTCGGCAGCTCCTCAGACCGTTTAACACAGACTCGCCACAGGTTTCAGCAGTTCCACTTCTTAGCAAGGGTTGACTATCCCTTACCCAAAACGCCTGGGAAGGGATTCAGAGGGTAGGGGCATTTTATGTGGATACGGATACACAGATTTTATCAACTGAGCATCCATCCCTAATCCAAAACTCTGAAATATGCTAAAACCTGAAGCTTTTTGAAGTACACCAGTGCTCAAGAAGTCTGTTTGGATCATTTTAGATTAGAGATGCAAAAGATGGGAGAAACGCAAATGTCCATCAAGGGATGAATGGAGAGACAAAAGTAGCATATTCCTATATTAATTATTCAGCCTTGAAAATTAAAAAGAAAAGATTCTACAACATGATACAACACAAATGAACCTTGAAAACACTGTATATGCTAAGTCAAATAAGTTATCTACAAAACGATAAGTATTACATTATCCTATGTCTGTGAAGTACCCAGAATATCCAAATTCCTAAGAAATAAGTAGAAGTTACCAAGGACTGAGGGAGAGAGGAATAGAGTTGTTTAATGGGTATAGATTCTGATTTGAATGATGGAAAGTTCTATAAATGGATGGTGATAATGCTTGTACAACATTGAGAATATACTCAAAGCCACTGAAATGGACACTTTAAAATGATAAACTTTATGTAATGTATATTTAATCAACTTTAAAAAATAACTGGAAAGAAACAATGATGTAAATTATAGGCTTAATAGGTCTCAGGAAGATAAACAATAAAATATAACTTCCCCCATATTGACAGAATGGAAAAAACATTTTATCCCATAAAAAAAAGCACAAAAGAAACAATTGTGAAAATCCCAAGTTTCCCAAACAAGATGACCGAAACATAAGGGAAAATTGCTCTGAGAGGTTATGAACAGGTGAGGACAATGTCTTTTCCTTGCTCTTGGGGGCTGACTCGCTGTCCAAAAGGAAATGCTGTAGGAACGCGATATACATCACTATCCAGCTAACCAAAAGTGTTCAGGCCACAAACAGGTTTTTCTTTTTTCAACAAGTCGAAAGTCAAACTTTCAATGCTTGGAGAGTTTTATCTTTCAAACTTGGCAAAGTGACCCTTCGGACAGCATGTGTGAAGATGTCTGCATTCTCCCCCACGGTGACACATTTATTTGAACATGAGACCATGCTATCGTTCAAATAAACACACTAGGCATTCTTTCCTTTTGCAATAGCCATAGCTCAGACACCATGTTGCACACCCAGCGTCCACAGTAGCAACAGTTAGTGTTGCAAAGTTGTTTCTGTTATACGGTCACTTCTGAGACCTCCAAAAGATGTCTCCTGCCTTAAGTGGTTTCTCATTCATTATTTCTTACTTCCGTTTCCAGAGAGATCCCAGAATAAAGGCCAATCAAGCTGGCTTAGTAGCCCTCCCAAGACCATCCCAAACATCGTACCCCTTTCTCCCTCTGAAATCAAAAGTTTGGTCTCAGGTAAGCTGTCAAATGCAAATCAAGTCTCCAGGAGCCTGGGCCCAGCTGATTAGGTTACACATGTACAGAGAGGCTGAGGGCAAGCTCAGAGTCTGAGGAAGAAGCGGAACTGCGGCAAGATGCTGGAAGCTTCATCTAGACAATAACCTTGACGCTCAGAAGGGAGTTTTTTCCATAGATCTGAACCAAACGTTAGGGAGAGGGTCTAAGAGGTCTACAGAGAAATTAGAGCAGAGTTTCTCAATCTCAGCATTCACATTTTCAGCCAAAAACAATTTTCCAATGGAGGAGCTGTTCTGTGCATTGAAAGATGTTTACACCTTTGGCCTCTACCCACTAGAAGAAGAAGTGTCCTTTCTCCCCTGGCCCTCACCTGGACAACCGAAAGTGTGTCTTTGTGACAGCAAATGTTTCTCCTAGGAGGGGAGGTACAAAACTTCCCTGGATTGAGAACTGTTATTATAGAGACAATTTTTATTCTTCCCATTTGCACTATAGGTGTGAACTGGCTATTTCAGAGTAAGAGGGAGAACTTAGCACTCACCTATAGATAGCTCAGATGAATGCAGGCGAAATAAAAGGGAATCGGGCACAGGAATGAGAAGGAATCAAAGCATTAGCAGACCATGTGGGGAAAAGGAAGGAGCTAGAGTGATGTGAAGGAAGTGCAATGGGGCTTCAGGGTGTGAGAGAAAGTTTCAGCCTTCCTGTATGGCTAATGAGTTCATCTGTACTCTTTTTATTTTCAGCTAACTCAACTGTTCTGTATTAAAAAAAAAAAAAATTTTTTTTTTTTTTG
>NW_022900914.1:13496099-13538456 GCF_012274545.1 Fukomys damarensis | reverse complement strand
TTTTTGGTACTGAAGGATTTTGTGACCTTTGGTAAAACGCCTTCTGAGATACAAGCCCAGCCCTTTCATTAGTTTTCTTCTGAGATGGGTTCTCACTATGTCACTAAATAGCTAGGCTTGGGTCGAACTTGAGATCTTTTTGCTTCAGCCTCCCCAGAGCACCGGGCGTGTGTCACCCAGCCTCAGAGTACTGCTAAGTAGTGCAGTCACTACCTCAAATCTGTGTGTTAGAAAGAGACACATGTGGCACAGAGATTTTAGGCTATCAGAAAAGATGACTACTACATAACAGGTTTGGACTAACTGGTACTGTTCAACTGTATCTTCTCTTACTGCAAATTACAGACTATATCTTCATATATTGTCAAGATGCTTAACGTCAACCGCAGGTAGAACTTAACTAGAGGAAAGATGGAGCTATGCAAATATATATCCCTTTCTGTCTTTCCTGGGAAAATTCCAATATCTGTACACCAAGAGTATTATCCTTCCAAACTGAAACAGTCACTAAAGGCAGTACTGTTCTGTCGAATGTTGTACAGACTAGAGAACTCAACTTTCGCTTTGGGATTTGGGGCTACACTTCAAAACTGAGTATGAAGCATAATAGTCATTTCACTTTGTAGGAGGTCACCTGTGCTGTAGAAATCAGCTTGTTTCAGTGAACAGAGAAGGTGAAAATTCTTTGGAAAACATGACACACGCTCCTCAGAATTTAAGGGGCATGGTGGACAAAGAAATTTTCTGACAACCCCCCCCTCGAGATATTCTGAAGACAGGAGGCAACCCTGAGCCAACTGCACTGTCCACATTCTCAGGGAAGGATGCACAAACCCTACGGGCTAGAGTCGACACAGTGGGACTGTGCCCAATGCTGCCCATTACGGGGAGGAACCCCCGGCTTTAACAGGAAGTAAGGTTGGGGGTTTACAAAAAGTAAACTTTTTTTTACTATATTAACTATGTCCCTTTTCAACTTTAGAAGTGATTTCCTAATATAACATTAGGCTCCTATAATTCACAATAACACTTTGTCTTTGTGAAATCATTACTCATCGTGATTAATATTTTAGACCTTTGTGACTCAAACAGCAATCCATGGGCAAGCAGAATATCCTCTTCTGGGAGACTGTTACAAAGGTAGAATCTCAAACCCCACCCAGCCCCACTGGATCAGACTCTGAATCTAACAAGCTCCATGGTGATTCCTGTGGACATGGAAGAGTGAGAAGCATTAGGACTATAGGTTCTCCATTAGAATTTTGTGTTACAATCACTGCACTGTTTGTTTTCCAATTATACATACCCAAAAGATGCCCAAAAACTGACTGAAGGGGCCCGGGGAGAAGTTGCAGGCACCTGCACCTTTTTAAGCAATTCTCTTCTGTGACCCATGAGCTGTGAGCCCCTGGCTCAGCGACTGAAGAAGGCAGGCATTTGAAGTCGGAGCCCCTAACCACTGCCCTACCCTGCAAACATTTTTAAACTGGTGAGCACATTTCTCCATCCAGACACTTGATGAAGTGTCTGATGCCCTTCAGTAAAAACACACAATTGGCTTCCATAAAGAAACCCAGGCAGACGATCAAAAAAGACCAAGACACGCGAAGCAAGACAGGTTGAAAAGATGCTGGAGGCCTCCAACTTGAACCCCAGCCATGTCCTCCTGGGCTATGTCAGCCTGACTCAACACGGACTTCTCAGAAGGGCTTGTTATTTGTGAATGAAGATGAAAGGAACCATTCACCAGCCACCACGGGATTGTTAGGTTTTCTTGTCTAGATTTTGTCTTGAGGGAAGAGCAGGGCCTGATTTAAATCAGACCTTAACTTAGCTGCCGTTATTGCTGAATACCCGAATACTTCCAGTAAGCCACCATGGTAGCAGATCAAATTCCAAATAACCCACGAGAGCAGAGGCCACAGGCCAGCATCCAACACGACTTCTAGGATCAACTATGAAGTGAATTGGACACCATTAGTCCCTGGTACGGCATGTTTTTAAGAGTTAATCTCCTTAAGTGAGATCCCTCAGAATTCCAAAATATTCAAGTAACTGCCAGGTAAAAGAAGAAATAGTTCTTCTGGCAGAAAGTGGTCTATAATGTGATGGAGTTTGACAGAAGGGAAATAATAATTACCGTATGAACAGCAGTCACAAGTCTTTTACCAAATAAGGTTATGATTTCTGCAGAGACTGTATTTTAATAAAAGGATATTTTCAGCCTGAAGAGTTCTGCTTTTTAGAAAATGGTATGCAATACAAAGTAAATTTTGTTTAATACAAATTAACCTATTTACCAAGTATACAACTTTAGCTTGAATGTTATTTTATTTTTTCTTTTCCACACAATGTCATGGTTTTCTGGACACATTATGTGATTCTCAGATGTTTCTAATTACCCTCTGTGTACACCCAATAAAACAGCTAGCTGGCTCAAGATGTTATTAATACCACAAGAAGATCCCGTAGGCTTATAAATCACCCTTTCTTCAGAAAGGGACAATGCAGTGGCAAAAAGTGACATATTTTAATCTTACTAAATGGGATTTTAGCTAAGAATTTCCAGTACATTTTCCCAAATTGCCAAGAAAAGGGAAGTGGTCCCCTTTCTTCACTGCAAGACACTTTAATGTCATTTCCCTTTGACCTTTTCCAGGGAAAATATGATCAAAATTAGGATGAATTTTTGTACTAGGAAAACTTAGAAAGTTCCCATAATCCAGAACAAATCCTTACGGAATCTGATGGGCATCTGACATTGGGTCTAGAGTGAAGAAATCTCGCATTGCAACACAAAGCTGTCTGTCTCCCACCCCATCCCGCCCCCGCCCTGCAAGAATCCAACAATGCAGCTGTGCCAGTTTTTAGTAATTACTGCAGGAGACCAAATTCAAGATAATGAAGTTAAGCAGTCCCTCAGTTCTTAAACCTGCACCCTTCAGCCAAATAAAAAAAAAAAATCAAGTTTCAATGAGTGCATCAGTAACACCACCACACTAAATTGGAAAACGGAAAGGGTGTCCGACTCTTCTACTCTCTCTGTGCAATACAACTTAGAGAACGAATCCCAAGCTTCCTCACTAACTCTATCCTCCTCCATTTGGTAGTTATTTTATTTTCCTGGACCGGTTAGCAGAAAGATGATTGTGTGGCTGCCCTCGAAAACATTTTCACATCAGCTGTGATGTCAGTTCCAGGAGGTTTTTCCAACAGTCCACAAATTCATTATTTCTCCTCCACTTGGGGTGGGGGGAAATATGGTTAAAAGTCGCTACAAATATTTGGCCTGTACAATAGATGCAAAACTCAGCCCAACCCATATGTCAATAAATGCTGTAGGTATATAATGCATCAGAAATGTGATTGCAGTATTGGCTTTATAACCAGCTTCCTTAAATCTACTCTCCAACCTATGAGCCCAGAGGTAGTTACCGGACTGAAGACAAAGCGAAGAGCGCAAAGGGGGACCAAATTCATTATCATACACCACTAGAGATGCTCCCATCTATTCAGGCCGATTGCTTTTCCTCCTGACCACAGCTCTGGGTTCTAAAATGTATTTGCTGCTAAAAAGATTTTCACTTTTGCCAAGCCTCGAGCCAAGTGCAAGAGCTTCCGTGTAAGCAAGTGAACACCTTGGGAGGAGCATGACCCTAGCAGGGAAGACAGGATGCCACACTGTCATCGTTTTGGCCACGTGATTAGGATTCAGGACAGTGTCCTGTCCAACCTGCCCAGGGCAAGCCTAAAAGAAAACAAGCACTGAGCCTTCTGTGCACTCCTCTGAAAGGACCAAAGCAAAAGAGTGACAAAAACATCCTCCTATCTCTCTGGATGCTATTGTCTTCTTGGGATCCGTACATGTACCTGAGAAACACATGTCACAGGCCCTATCCACCCTCCAGGAGCCACAGGCACACCGAGCAAAGCCTCCTCTCCACAGCAAGAGATAGAGCTTGTGAATTAGGAGGATTTATCATGTTCAGAAAAAAGATAAAGGTCTTCTGGTCAATTCAAGAAGCCCCCATATACCATCAGCCTGCTCCCTCTGGGGAGCCCCAGAACAGCTCTCCAAGGAAGGTTAACGCTTATCCCATTCGTTTTACCAGCATGGAAACTGAGAACCCAAGAGGTGAAACTGCCAGCCCAGGTCCTGGGGCTCATCCACAGGACACCTGAACCAGACCCCCCGGGGTCAAACGACATCGGGATGGCCGGAGGTATGAAAGGAAAGGAAAAGATAGCACAGCTTCCTTAAAAGGGACAGCCAGTGTCTCAACTGATGCAGGAGTGGGGAGCCGATATCTCAGAAACAGCTATACGAAAGGTATGGAAATCTACTTTTCCCAGAGGAGAAAGCACTTACTACCGTATGAACAGCTACACGCAGGCCTTCTTTGGTGCATCTTGTGGTCAGTGAAATATACTCTTTCCTGTGCCTGTAAACTCTACAGACCTCCTGGTACTTCACTTCCATAATTTTACTTACCTGAACATTAATGATCTGTATGAGGAGAGGTCTCTGCATGGCCTAACAACAGAGCAGCATGATTTACTGTCAACAGAAACTGCATCAAGCATTTCCAAAGTGAGCGCTGTGCTGGATCAGGGGACACCAGGATAGAAGAGCAGGTGCTCGCTCCCAAACACTGCAGAGTACAGTGCGGACACGGGCGTGGCAATAAATGAGAGGGATGGGGCTTTGTACCGGGATTGTCACTTGGTTGAGTCCCGAAAATGAAGTGGGTGACAGCCCGGGCCAGCTGGATGGGGAAATGCAGGAGAGGAAGCACCGTGATAGAGGATTGGAGGGCGCAGGGAGCCGGGGGCCAGCGGCGTCTCCAAGCTCAGTTTGGCAAAAGTAGAACTTACAGGGATGGATGAAGGGGCACAGCCAAAGTAAAGGCAGGGAGCCAGGCAGCAGCAGAATCCTGGAAAGCCCCAGACACTACACTAAGCAGTCTGGATTTTCCCACAGTGCATTCCATACTCCCAAGCTGACAGACTAGGAAAGAATACACACTCTGTGACATTGCGTTACAGACTTCAAGGAAACTTGAAAGGTTATTTATACCACAGCAGCCCAGCAAAACCCCTGGAAGGAGCCCATCCACCGCTGTGAGATAGGCCAGACCTGGCTTAGGAGGAACAATATCATACATGCCTTTCTCACAGGCCTGGAAAACTACTGAACCCTCTCTTACCTGCGCTCACTTTTTAAAGAACCGTCCTGGCTGCTGACATATCTTCTCACACTACACTCAGACATCCCTCACTTTCTTGCCGCAGGCGTTTTCTTCCTTTGTCAAATAGGACCTCATTCTCTCTGCATTTCAGTTCTTAAGATCAACCTACTGATTCTCCCTACTGCACCTAACCCTTGAAACCGTCTGATTTTATTTCCCTGCATAAAAACCAAGCCCCATGCCAAAATCACACCCTCTGTCTAATTTAAAAGAATTTTGGAGAAAGAGGGGACAGAACTTCAGTCAAGTTTGTACATTGAAAACCTTTTACTTTTTATTCGAAATCACCAAGACTCCTTCTGCAGTTAATGCCAGAACCATTTTTTTTTTTCACCCAGAGGATAAGACTTGCTTGCTTCTATCCTGAAGGGAAGGAGGCTCTTATCCAGAGATATTATTCATTAAGCTCTCTGACACGAGACAGGAGAATGAAGGCCAGCGCAAGACGGCATCCTGGAAAAGTCTGGATGTCTGCTCTGCACACCAGCCTTCTGGACACAGCTCGACACAGCAGACGGAGCGAGAGGCGTAACTGTATCAGACAATGATGTTTCTGATGCTCCCTCACCAATCTCCCTCACTGCATCCACGGCTCTTCAAATGTCGCCTCTCCAGACAGGCCTCCTGGGAGCTGCCAAAGTAGCAAACCAGACCTCCTCCCCTCAACACTCATTCCTTACCCCACGCCCCACTTCATCTCTCTTCATAGCATTTAGCACCATCAGACATTAGTTCATGTACGTTTTTCACGGTGCACTTTTGATGCAATATATTTGATGAGTATGTAGATATACTACATACTTCTAAATTTTAACTTCTAATCGTGATAAAATACATTTTAACATAAAGGGGACCATCTTAACCACCTGCAAGTATACAGTTTGCTAACAGTATGTATATTCATACCACTGTCCATCCACTCAGCATAATGTTCATCTGTTTTATAAGCATTTTTTTTAATGTTGTAGGACAGCAAAAGACTTCTATTTTGCCCACTGCTATAACTTCAATGTCTAAACCATGTAATGTGGTACATAAATATGTTAAGTGAATGAATGGTCTAATATCAGCCCTTTAGGAGTATTCTATAGTTTAAATAAAAATATGATGCCATTTATTCAGCATTAGAAAATAAAGCAACTTGATAAGGCTAAAAATATTTGGGGATATTTTCTTTGACAAGTTTTTAGGTATTCTAAATTGCCCAAATGAAAGGCAGCCACTTTCTTTAGTACTTCATAGAATTATTATTTAGAAATATAAAATATACCTATAAAATGCACTGAGGGAAAAGTACAGTCACCAGCTAACCAGTGACCCATTGAGATTTTCACTGATCTCCATGCTGTGTGAACACCAGGGACCCAAACAGTGACAACTGAAGAGATTTATGACTACCTCAGCATTTGAACAAAGTCACCAGGAAAAAACCTGGATGCTTCCCCCAACTTGAGCTGTTCAGGGTCAGTTTATTTCATGCCTCTTGGAGAGGGCATTTTCTTCCCTCCTTGTGAGGAGAATCTAAGAACGAGTTTAGCCATGGCATTACGTTTATTCTGAGAGACAGATGGGGAGATTTCCAGGGCAGAGCATCAGGCAAACCTCAGAACAGGTGGAAGAGGCTGGAGGTCACCATTCACTCAGAAACTTAGCTTCTGAAAACACTGGTTTCCCACCTAAAAACACAAGAACATACCATATCGCTTTTTTTAAATGATCAATATTTACATCTCCTCAAGAGAACTTTATTAGCAGATCCTGAAAGAGTAAAATTCAAATTACTAAGCCTGAAATTCAAGGTACTGAGCAGCCTTCCCCAGTCCACCCCTGGACTTGTCATCTACTATTAAACATTTAAAAACTATGCCCAGTTTCCAGAAACCACCTGTGTCTTCCCATGCCACATCCAATTCTACTGGTTAAATTTTCGCTTCCCAATATTTTTGCCTCTCACCTTCCCTATCCTCCATCCATCTTTATTTTGGGACTTTCCAGGTTTTGAGTTCTACTGCCTCTACTAATCAACAATCAGGCAGTGGGCATTTACTTGGGGTGGGACAACAAGATCAGGAGGTGGGGTAGCATGTTGGACAGATGGAATAAAAGTGCTGCCTGCCATGTCTTTTCTCTCAAAGCACCCTCCCCTGAGGAGGGCACAGATTCTCCCCTCTGGGCTTCTGCTGGATGCTTTGGACCCTGATTTAGGGTTATTTATGTGTAAACTCCAACACCTCCTTAGACATAAGCCTATCAAAGACAGCCTTATGATTTGCTTAGCATGGAAAATATGGTACCATGTTGTATACATAATCATTTAACATCAGTATCTTCTCATAGGCAGCATCATGAGACAGCTGGAAGTACCACGACACTAGAAGAAGGAAAGCTTATTGTCACTTGTAATCAAGCCCTGAGAGGCTCAGATGTCATATTTGCAAAGTACAGACACACTATGATTGACCTCTCTCATTAAAGGAAATAACATATGAAAACATAGTTTGTAAATTATCATGTACATTTCTATAACTATTCCATTTGTGCTCAGGGAATGTGAGTCACAACTCCCTCAGAGAAAGCAGCATTGTACAAACCAAGTGTGTTATTTTAACAGTCATGACTGCTTTCCAATGTTTCTACCAATAAGTTACATCAAGCGACAGACAGGATTATTGTCTCTGAATTTTTCTAGTTGTTGCAACATGAATTCTTATATTTTTCTTGTTAAAGGAAATGTAGACTTCACGAACAAAACTCCCACAAGGTAATTTCATTATCTCCCTATGAAATGTTAAGAATCCATTAAAGCAGCAGTGGTGAACCTGCTGGTCTCCCCATTGAGGGTATGCTTCCATTTTTTTAAAAGGCAGGGGTCAGAGGGGACAGGGAAGCAGAAAGTACAGTGCTGGGGAAAAAAAAAGTCATTACAATTAGAAATCTGTTGCACAGATAACTCCACTCAATGTAAATACTCCGTATACTATATCAATGTCACCGTTCACAAAAATATTTACTCTAAAAGAATAATTCCCTTAGATAAGACCTTCATTGGGGCCTTACTTATAGAGCCTCCTTAAACAAAAATTCTACTATTATTTTCTCCCACTGGACTCAGAAACAGTGAATGGTGGGAGAAGCACCTTCTGCCCCTCACATCTGAACAGCCAGACTCACAGTCAACACACAGCTAAACAACAGAGAAGAGGCACGGGTGTGGGAGGGATGCGGTCCATGCCTACTACAGAACAAGCCTCTGTGTGGCTATCTCAGCCTCCATCGGGGGGGATGAGGCAAGGAGAGGCCACAGAGCCAAGCATGACCTGTGAAGTCAGGATTCGAACCCACATGAGCCCAGTGTCCCTGTCTGTCTGTATCTCTTTCTCTTTCTCTCTCTCTCTCTCATACCATCTATCCTTTCCAGAAGGCTCAGCCCTGCGAGGCCCTCACTCCCCCACCCCACTGTACATGGCATTCAGAGTCCAGAGGGTTTAGGTGCACAGAAGACAAAAGGAGATTTAGGGTCTCATCTTAGCTAAGTGACTCACTGTATACCTAGAACCAGTTCACTTTCCCTGTGCGCCTGAATTTCCTTATTGATATTCCTTTGAAACAAATGTAAATCACCATGCAAATACTCAAAATCGTTTGTGGTGCTCCAACTAACTAAATGGGTCATTAAGGTGTCTTAACTATGCTTTCACTTGTACTATTCTGACTCCTCAGCGCAGGGGTCCACGAAGTATGGAATGCACATCAAATGTTGCCCAGTACCTGTTCTGGCAGCACCATGCACCCAGCTTTGGTCTTACTGTCTCTAACTGATTCTATAACACTGAGGTGAGATGCTGCTACAGGGGCCAGGGCCCAGGAAACCCAATGTGTAACCGCTCTACTTCTCTACCAGAAACTCGCTGCCAGCTCCTACCTTCTAGTACCCTTAATAGAGGCCAAAGACACGAGCTAGCAAGTTATGACAAGGTGAATCCTTCCTCAAAATGTACTATTTCCCATATACACCTTATTTTTCAAAAGATTTAACATACTACAGATACATAGAAAAAATAAATTAGAAAACTACCCTTTGTAAATAATAAAATTTTAGTAAAGTCCTAAAAGAGATAACACCCATGCAAATGAACTCTAAAATGTCTTGTACTTTGGAAGATTCACAATCTAATTTCTATAAAATCATCATTCCTCAATAAAGAAAATTATAAAACTTGTCCCTCAAATAAAATGAACTAACACGTAAATAGGAGAGGGAGATAGCTCAGGATATAAATGTATGATTTCCAGTGTACAACTACAGATTATAAACGAGTTCAATTTTTTAAATTCTTAAGCTTTTTAAAAATTAAACTATCCTTCCAATTCTTTTGTGGAGGGTTAAATTCTGATTTTGAAATGTATTTGTGAATAATTCTGCCCCACTTTGTACTTTGAACAGGCCGTGTGTGTTCTGTTCCTAAACATCTGGTTAAATGCCAGAAAGGAAAGTGTGGAGCATGTTCTAACAAGCAGACTTCCTGTTTCTCAGAGCCTTCAAATACTTAGTTTCAAAATGAATACTCTGTAAGCCAAAAAAAATTACCACCAATTTGATTACTTTGTCATTGCTACCGTAATGATTTACCATAAATGCAAACAGGAGGAGTGACATCACTGTTGGTAACAAAGAAGGGGGAAGCAGTACAAAGGCAACCGTGAAAAGAAAAGCGGGAAAAGCCACGAAGCCCAGAAAAATATACTGAGAAATGGCCCCTTCCCCTCTTTTTCCCCTTCTCCTCTACAACTACCACCCTCCTGGGGGAGGGAGCCAGAAAAAAACAATATTACTTATTGCTGATAAAAAGTCATAGGATTTTAGAGGTGGAATGAATTTCAGACATCACAAGATAATCCCATCTATTCTACGGAAGGGAAAAACCGAGGCCCAGAAATACTTCCTGTCACGGCCTGTGGGTTATTAGCTAGTAAAGAGCAGGACTGGGACCAGAGACCAGTTCCCTGATCAAGTCAACACTTCCCATTAGACTTGGCTCCCTACCTCCCATGTGTACTGTGCCATTTGGTACCTAACAGCTAAAATTATTCTTAAAATATGACCAAAGTGCCCCTATCATAACCAGGATAGTTACAGCACGCTTTTAAAGTGTATCTATGAGCACACGTTGTTGTTTTTTGTTTTTTGTTGTTTTTTTTTTTTTTTTTTCCAAGCACAGACCGTAATTCTGCTTCAACCTCAGAAGGACTGGGAGTCACAATAAAATAACCATAGAGCTAAGGACTTCAAGCTGGAAATCAGTTTGAAATAGACACACTCTTTCCTACATGCCCCTTTAGAGACACACTCCCAAGACTAAACAGCAATATTCCATAAAAAGACCAGATCTAGCCAGTGTTATTATCTGTCTGACATTCGGGTTATTCTTGTGAGTAACTCATAAAGCAACACGGTTGTCTGTGATTATTTGAGCGTACAGGGCAAACCATAATTGGTCAAAAAATAATAAAAGACATTTTTTCCTGTGACAAAAATACTGTTTTGCATGACAACATGGCACTATGACAGCTTTCAGCACACCGCAAAACTTGCTCCATTTACAAAAAAGTAAAAGAGAAACCAAAAAACATTGAAAAAGAAGCAGAAAGCCTTCTTTTGCAGTCAGAACTACTTGTTCATACTTAAATTAATTTAAAGCTTCTGAATGCTTACCATAACCCACTAGTCTATCCTCCTCTATACTCATCTCACGTATCAATTTATAATTCAGACTCAGGATACAAAGCAGAAACGCGGCAAAAGATGAAGCGTATGTGTATATATATATATATATATAAAATATATATCCCCTTCTACAACCAAAGTATGGGTTTTTTGACAAGTTTTAGAGATTTTTTTTTTAAATCCTGGTTATTTATAAAGTGAAGTTTTAAATTTCTTCCCAACCTTCCAATCTGTATAACACGCATTACGTCTAATGCCAATGTGATGTATCACTGCGGCTGATCAAATCGGAAGCTGACCAGTGCAGGATATGCATTAGAGTCTCCATCTAAAAGTCTCTCTGCCCTACTATCTACATTCCCACCACCACGGCCGGGGAAATGCTAAGCAATAAGGGGAAAGATTCTGGTTGCCATTTCTCTAAGAAACTAAAAATGAGGCTTAAAGCTGTGCTGAAAGTCCTTTAAAAGATGTCTTGAGAGAAGCACATTCGTGCTCGGAGACCGGGACCCATTCAAGCAGAGGGCAGTGTGAGTGGAAGGGCGTCTAAGAGCTACAATCTCCTAGGGCTCGATTCGGCAGAGACAGTTAGGGACCGTGGAGGAACTCACCCACTCGGAAGTTCGTGGCTGTCAGGGTGTCAGCAGCATGACCATTCTCACTAATGAGAGTGGTGGTGTTCCCCTTCTTGCAGCTGTTCTGACAGCTGCCCTTGGTGCAGGTCACTTTACAGATGCTCGGAGTAAAGACCACCTTGATGCGGCCAGTGTGGTTACTCACTAGGAGCGGAGGCAGGGAGAAAAAGAACAACAAACACATCAGCTTAGTATCCATGAACTTGTCCTGAAGGTTTCAAAAAAAAAAAAAAAAAAAGAAAGAAAGAAAGAAAGAAAAAAGAAAAGAACAAGAAGGGGAAAGACAGAGCCCACAACCCGACAGGTCTAAGGAGGAGGGAAGCCTTTAGTGCTCGCTGCTCTGTATCCAGTGGCGTCTCTGAAACAGGAGTGGGAAGCTCAGCAAACAGAACTCTGGGATGCGCTCCAAAACCACATTTGAAGTCGAGTCACTGGAGTGGGATTACTAACCACAATGCTGCACTTTATTCACGGGCAGACAAAGAGCAACACGGAGGGCACGACAGATTAAAGAGCCAACCCTGACAGGCAGATGTAATGCAAAGAGGTTGGCCACGCACCTAGTGGTGAATAAACTCTTGTGTCCTCAACTTGCATACTTTCCCTGTTTCTCCACTTATTAAGTCACTATTTGCAGCCCGACCCCTGGAAATGTTTTAGGCATGCGGCATGTCTGAAAACATCTGTCTCAAATCTCCTGGCACTCTCAGCTGAAGTGATCAAATCCTGTGACGCAGCTGCAGGAGCCCATTTCTTTTTCACGACTCTGGGGCATAATTTCTCCATAGGAACCTAGGCAGCATATATTTCGTTTTACTGTGCAGAGGGCCCAGGCCACAGGGATAAAGGGGTTACCTATGATAAAATACCATCCTTGCGCTCTCATGATTACTCTTCCCAGAGCACCTGAGGCAGGTGTTGCGTTCGCCTGAAAGGCTCCCTCTTAAAAACCCAATGCTGTAAACTGACCACACAGCTGAAGCAGCCTCGAATCATCAAATGGGAACTAAACTAAATATATAGTATGGCTTGTAATTCTGGCTCAGCCCTGGGTGACTTTGGACATGTCATTTCATGTCTGTCTAAAACGTGAGGGAGCTAGAGCTGATGGTTTCAGCTGTAACTTTCAAGGTCTCTCTCCAGGATCGGCAAACTACTGCCAAGTGCCAAATCTGGTCCGCTGTTCACTCCTTTTAATAAAGTTTTATTGGAATACAGTCCCACTCGTCATTCATATATTGTCCCTGGTTGCTTTTGTGCTGTGACAGCACAGCAGAGTTGCACAGAGACCTATGACCTCACCCAGACCTCCTCTTCAAAGCCGTGTCCCAACCTAAACTCTGGCAGACAACAATAAAGAAAACCTGTTTTGACGTATACATGTGTAATATGCCCCTGGCCAGGTCCTTTCTCTTTCCCAGAACCCAGGCAGAAAGCAAAGATGGTAGCAGAAGCTGGAGAGAGACAATCTGTCCGTGAGAATTTCAGTCTGATGACAAGTCTTGCTCCATCCACTGTTAACTGCAGTGGCCCAAGGGCCCAGGTCAGCCTGGCCCGCCATCTCTGTCCACCAGAAGAGCTCCTTCCCCCTGCACTGTTCTGGTTTGGCCAGTATTGTATTTTCAGAAAATCATCCAGGATGCATCTAGAGACTCACAACAGATTAAAATGGGGTTAAAATCTGACCTTGGAAACAGAACTTTAACCAAAGAAGCCATTCGAATTTCAAGGTTAGTGCCTCCAAGATTTCGCTACATGGTCACCTTTTATCCAGTGCTTACATCCCAAGTACCCAGCAGTCAGCAAGCCTTTATTTGCACATCTCTCGCGGGAAGGAACTCATTACCCATGAAGTGTATTCTAGGAATGGGAGCTCCCAGAAAGCACGACCCTCCTAACTGGAGCTGAAATCTGTTCTCACAGTAACTTGCAGCCATTCACGCTAATGCTGATCCTCCAGCCTCACAATCTAATGCTTCTTCCACACAACAGCCCTTCAAATACTCAAAGACACCAGCCACAGAATCAGAGTGCTGAAGTTAAAAGGACTTGAGCCATCAGCTGGTTGGCCCTCTTAAACTGATTCTTCCACAGGGAAAAAGCTCCTCTGTTTTTGCAAGAAAGTTCCTCACCAAACCCAGTGATTTTTGGTGGTTTTTCTGTTTGTTTGTTTGTTTCTGTTTTTGGTGGTCCTAAGGACTGAACCCAGTCTTTGCACGTTATCCTAGGGTTCTGTGACTGGAGGTGAAGACCAGCTGTCTGAGGTGGAGAGAATACAATATCTGAGTGGCCAAGCCAGCCTTCTAGCACCTACAAAATGACATCCACTACGAAAGTACGACCAAGGCTCTAAGTCAAGGGTTGCAAGTTTTTCTACAAAGGGCATAGTAATAAGCTAGGATTTCAGGCCAAAAGGCCACCAGTGCAGCCATTCAAGCATGCTGTGGTAAGTGGAAAGCAACTTGTCAAAAATGATCCCCAAAGGATGGATGTGGCTGCGTCCCAATGAAATTCAGAAACAGGTTTGCTACCCACTGTTTTGGATGCTTGTATGACGTTTCAAATTATCTGGGTGTCTACTTTAGAAATACCAAAAAAAAAAAAAAATGAAATTCTGATTCCACAGGGTATCAAATTCACCCTGTTCTTTTTCTTTATAGTAGCACAAACAAATCAGTTTGGCCACACTTAACAAATATCAGGGGGATGCTTGGTGTGTGCAAGTGTGCAAAGCCCAAGAAAGAAAACAGACGACATCTTCCCACTTTGGAAGAATATAACTCTATTTCTTCTGGTTTTTGGTACAATAACGAAATTGGAAACTGTGTGCCAACTATTTTGTCTTCTCTGGCATTAACGAGTAGCACCAGCAGCTGCCAGACAAATGCCCAGTCACCGAAATTATGCTCACTTAGGCAAACTGAGACATCCAAGGAAAGCAAGCACTTCATCATGGTTCCCATTTCATCTCCCAGCTACAGTAGTTACTTTATAGGCACTTGAGTTTCTCCTGGCCTATTGTTTTTAAAAACTTGTATTTCTTTGCCAAAAAAAATTTTTTTTCTCTTGGACTGGAATCATCTGGCAGTTTTATATGACTTAATTCCAATTTTTTACAATGTTCACATCTTCTTGGAAGCAGAAGATACATTTTATTTCATATTTTCCCTTGTGTTTTACAAGCGCCCTGCTATATAGTAATTTCATTCTAAAAGAGACACCTGCGTTTCCAAATGGTCCTCTTGTCTCTTCATGAAGCAGTGAATTCTTCTTGATAATTATTTCTAGGTTTCCACATTGACTGTTTCAAAAATCACAGTGAGAAACTATGTTGACACAAAACTGTCATTCGGAGCTCTAATGGGATTTCCATAATACTGAATGGATTAAAAAGTACATTCTTCCTACTTCTGAAAATCATTTCAACTTATCTAGAGTAAGCCTAAGTTTTAGATACTATATAAAATACTAAGGTCCACTGCTCTGAAACCCAATGAAGACAACACTAGTCATCTTCCAAGAGTTTAGCAGGATGGTCTGGGATGTAGTCAGTGGTAGAGCTCTCGCCTAGTAAGCGCACGGCCCTGAGTTCAACTCCCAGTACCATCACACACACAAACACACAAAAACCTATTCTAGTAATTCACCAACAGTGAAGGTGAGCGCTCCAGAGGTCACTGGTCTATATGAGGCATCTTCCTTTAAGGCCTTTGAATGAGTAAATACTCAGGAACTGTGGTATCTTACACCTAGTACTCAGCAAGCATGGAGTAAAGGACACGACCTGGAGGTGACTGCTGACCTCACAGAGATCCGGGACTCACAGGGAAACCACTGGTCAGCTTCTTGCCCTTGGCCTCTCTGAGAGAAGAAAATATAATTTTTAGATCTTCATAGGTGAGTCAGCCCCACAAATCTCAAGCAAGCACTTATACATCTTAAGTTTTTGAGGCCTTGGCTAGAAACATCAATTGCCTGGAACCGTGCAGCACCTCCACCAGGCCTCCTAGTCAGTCAAAGACACTCAACGGTCCACATCCTGTCTGCAGTTTCTGCCAGACCCTGCATGAATTTATACCTCCAAGAAAAGGCACTGACACATGGCTTAAAACAAACCACACATGTTCAGAGTGAATGGTGAAAGGGATGGGAATACAGCCGTTACCTTCCTAAGATTTAAAAAAAAAAAAGTTTTCATTTCTGCTGAATCACCGTTAAAAATAAATTCAAAAATGTGAAAATCATTCTTGACAAATGCTTGTCGTCTAGAAAAGAGCATGGCTGCCATCTTCCACTCATCAGACCAAGAACATGACCAAAGCAAAGGCAGCCAAAAAAATAAACACAACAAATTCAAGACTCACATCAGACATGGTGAATAAACAGTCCCCTCAGCATCCACCCAGACTGCAGTGAGAGACATCAACATGGTCCCAGCTTAAAGCTCAGGGACCGGCCAGCACAGGCAACGTGCCCTGAGAAGGTCAGCAGCTCTGTGGCGAAAGCCATCACCCTGCCCTCATCTGAGGCTCGCACAGGGAGACCCAGGTCAACTCGACACAGGTCACACACATTCTCTCTGGCTGTGAGGGAAACTAGACCAACGGCTCGTGCTCCCAGTTGTAGTTCATTTCCTACCCCAAGGCCAAGAATTCTTGTAAGGACAAATCACAAAAGTATTAAATAACACTTAAAATAACAGGCTTGTTTAGCTCCTCTTGGACTATTAAAGTAACGCACCCAGTGAGCCTTGTGTCCCTCAAGAAAGGTGGCATGTGAATAAAGTGATTCCAAGTCTGTTACTTCGCTGGGCACTCCAGCCCTGGAAAAAAGCCCTGCCAAAGCGAATCTCGGCTGGGATCTGGAGGACTGATACGGACAGTTCCAGCTCCATGTCTTGAAGTGTTTAGGTAGCAGTAACTACAGAGGTAGAGAAAAACAGGTGCTACACAGGTGACAGAAACCTAGGCGACAGACAACTGAGCTTTCTCTTCCTTTTAATTCTCCCTTAATACTGTAGTCCCCAGAGAGAACCTTTGGTCAGCGCCCCCCCACACAGGTGTGCACACGTGTGATCTCCTTCCAGGTACATACATTCAAGAAGGCAGGCTCTCACACAGGCAAAGCGAGGAGTACGTTAAATCTTTTACCGCAGGAATAAACTTCTAGGGCTGAGGATTTAGCTCAGTGGTGTCACTGCCTGCCTCACAAGTGCAAGATCCTGAGTCCAATTCCTGGTACCAAAAGAGAAAAAAAAAAAAAAATCTGGATGGATTCTGAGTTTCTCAAGGAATTGCTTATTCCTCACTAAAAAGCCAGGATCAAATGTGCACCATCATATGCAGCCCCCAAACTATCAAGTATGTGCAGAATATTCTGATAGAGAATTCTTGCTTAACTGAAAGAAAACAAGCTAAAAGACCTGTACCTCTCAACTGACCTGCAGCTGTCACTGTCCTGCTTCTGATGAGGGACATGAGCCTACCTGGGCCCAGACCTCCTGTCACTGCATTCCACTGTGGAGGTTACACTGCTCAGCTCTCCTCACTGCCAGGCTCTTCAAAAGAGCTATCTGTACAGCACCTCCACTCCCCCGCTGCCATTCTCTCTCAAGCCTGCTGCAACCAGGGCTTAGTGCCACCATTCATTACCACTACCCTTGTGAAGGTCACCAGAGGCCTCCATGCTGCCAAATCCAATGGCTAACTTTCTGGTTCTCTCCTACTCAAATGTTCAACATATTTGACACCGGAGAACACTCTGCTTTAGACGTTCTCTTCCATTGGCTTCTAGGTCACTCTGTACTCTTGTGGCTCATGCTTACCTCAATGGCCTCTCTTCTCATGACCCAACCCAAGGGAAGGCCCAGAGCTTAGTCCTGGTAGCCTTCTCCTCTTCTCTTCTCTCCACTGACTTTCTAGATGACACCACAGTCTCCTATCTTGTGGACTTACATATTATCAATAGACTTCTGTTTAATAAATGCCTAAGTCTAGCCTGACTCACTTCTACCTTGCATATATTTGTCTTTCCACCTATACACTGGAGACACTGTAAATATACACTCACACATGTATGTATATGCAGACAGATGCCCATGTATACACACACGCACACACACACACACACACACGGCCAAGTCCAACAATGCTGCTGCTTAGGGACTTTACCAGGCAGATGTTTAACAGACACCTCAAAATAAAGCTCTGATTTCTTTCTGTACCCACATCTAAATATCCACTCCAAGACTTCTGTAAGTCTATTTTTGCATCTCTTTTTTATCATCTCCCAAGCAGTTCAACAGCAAATCGGATTGGCTCTTCTCCAGAAGGCACCAACTTTTTGCCACCTCCCTGGCAAACGCCCTGGTGCACCGATCCCCTTTCGTCTGGATTATTTCATCAGTCGCCTCCCTAGATTTCCCGACTCGAGTCACACCCGCCCACAGTTTAAGTTACCCCCAGTACTCGGCACACCCTTTTCACGTATGGAAGTCAGACTTGGCCCTCCTTTCTTCCACATCTTCCCATCGCAAGCAAGATGCAAGCCAGTGTCCTCACAGGGAGCCCCACCAAAAGGCCCTGTGACCTGCAAGCCCTCATCTCCTACAACTCTCCCCAGCCCTCTCTGCTCTGATATCCACACATGCCTATCTCAGACCTCTGCACTTTCTGTCCCCTCTATCAGAATATTCTGGACATACACACAGCTTCCTGCCCCACTTCCTCGAAGACTTCCAAACGTCACAGTATCAGGGAGGTCCTTCCCTGCCGCCCAAGATAAAAGGTGAACTAATTCCCCCAGTTTATCTACCTGCACCCTGTTTACACTTCCTATTTATTTCAAATTTTTTTCATGGTTGTCCTCAGAACATAAACTCCATGAGAACAGGTACCTCACAGGATGTGCCCAAAAATAATAATCATGAGCCAGGGGTGGTGGCATACACCTGTGATCCCAGCACTCAAGAGTATGAGGAAGGAAGATCGCCAGACTGGGCTACACAGCAAGTTTGATGCCAGACTGAACTACATAGCAAGGCCCCATCTCAAAAAAAAAAAATAATAATGGAATAAATGAATACATTTCACGGACAGGACACTAAATATTCATAGGTATCTCTGGGGTAACTGGCTGCCCTGTTATAAGAAAAGGGCAATCCTATAAAACCTTTAGCCTTAAAATATATTTGTTATAAATGATACCGTTAGAGATAAATATTTTAATCACTAACATCTCAGATCCAGGAAACCCATAAGTTGTTACAGGTTGGGAACCCTGCAATTGTTACAAAACACGTTTTTCCTAAAATCATTAAAATATTACTAAAAATGGCCAATGAGTAAAATAATTTTAAAATTAAGTAGGCCAAAAAGAACAATGGAATAAGCAACAGGAAACAGCAATTTCTCAAGCATTTTTTTCAAAAGAAAAACAACTATTTGCCACCAAAATGTCGCAACATATTATGCAAAAATCAAACAGACAAACCATGGAAATTTCCGTTAATGATAAAAATTTATGACAATGTGTAAGATTTTTAATTTTTAACATATTTCTGATTTACTAAGTATTCACTCCCTTTGTTAGGCAGAAAACAACTACAAACATACCATCTTATACAAACTGCCACCAAACTACAAAATTCACCCAAAAAGAGAAATGTGTTTTGGTCCCTAGCTCAGGGAGACCGGCCAAGGAAAGTCCAGCAAAAGTCCAGCAAGAAAGATGGTAGATTTCATCCCAAATTTCTATTTATTTTTATTTAATGTCTAATTTCCTATTTTGCCCATTTAATCTTCGGTTTACCTTGACTCAAGGCAGAAGGACTATGATTTCCACCTAGAATAGTGAGTTCTCCCACCATCAATCCTGCCCTGCCACCCAAACTTCACTGCCCCCAAGGCTGTCAAAAGCACATCCAGAGACTTTGGCTTTATTTTTCATCTTTCCTTTTCTCCTTGAAGTTTTTCTCCCTTTAAATATCAATCTCTTCTCTATAAATACAAGAAAGATCCTATTTTTATCCCCAGAATGAAATTCAGTACTTCTGAATGTGTATTTTTACAGACAAAAAGACTCTTATTCAACAACAGTAGTTCTGGGGAAAGAAAATAGAGTTGGTCATAAAAATAGAGAGCTAGCAACACAAATTATTGACTTTTTGACACTGTAATTCTACAGGAGTTTTTTTTTTTTAATATTTTTCTTTAGCCTCACATACCCTGAAGGGATTCGATAGTCCAGACATCCTTCTTGCGTTTGGGGATAAGGATTACCCAGGGAAGTTCAAGACAGGTTCGGACCACTGTCCAGAGATAGAGGTGACAGCACTTGCCGATCTCCTATTCCCATCCTCTACTAATTAGAGGCAGACATGAACACACGCCTTGATGCTCAAGTGCCCGCAGTCACACAGGGCCAATCTGGGCTTTTCTTTCCAAAGTGACCGCTAGAACTCACCTGTCCAGAACATATACAGAAATTCCTCCTTTGCTCCCAATCCTGACTACCAGAGTACCTTTCTGAACCCAGCCTGAACAGGGGTGGGTTCTAAGATGCTGGGACTCCAGAGGTGAAGGGACACCACCAATGCAAGGAGGCAACTCTTGATTCGGTTTGTTTTAAAAATGAAAGAAGAAATGGAGAGAACAAGAGCTCACTGAACCCATTTTCTTAGCTATGAAGTGAGAATGTAATCCATAGCCTCAATCTAGAACCCTGTCATGGGAACCACACTTGGGGAGGGCTGCATGAGTCTGCCCAGGGACTCTAGGGGGTGATAAGAGTCATCAAGGTTTAAGATGTCACTCTTCCCAAAGGCTATCCTCCTAAAGGGAAACCGTCCATGAAAACATCTACCTCCCTCCAAGACCCTACCAATGCCTGCAGTGGCACGGCCCTGGGACTCACACCATGGCCAGGGAGGAGGGCACCTGTGCCCCTGACACCATAACCTCACTGTTGCCGTGATGTAGAGCAGCAGAGGCAGAGCCGTCTGCACTCGCCTGCCTTCTGTCTGGAAGGCTCACCCAACGACCAGTCCGAGGGGCGCCTTACAGAAACAGTGCGTAGATATGCCTCCTGTGACTCAAATTTTCTGTCCCTTAATTTTGGAATGGAATTGGGTTTTATTTATCCACACATTTGTTGTTTTTCAAAGGAAAGTAAATGGAGGCATTTGCTATTGGCGTATCACTCACTATTGCCATAAATAACATCTGGCCAAGTGTATGACAAGAAACAAGTCTGAATAAATGGAGAGACAGCTACTGGACTCTGTTTCCCAAGGAAGACATTTCACAGCTTATTAACGTGCATACTATAGGCCAAAGGGTTCCAGATTATCCCTATGATGCACTTTGAGAATTCAGATTCTACACATCTCTATTGTTATGGTAAACATTTCATACAAAATCAAATTCCTCAAAACGAAATGAAGACCCTTTGTATCTAGCTCCAACCTTGCCTTCTCTCCAGCCACATCTACACTGAAAGCCAGGGCATTAGTCATGCCCGAGTGCTCCACGGTCCTCACACATGCACCTCTTCCCTTACAATGCAGTCCACTCTCCCTAGAGCCCATCCCATCCCTCCACCGTCCATCTTTATCACTCAACTGCCCCCTCCCTCTGTGACGTGCATCACCTACCAGCTGAATGTGACAACACCCTTTGTCTCTTTGATTCTGCACACACTGTATGCTTCTCTTCTTTGCTCACCCGCTTTTGGCCTCCAACAAGCCGAGGAAAACAGTCTGTGTTCTTATCTGTCTTTTATATCTACAACACACATCCTACCAGGTGACTGTCACTCTCTGGGAAAGGGAAGAACACAAGGGAAGAAAATAACATGAAAAGAGAATGGAGGGTTTGGAAATGAAGATCAGGGATCAAAAGTGACAAAATGAGGCTAGGAGCCATGCAAAGACAAGGGAAAGGGTACGGAAGTGACCTTGACTCCAACAGCTAATCATGGAAGCCACAAAACTTTAGGGGAGTTAACAACCCCCGCACTTTTATTACTATCGTGCATGGAAATTTTCTTCTGACACCAAAGTCAGATCCGAGGAAAGATGGGACTTACCAGACTTTACAAAATTAACTTCTGCTTAAAAGAACAAAATGTTGAAAGATATGGCAGGAGAAGGAAAGCAAAAGCCTCTGAGCTCTGAACAATAATTTGGAGTCACTGAAGTTGCCAGGTCAGAAGCAGATGACTTAGTGTGCACCTGAGGAATCTCACGTCTTTCATGCAGGCAACAAAAGCTCAGAGCAAACAAAACAAAGCTATAATATGAATGAATTTTAAGAGGCACTAAGGAAGTTGAAGATATGAACATTTTGGCAACTGCAAAAACAACTCTTATTCGATGGATTAAACACAAAGAAAAATCTGTTGAAGCAATTACTTATATAGAAAATTGGTATCTCTGAATTATTTTAGAATTATAGGATTGGGAATCAAGCACAGAATGCCAATTCCATCATTTACTTCATTGTTTTTTTCAATGCAAATCCCTCTGGCACAGCTTTTAAATGACTCCATCAAATGCCCCAACTATTCCTCTCAGGGGATTACTGACAAATTCAATAGATCTCATCATGAGAAAACATTTCCTTTTTCTCCAAGTCATCATATTATATCTAGCTATGCTGCAGTATCATGTGATAAATGAAATTTTAAAATCATTAACTGCCAATAAAAAGTGGATTACTGATGTGTAATTACACACTGAAAGTTTTTCAGTTGTCTGTCAGCTAATTCTTTTTAGTTTACTCATTTCCAACTGCCTTTTTTTTCTGTTGAACACTGCAATGGTTTTAAAATAGGTCCATAAATTCTTCGATGCTTTTCTCTTCAAGAGGTGAAATCTACAGAACAGGATAAAATACAAGCGATGGTTGTGATTTCAGAGACTAGAACTACATCATGAAAGACACCACAGCAGCTGTCCTGACCTCTCTGCTGGATCATGGTGTGAAGACAGACGAACAGAAGCTTATGGAAAGGCCCATGAGGCAAAGAATTCAAGCCTCCTGCCAGTAGCCATGTGAAGGAAACATCCTGAAAACAAATCTTCAACCCCGCTGAAGCCTTCGAGGGACTGCCGCTCTTACTGATACCCTGTGGGCAAAGAACCTGAGGCAGACCAACAAGCTCTTAGCCCTCAATTCCTGACCCGCAGAACCTGTGAGATGATGTTTGTTGTTTTAAACCACCAGGTTCAGAGGGATTTGTTGCACAAGAGATAACATACACAAACACATACACACACACGTGTTCTCTCTTGATTTGTGCTTTGGGGGGGGGTAAAAGATTTAGAAGACAGCTGCAGAATTTATAGATCTTCCCAAACACATGGAGCACTGTGCATATAGCAATATCTGCAAGACGTATATAGGTATCAAGTGCATACTAAGCTCCAGAACTCAAATATGTAGCACAATTATGCCAGCTGTCATCATACCTATTTTAAGATAAGGAAACCATAGACCCAGTCATCAGAATGCTGGCCAAACTCATTTTATAGGAAATGGTTAAGCCAGGCTTTTGCAGCAGTCATTTGTTTTACCTCTACTACTCAGTGCCTCTCCTACCCTTGCAATGGGCATCCCATGAAAATCCCACGACACCAAGCATTTGGAAAGGTTGGGACGAGGGAGGGAAACAAGACTGAGCACTTACTAAGTAAGGTTTCTGGCAGTATGCCAGGTACCTTATATCCTTCACTGCACTTCATTCTCACACTCTTAAGTGTTAACATTTTGATCTGATAAGAAAGTAAGTATCATAGGTTAAGGGACAGAACACATTGCTTCACTGTCACAACGGCTCAGGGAAGGAAGCGTTAAGATTTTCATCTGACATGAAATGACTGTCATGGGTTAAGGGACAGGATACAATAAAACTGCTCATAAGCTCCACCCACCAAAATCTTGAAATCTAGAGTAGAAAAAGAACACACAGAACGATGTAAGCCAACATGTTTACCTCATGAGATTGCAGCAAGGACCACGTGAAAGTATTTGTATGGACATAATTTATAGGCTATAATTTATTATGCAAAGGTTCCGCATATAGTCAGCTCTTAATAGAGCAGCTGTGAGAAAATTTCAAGTCATCGGTGCCACTTAAGCCATGACATAGTATTCAGCAAAATCTACTTCTAAGCATAGGAAACTTCTCATCTCAAGATGTTTGCTTCGACTGATCATTACTATTGAAGATTACTACAGAATAAAGTGAGGGTCTTTTATGGATACTAGTTTCTACATAATTTCTAGATATGACTGGATTGTCTGACAGGGTTTGAAAGACATTAAAATGGATTTCAATCAGCAGTCGGAACCTACTGATTATAAAGCTTTATTTTACATTTAAATAATTTTTTTAAAATTGTCATTATCTCTACATTCAATTTCTAAAACGTTGTCTTGAAAGACCAACATGTAATAAAGTTGAAAAAAATTTTAAACATAATGTAATTTTGAATTTATTACTCACCTTAAAATAACTTACACAAAGAGCCAAACTGGCTCCCCCCCCAATAAATAACACTTGCTTTGGCGACTTTCAACGGATATTTCTGAATCCCAACTTAAACTTGTGCAAAAAAAAAAAAAAAAAAAAAAAAAAAAAAAAACCCAAACAAAGGAAAAAAAAGAATGTTGGAAAAAAAAAAAAAAAAAAAAAAAAAAAAAAACCCAAACAAAGGAAAAAAAAGAATGTTGGAAAAAAAAAAAAAAAAAAAAAAAAAAAAAAACCCAAACAAAGGAAAAAAAAGAATGTTGGAAAAAAAAAAAAAAAAAAAAAAAAAAAAAAAAAACCAATTTAAACATGTATGAATGTAATGCATAGCTTTTAGGTAGTCAAAATGTACTCCACAAGGACATTGTAGTCAACAGGAGACCTTGCGTGAGATAACCTCTTAAGACTATAATGGACCTGAAAAATTCTTATCTCCTAGTGACACTGTGACATTATGGCACTACATTTTACTCATATCTGTGATGACAGTGTACATACACCTACTTTGTATCATAAAAGTATAGCACATACAACCCAGCACAGTACATCACACTAGACAATGACAATAAGCAATTATGTTACTGGTTTGTATATTTACGATACTATGAACATTTTATTCTTTTATGTTCCTACTTCTAGAACTTACTATAAAACATCCTGCGTACACCAGCAGCCTGACATGTATCGTGTTTACTGCACCTCTTGACTGCATCAACAGGCGCCCTTAAGTGACTGACTTATTCTACCCAGGTCAGTGAACAGCACACTCTATGATGTTCACCCAGTGATACAATCACCCCATGACGCATTACTCAACGTATACGACCACAGTTAGGTGGTGCATACGCGTATGATAATGACATATTAAATGACAGCACACCGAATGCTTAACACAGTGGCTAACACGAAGTGCTAAACAGATGGGGAAGAATCTACATCCACATCTTCTAACTACCTAATTCTGGGTGACTAAGAGTACAACTCACAATACCTTCAGGAGATTTTTGGAATTTTTCTCAAGGTATATTAAGGCGTGGTTTGGAAACTGGGATCTCAGACGGAAAACATTATGAATCACTTTCTCCACCAACAGACTTTGAAAAGATCCTTTAGAGAGAGGCATCTAATTTTACTCTATTCCTATGTTCAAGACATGGCAGAGTATGCCTGATGGGTATTTACACACATACCACATTGTGGTTGCCAGAAAACCCATACCAATAAAGATGAATGAAGAGGAGGCACAACAGCGTTTCAGAAGTCATACTGAAAAGGTTCCCCAAGCCCCACTCACTAACAAACTAAAACTGGATGTTTTCCATTCCATGTGAGCAGAAATGCCTGAGCCCTGTGAATATTTCTGTTAAAAACCCAAATGGCTACACAGATATAAATATGGTTAACTCCTACTGACTCCAAGACCAAGCAAAGCAATCCCTTCCAGTGCTCCAGGGGTTAGGGTTAGGGAACTGAAGGAACCAACCCATACACTCCTCACTCCATCTGTCAACCCATCCTAACTTTCTAGGAGTGGAGGCTGTAGACAGGAATAAGTGCTATAAAGGGAACAAAGAAAAGAACTCAAAGCAGCTGGGTTTTCCCTCTCTAGAAGGTAATCTTAGGTGCTCTGAGTAATCAAGACAGCAGCTGTTAGAGAGCAGGATAGAAATAGAACTTGTGTTAGCTGGGATCTCTTGTCTTCAAACCATGAGGGGCGTGTACACGACCACAAGCTGTAAGATGTCACGGAGATGCTATGTGCAGCCAAAAGGGAGACGGAAGTCTCAAGAAAACTCAGCCTCATAAGCCAAATCTCACAGAGCCTGGAACTTATTTCAGTAACTGAGAAGATGCTAGGAAACCACAGTACTTTCAGCAGCCCCATGTGGCCCCATCCCCACCTCTTTTCCAAAGCACTGATGAACGTCAGTTTTGTACCCAACATTAATGTGGCTGAGAGCTCCTGTCTGGCTGCTTCTGCTTCCTTTCCGTACTCCTTCGCTGTTCTAGGTACTCACTACTGAACCCTGACAAATTCCTCAGGAGTGATGCTGATCAACTCAGGCAGCATCATCCCTGGTCGGGAAAACTTTTCTGCCAGGCAGGCAGCTGGCCAGCCTCACATTGGTTTCCCTGGGGTCCAGTGCCTATCTGTTTCCAGTCCACCGTGGCCAGGAGATGAGGTCACCCATTGTGGCACTTTTACACCTAGATGTAACCTGTCTGATCATAACAGTACCATCTGCTCTACTAACAACTGAATTGTCCAGATTGTTCTAAACAGTCTTCTGCCCTGCTGAAACAATGATCGAAGAAAAACAGCAGTTTTCAAGGGAGTTGACATGTCAGCAGACCAGATCCATGCCCTTTCCATGATAAAAGTAGGAAGAATGCAGTGCCTGTGCTCAGAGCTGGGGCTCATTCCACCCACAGGCGAACACTCAAAGCAAGCCAGGCAGCCAAGCCCAAAATCAAGGGGAGAGGAGTGGGAAAGGCCACTATACCCACAAGGAAGCCACAGCAAGAAGAGAAAAGGAAGAAAGAAGGATGCATAACTAATAAGACCTACCACTGTCATTATTTATTTTGGGATGAATAAAACATCGGGGAAAAGTTAAATAGGTCAGAGAATCATTCTTAACAAAAATAAATAGACCACCTTCTCTCTGTATCAAAACAAACTAAAGCACTTAAATACTTCATTTCCATTAAATATTTACAGTTATCAAGAAAAAAAAAGCAACCTTTGGGCCCAAAGTTATCTACGCAACTGCACCACAGAGGTGCATATATTTAATGGATGAATAAAGGAAAAAATATAAATCAAAAGATCTTGTTTGGGGGAGGATCACTCCGTAACCCTTTCTAAAGTAAAGCAGACGCCTGCTTCTGCTGGCTCCTCTGTGGAATGTAAGCTGAAAGCGTGGGCGGAAGGGCTCTGGTTTCTACTGGATCTGAGTCAAACGGCTGGAATCCTGAGATGCACCTGTAGCCAGGGCCTAAGGTTAAGCAAGGAGCCGTCCAGCCTCGATGGGGAGAAAGCTCAATGCACACAGGACGCCCAGAGGCCGGCACAGCCGGAGCACTGCCTCTCACCTGCCCTACAGAGGCTTTCCTCCCTTTCACCGAAGCTTTGGCAATCAGTTTCTAGGATTCAGAGATTTTAAAGTAATTATGTTGTTTTGCACTAGAGCAGCCCTGCTTCTTTAGAATGTTTTCATTAAAAAAAAACAAAAACAGGACCTTGAAAAAGCAAATGTGTTTAGTTACGGCTATAAGAATTTCCTAAAATAACTGGCTACTTCCTTTATGGACAACAATATGAAGCTTTTAAACAACTTACAAATATATATATATATATATACATATACTTACATATATACATATATATGTGTTGTTTTTAATATACACATATCCATATCCATCACATATATGTATACACATTTCATGTTTTTAAAGTTGCCTGTCGCAAGAATTAGTCAATTTAACCAGATTACAATGATCTCTTCGAAGGGAAAGATGATACAGAACTAAAACCATAGAAAAAATCCTAAGACAAAGTCTTTAAGAAACATAAAAATAAAAGGGCCTGATGCTTCTTTCAAAGTGGGGCTGAACTCACTGTAATACTCAGGGGGACCCCTCTACGGAGACTGAGGCAGGACAAGGCATTTTACTTTCATTCCCTCCGGAATACCTCATAAGCAGTATTTTGTACAGTCCTGCCCCCCCATTAAGTTTACTGGTACATTTAAGGGAAAAATTGCAGTTACATTTATCAATGGGATCTTGTACCTTTCCATGATATATCTTGGTTATTTTTCCCCCATACTCCTGCCCTCCCTTCACCCTTCCCTATTTGTTTCCATTTTTTCCTTTTTTCACATTTTTTTTCTTTTTCCTTATTTCCTTTCCCTCCCCTTCCCACTTTCCCTTTTTTATCTATTCCACACTATCAATTCCTGTCGGTCCTGTTTATTTTTAATCAAAACTATCATTTCAACTATGTTGAGTCCCTGGGACGTATTTTTGCCTTCAGAAATAAAAATCAGTCAAAGCTTAGATTTCTGACAGAGAAATCCAAAGTCTAAGTAGCCAATGTGTTACTTTTCTCTCGTTGCTGAGACAAAATACCTAACACCAAGAGTTAGAGGGGAAAAGTTTATTTGGCTTACAGTTTGTGAAGTTTCAGTCCATAGTAGGCTGGGTCCAAGGCTGGGAGGGCAAACAGGCATCGCAGAGAACAACAACAGGATGTTCACAAGACAGCAAAGGCAACAAGAGACTTCACTGCTTCTCTCTGCCTCTTATCCCATCCAGACTACTGGGGATTAGGGCAGTGCTAAACCACTCACTCACACACTGGTTCAGTAACCACAAACCCTTAATCCCAGCATCACACATTCCAGATTCAGCCACCTCTGATCGAATGAGGCTTTGTGGGGGCATCCAGATCCAAACCGTAATAGTCACCATCTCTTTTCTTTTCCAAATGCAAATTTTCTTCTCCTAAAATACTGTTTAGTAGTTTTCCCTTTGAAGACTGGAAATTTGTTGGTGTTATTTTTCTCCAAGGGGAGGCAAAAAAAAAAAAAATCACGGTTTGATTCCAGAATATTCTGCAGCCATACTAAGTGTTGGCTTCTCACTTCAACCCAGTTTCAACACTCAAAACAATATCCAGAATTTCCCTTTTATGAAATCCTGGGCCACTGGAATAAAAAACTTTTTCTAGCACTGAAGACTGCCCAGGGAGGAATTCAAACAACATAATTCCTTGCTCTAGAAGGTTTTCCCCCACCCTGTTTTCACATTGCCGATTAAGCTTCTTGGAAGTGTTTATAATCAATTTCTATCCACCATTTCCCAGCTACCTCTAGCTTTGTGTAACCCATTAGGAGGCAGAGAACATTATATTCACATACCTTCCTGGGCAGGAACATGATCAAACAACTCTTGTATTAAATATATCACACATACCTCTACCCCTACAGAGGCACAAAACCAATCGGAAAACCATCTCTACAACAAGTTGCACCCTATCCTCCAAAGAAACCTGGACCCCCAAGAATAACAGCTTAGCAACACCATGTCCAATCATAACCATCAGACTATTTTTTTCAAGTGTCAGTTTGTGCACAGAACAACATCTTACTGTCTAGGCTTTCAAATCAAAGTTTGCCAGAAATCCCCAAAGAGTAGGCGATTTTCTTCTGGCCATCTTTATGCTAACAACCACACTGTGATACAACTGGGAAACTGGCTCAAGGTTCCTACCTTGCACACAAAAATGTGCATGAGTGAGCAAGTAGCTTCAGGAACTTGTAGATTCTGCACAGGAACAGCATGAAGCTTTAGCATCATTCCTGCCTTTCGCAGTCAGTTTTCACACCTAATACTCTTCTTAAATGTTTATTCATTTTTTGTGGGCTTTCATCAACTTCTTGGAAGACTGCAGGCTTGTCTAAATTCCACGGCCATTTAGTACCATCTGGGTTGGGGTGAGGCCAATACCAAAGACACGCTTATTTGCACACAAGTTAAAGGTAGTCTCCACACAGGGAAGTCTTCCAGTGCTGCAGAATGTGCATCTCTGGAAGTCTCCTCTCCCTCCAAGTACTGACTTGGTCCATCTGCAAAGCTCTGCCCCAAAAGGCACCCAATCAATCTGTCAGTAATTGTCAGTCTGAGAACTGGAGCTGCCAACACACAGGGTTTCTCCTGCAGCTACTCTTCCCTCTTCTCATGAGGTGTACCTGAGGCTACAATGGTTCTCACAGCCAGAGTCTCCCTCACAAGCATCACCAAATACTTCTCTGCTGAAGGTCGACAGACTGCAATCCATCCTATGTATAAGAATGTGGCTCCAATTGTTCCTTTTTTTTTTTAACTTTCATCCAGTTGCTTCCCCAAGTATTATTCATTCTTCTGCAAAGGGCCAATAGGTAAGGATAAACTTGATATTCCACGCTTTGAAGCCCCACCTTCTCTCCTGTCCTGGGTGCCCTGCTATACCATGGACCACCCACCCATAAGCACTGTGCAACTAGCAGTGGTGTCTACAGCCTCTACTCAATGTCCTTGCCCACTTCCTAGAAGTGGCGGCACTGGCAGATTCATCCAGCCAAACAATGTCAGTCTCCTCATGCTCAGATTTGTCATGCCAAAAACAATTTTGGCTGTCTCCTCTAACCTTTTCAGAAACCCGCTCTTCTCTCTTAGTCAGGGCAACCAGGAAGACGCAGACGACATCACTGGTAACCTCTCATCTGAACCAGTCTGAAACCACTGAGAATCTTCATTCCAGACAAACAGTTTTCTTTTTTCAAGGGGAGACACAGCTACTTGTTGTCACACCCTCCGATGTTTTCATGTCTTATCCATCTTGACATCGGCCTGAACACAAGTCTGCCGGTCAAGGCTACCAGCACTGTAATCGACCACAGTGTCACCAGAAGTATGAAGAAGAGAGCTCATGTATCCGAAATATCTTCACAGTCTAGGATTCCAGGCTGGGGTCAGGTCACAGCTGCGATGGAGGGACTCAGACAACAAGGCCACTACTGTCAGAATAGGGGCTCTGGAGAGCAGGAGTCCCAGGCCTTGGAGCCGATACTAGGCTTTTAGAAGCCCCCACTGGTAATCCTTTTTATAAGTATCTTTTATTTTTAACTGAGATACAATTAACATACCAAAGACTTCACCTTTTTAAACTGAGATACAGCTAAGATACACATCCTCTTTGTTCAGCGCTTACTAGTGTATTCACAGGGGTGGTTGTACAACCATCATGACCCCAGAAGAAACCACTTACCTATAAACACTCATTCTCCATCCTCCCTCCCAGCAGCCCCTAGGGAACCATTCATCTACGCTCCATCTCTATGGATTTGCCTATTCTGGAATTCTATACAAGTGGAATCATGTAATATGGGTCTGATTTCTTTCACTTAGCCTGTATTCAAGGTTGTAGAGCAAGTATCAGTACCTCATTCCTTTCAATGATCAATTCTACATTGTAGGGAAATAGCGCATTTCGTTTCTCACTAAATAAATAAATAAATAGCGCATTTAGTTTCTCATCAGTTGATACACATTTGGCATGTTTCCACTGGATATTATGAGTAATGCTGCTCTGAACATATTTATGGAAAAATCTTTGTGTGAAATGTTTTCAATTCACTTTATTTTCAGTACATTTTAGCTATACACCATGATAACATTCACCATAGGGATGTGTACCTGTATATCTTGATTCTTTTTTCCCCCACCCTCCGCTCCTTCACCTCCTCCCCGCCTCATTTACAAAAGTTTTGTTTTCATTTTTCTCCCTATTCTCTTTTTTTTCTTGTCCCTCCTTTCCCCTCCCCTCTCCCTTATTCTTGTTCTCATTTGAACGTTTTCTTCCCATTTCCCAGTTATACATTTTGGTCCTTATTTATGCTTTCAGTTCAATCCTCTTCAGTGTACACCTAGGAGTTGGAATCGCTGGGTGCACAGTAACTGTAAAGTTAAATAAATGTAACTTTTTTGAGGCATTTGGGTGTCACCGTAATGTCATACAGCTGAGTCTATGACCATTATTACCTCATCCAATTAAAATATTATTTCCACTAATATCAAAAGGGCTTCTATGACATGCATTATTTTCCTCATTGCTATGTGGCCTGTCACTGTAACCCTAAGACACTAGACTTATCAGACACTGGTGATTTCCTGGCAGTTCACACTTTTCCAGCTGCCTCCCAACTAAGTGAAGATGAACGAGAATGATAAGTGAGAATTATGGTGTGGAGAAGTAGGCTGTCAGGGACCCCAACAATGAAGAACAGCTGGTTACATGCAGGGTCTCGGGCAGCTCTTGGTTTAATTGGCATGTTCCAGCCATCAGTCTGTTGGGTCCAAAATCTGCTCATGTTTAGTAGTCTGAGAGACTCTTGAGTCTGCAGACCAGGAATCAGCAAACCACAGCCACCGAGCCAGACCCAGCCTTCCACCTATAATTTCAACATTCTTAAACAACAACATTGAAACTATGTTAAGTAATCGCATAACATCCTCAATTTTCCTCTTGGCTCACAAAGCCTAAAACAGTTACTACAGGTCCTTTAAGAAACAGTTTTCTGACCTCTGCTCTAGATGAAACACGTGCAAGTTAAATTCTCTTAAGACTAGTTCATAAAACAGAACACCAGATTATTATGGGTATCACTAGCGATATCCTTTATCAGGGAGCAGAGAACTCTCAACCTAGGATTTCGAGTTACCTAGGGAATGACTCAAAAGCTGGTAAATACAAAACTAGGAAAACTACTGTGCACACATTGGACAGGGATGGCAAGCTGAAGCACTAAAATTCTAGGAAATGCCAAAATCATATCAGAGTATTTCACTGATCTAGTGTGTTTCTTCTGGAGAGTGCTACACGTGACACACTAATATATTTGGTGTTACTAAATCCACCAGCCTCATCCTTATTTCTGTCCTGCTTATTCTGAAATATATTTTTTTTTTCCTTCCCAGGTGTCAATTACAAATCCTTAGCCACTTGGGCTGGTAGAACCACCATGTCCTCCTATTGTAAACTGATTACATTACACAAACACTGGGAGCTCTATCTAGGTTTACATCATTATTGCTGGTTGCAAGGTATCAATACTAAACCTACCAACTGTACTTAATCATGGGAGACCACCTTCTTTTTAACTTTTTAAAAAATCCCTTTTAAAGGGGGAAAACAATGCCTGTTTTTTGCCCAACTAAACTTCTCTGGTCCTAGTCACTTCTCAAAAGCAATGGCCCTGGACTGCAATGACATATACAATCCTTCAATTTTACCCCAACATACAGCACAGCAAGTGATGCTAATCTCTTCTACTTTTTTGAAGACCAAGAATTATCTACTTCTGTCTAACCTTCCAATCTTTCAATATAATGACAATCCGCCTGCATCTGCTTTCTATAAAAGTGAAAATAAAGATACTAAAAGTGTCTGCTTTTCTTGAGATTTCTGGTATTGATTTTTCCTTTCTTTTGGTTCTCCGTAGGTCTTCCTCTTTTACTCAGCATACAGTGAGAGTATGGGTAGACAGAACATTTCTAGATTCTGTTTGTAGGCCCTTTTTAGAGTTTTAATCTTCCTGTTCTTACTCAGTTTTCCTATTTCAATATTCTCCATGGTCTTGCCAAATTACCTCTTTTTTAAACTTTTCAATTAGACCTCCAGCTTGCAGTAGAGCTCTGGCCTCAGCAAAGACAGCCACATCTCCTTTCTTGGCCTTCCTATACACCTGAGTGTCTCAGCCAGCTCCTGAACTTCTTTCTGAACAAGAGTCATCTTTTGGAGGATTAGGTCAGAAAACTCCATCGCTGTGATAACACGTTAGTCCATATCCTTTTACCAGCTCACTAGTATGCAAAAATAGACTTAATCAGGAAAGATGAGAAAGTTCAAGAAAATACAGATAAGAAACTTCACATTCTTTAGAACATACCACATCATCTTCTATAAAACAACTCAACCAAGGTTTGAGTTTAAAATACATGCACACGGTAAGGATTCCATTCCAGTAACAAATCATCAATTACAGATCAAAACAACAATCTCCAACCTTAAAATCAGGGATTCCTAAGCTGACTTTTCTTGACACCTCAATGTTTTCAGAAACCTCTTCCTTTATCAACATAAGCATCAACTTGCAAAAATTCTCTTCCCATCGCATTCTAATCTTGGGGCACTTCTAAAATTATATCTAAGACTCCAATGAAAGAAGAAAGTACACTTTTTTATTTTTAAAATTAGGGTTAGAAAAATGTTATGCATTCAAGGAATATTCACATAAGGGACATCCTATTAAGTACTAAATTAAAAGATCATGCAAAGTTATATGCTACATCTATCCCTTTGCAAATGACTTGGCAGTAATCTTGCCTGCCAGGATATGATGCAAATGACTTCTGTAATTTTCCCTAAAATCCTCAGATTTCCTTCCTTAATCATCCCAATAAACCATGCCAAACTATTATCTGGGTTCCAGCCATCAGTCATTGAGCAGAACTTTCTGAAACTACAGAAAGTGGACGTAAAAAATCCTGCTGTTAAGACACTCTTCACAGAAAAAGACAACTCGAGGGCAGCATCAATCGCTTTAGGTTCGATACAGAAACTGGGAGGTGGTGACAGCCACAGGGAATCAAGTCCACCGCAGCTGCACACCCCTTCAGTGTCCAACAGTAGCGAAACTCCATCTCGGCCATTCAGATTATCACTGGTGGTGAAAGTTCAACAAATCCACAACTGGCACTCTTTTTGTTACTTATGGTATGGGCAATCAATCCACACAGATGGAGCAGGACACCACTGAAAGGGGTGCACATCTCGCTCTTGCCTGTCGATGGTCTGAGTCTCTCTCCAAAGAGAATTCTGCAGATGCTGCCAGCAGACACTCGGTAATACCTACACCACAAATCATCCCATTCCCCACCATTTCAGCCAGGGGCTGGGTCCTTGAGCTTCCCACCAAGCAAGATAATAACGAAGTTGGCCTCTAATACAATAGTCCTTTACAAATCAGAGTAGTCTGCCCTGTCATCTGCTCACTAGACCAAAAAGTAGGTGGACCTTAAGCACAAAAATACCCTCTGTAGGTGAGGCTGAGAGATGGACACAGGACACTTCAGAATTTTCACAGGGAATGAATCTTGGCTAGCTCGCTAAAGAAAACATTCCATCAATGTAAACATGGCAGACGTGCAACTGTACCTAAAATTACAGCGAGTATGTCTCTGAAACACAGACATCTTGCAGACACAGAATCTGAAGCAGATCACTTCAGATTTATTTCCCAAATCCAGGAAACTGCTTTTCCTCAGAACTAGGAAACTATGTGAAATATCTGCTGTCTGGTTGTCTTAGCATTCAATGGAGGTCTTTTAAAGATTCTTGAATTTTATCTACTGTGACACACTGAAGTCATATAAACCAAATAAAATGTCCAAACCATGATACTGTAACTTAGGAAAACGGCTAACTGAACCATACTTACACTGAAAAGGTGCTGTCACTTGGTCCTGCCCGTATCTTAACGGGAATGAGCCTTCTGTCGACTGCTCTCCCGAAATCACATTCTGGGCTGGAAAGTACTTGGGCTTAAGCACATATTCCTGGGCCTGGCCATGACGAATCATCACATTCTGGGAGGAAAGGGGTATGACTCTGGAAAGAAACAAAGTGAGAAGGAGAAAATAAACAATGGGCTTTTAAAAGTCAACAAAGGGGGAAAGAACAAGAAAGTAGCTAAACTTAAAAAGGAGTGCAAATTACACGCAAGGCCCATTTGCTCCTCCAAATTACAGTGGCTGACTGCTCATGGAATGTAAGGCAGGAATTAACCACTTACTCTTAGAAACTTCCAGCATGAAAGGGACTCTGCCTTTCCACTCACGAAGAATAATGATAAACAGGGCATCATTAGTGGATTTTACCAGAACGTTCACAGCCTGGCTACCATAAGCCTTCATAGCATCAATAGTTAAGGAAAAGGCACAGACATAGGCATGAATACATACACATTAATAAATTGGCAGCCCTGAAAACAATGGGAATAAAAAGAAAAGGGATACAGGAAGGAGATTATTCAAGAAATACCCAACTTGGTCAAGGAAGCAAAATCAGCTTTACCCAGTAGAGGCATACGGTTCAAAGAGACCCTGTAAAGCTGCCTAACGATAGCAGGTTAGTTGGTCAGCTCCTTTGAGTCTCAGTTTCCTAAATTGTAGCATTATGTACAGTCTGGCCCATACAGGGCCGAGAAGAAATACTTGTAAAAATCTGAATACAGAGCCAGGTATAACGGTGCAGCCTGTGAACCCAGCCCTCTGAGAGGCTGAAACAGGAAGATAGTAATTTCAAGTGTAATCCAAGCAACCTAGCAACTTAGTGAGCCTCTGTCTCAAAAAAATTTTTAAAGGGCTGAAGATGTAGCTCCGTGAAAAGGCCCTGGATTCACTCTCTACTTCCCTCCCCCCAAAAATCGGAACACTCTAAAACTGGGGGAAAAAAATGGAATAAAGTCATTTGAATTATCTTTTGAAATATAAATTATGATGCTTTTAGGAAAAGTTTTTATGCCATATCTCATAATGGTATAAACTACAATTCAGGTATAGTTTATAACTGAATAATAAAAACTAATCACAGTCTTGTCATTTTTTTCAATAATACAAATGAAGACCTCTGGGACTTCCAAACATAATTGCTATGTTTTCTCTCTGCTGGGCCAACTCTTTATATTCTCTGATAGTTCTCTTCCACTGCATGTAATATATACTTTAAAATAATAAGGCTTTGCCCAGATTCAAGCATTCCTAGAGGGAGATAAGTGAAATTATTAGTTTAGTAAGGCTAATAAGTAATAAAAATATAAAGAAACTATAACAACTAATTCTAGGATAGCACAACTGCTACTGAAGTCAGAACAGTCCATCTTAGAGGCACACAGCCGTCAGGAGGGAACCTGCTCCCCAGGGTGATGTGCCCCGAAAGGCTGCCTCTAAGAAGGCGACAGTATCAAGAGGGCGGAAATGACATCGCTGCAGCTCAGTGTGTGGGGTAAGCTGCCAAGCCACCAAAAACACCACCGCAGCATCTCATCAGAAGCAGAATTCTGGATAACTCATTCTGTAGGGTTCATTCTAGCAGGGGCTGTGGGAGAAGCTATTCCATGGGACAGAGATAAAGGAACGGAAGAGGCTGGAATTAGGATGCTTTCCTCTTCACCAGGGCTCTGGAGCAATCTCTTTAAAGCCTACAGTCTCAGCAAGCCTGGAAAATCCATCTTGGGCCGGCTTTTCCCAGACACAAGAACACCTAAGGGCTTTGTCGCTAGATTACCAACTAAATTACTAAAAGCCCAAGGGTTGGCGTTGTAAACACTTCTGTTCTGATGATGTAAGCACTGTTTCCATCTCTAAGTATGTTTGGTTGGGACAAAATACGCGGTGAAGCAGCTGGACACAGCTGGCGGTCACAAGTCTACTCCACAAGTGGAAGGGGGGCTCCTCTGTACCTCAGAAGCAACTGGTTCTCCAGCTGTGCTGTCAGCCACTCACTGCGGGGCTGCAATGGGCTGACAGGCACACGGAGGAGCTTCTGTTCAGAAGTGAGAAGCCCAGGACGCTGGGAGACCTGGGGTGCCACAGCCCACTCCTGTCCTGACCCGCGGCAGGAGGGGGAGCCTGTGGGCTGCCTTCCAGATGAGCACCTCCTTCTCTCCCTCCCAAATGAAGACAGGGGCAGCAAGACATGAGCTAAAAGCCTGTGTACACCCAAGCTCCTTTTCCCTAAACACAACAGAAAAATAATAGACATGTAGAAATAAAATCACGCTGTTCCAGAACTTGGGTAACAACCCTCAGCCAGCACCAACCCAAAGGAATGAGGACTTGTGCCCCACAAGTATCCCCAAGCGACAAGCACGCTGCAGATATGGAATTGCACACAGGGGGCCTCATCCATCTCTCTTCTTCTCCTTTCCCCAAAAACAGGGCATGAGCGCACAGGCCCCACCGTCAAAAGGCTGAGGCCACTCTGCTCACGGGCCAAGGAAGAAGCAGAGCCACAGGCAGCCCAGTCCATGCTGCTAAGCTACCCCTTGCTTCCTCCTCTGTGGCTGGTGTCCACCTTCTCCCACAACACCAATTATTCATACTTTGCACCACTTCTCAGCCTTACGAGGACACATTCTCTCTAACTCTTCTCTCTTTCCTTTCACCCAGTATTTCAGGAAAAAGAAATCTCTCTATTTGAATTGTGGTTTCTTTCTTTCTTTTTTTTTTCTTTCCTCAAACTCGGGTCCTTGCACTTGCGAGGTAGGCGGAGGCAACACTGAGCTAAATTCCCGGCCCTAAATTGTGATTTCTTAATCACTGTGGAGATTTCTCAGAGAACTAAAGCTAGAGGTTCCTTTTGACCCAGCTATACCTCTTCTTGGTATCTTCCTGAAAGAATTTAAAACATCATACCGCAGCAATATTCGCACACCCATGTTCATAGCAGCACAGCTTTTGATAGCTAAATCTTGGAAACAGCCCAATTGCCCACCAACTGATGAGTGGATAAAGAAGATGTGGTGTTTTTATATGACGGAGTACTACTCTGCCATAAAGAAGGATGAGCTTCAGGCATTTATAGCTAAATGGATGCACCATGCTCTTAAGACCATGCTCTTAAGTGAAAGAAATTGGACGCACATGTTTAAATACTGCATTGTTTTTCTGGTGTGAGAAACTGAACACAGACAGGACTGAGATGTATAATGGATGTTGGGAAATGGGAAGAAAGTGTTCAAACAGGAAGGGGAACAAGGGAGGAGGGAGAAAAGAAGGAAGCAACAAGAAAAAAGTAAAAATGGAAGGAGAAAAAGGGAAGCAAAGCTTTTGTACATGGGAGGGGAGGGGGCTTAAGGGAGGACGGGATAAAATTTGAGTTTTTTTAAATGTAAAAAAAAAAATTTGATTTCTTGCTCCTTCCCCCACTACCGGAATATAAAAGGCTTCACTCTCACTAGTGAACATCAGACTAGTTGTAGAAATATAACTATTCTAGGACAGGAGGCTAAGGTTTTTAAAAAGAACATTAGGTTAAATGTGAAAACTGCAGACCGGTTCAAAATGGTTGTGAGGCACCCATCCATTCCCTCTCCTCCAAAGACACCCTGAAAATGACAGGTAAGAGAAAACCAAATATAAAGCGAATTAGTACTTGGCTCTGTGCCATAGTACAGACATAATAATGGTTTAAAATATTTTTGGTGTGTCGATTTTTAAATACGTGCATTGGTACAATTTCGATACGCACAATGATCATATTCATCATACGGAATTTGTACCTTACGTGATAAATCCTGATTCTTATCTTTTTCCTCCTCACCCTCCTTGCTTCAGTCCCACTTCCTCTCCTTATTTACAAAAGCTTTGTTTCCACTTATTTTTCTTTTCTCATTTTCCCCTTTTTCCTTTTCTTTTCCCCCTCTCCATTTGAATACTTTCTTCCCATTTCACATTGTGTATTATACATTTTGGTCCTTATTTCACTTTCAGTTTCTCGCATTAGAGAAACAATGTCATATTTCCACATGTATATTTGATTTATTTCACTTAACAGTACGGTCTCAAGGTGCATCCGCTTACCTAGAAATGTCTCTAGTTTGTCCTTCTTTATAGCTGATTAGTACTCCATTGTATTAAAACAAATCTTCTTTACTCATGAGTTGATGATTTGTGCTGTTTCCAAGATTTAGCTATTACAAACTGCGCTTTTATAAACATAGTGCACATATATCACTGTGGTATGATGCTTTTAATTCTTTCAGGAAGATACCAAGAAAGGGGATACCTGGGTCAAATGGAACCCTTAGTCCTAGTTTTGTTTTGTTTTTTTAGGAATGTCCACACCAATTTCCACAATGGATACACCAGTCTACACTCTCACCAAATGTAATGATAAGGACCAAATATCCCATGTTCCTCGGTGTTCCTCCACTGGTGGCTTTTCCAGCCTACCTATTCTCATCTAAGGCAGCCCTTTGGTCCTGGACCTACTGAGTTAACATTCCATCAAATTTGTAAGAGATTCAAGACACAATGAGAAAAGCCAACTGTTTCAGCAGGCTAGAGGAAGCCATGGGTCCCAAAATATTTTTCTCTTTTACCTCAACACACAGTAAGAAGTGCATTGTACATGAAGATATATGTCTATATATCTATATGTGTGTTTATATAATACAAACAAATTTTACAGAATATTATTTAGCGTTTGTGTGCAGGATATCTTGGTATTTTCTCAACAGTCTTGAACCACCCTACATCTATTTCATGACTTCGTGACTTCCCTAGGTTGTATCCAGTGGCGAATGATTCCAGTTATTAATCTGCACATCTTCCCAGGGACTGCAAGGGAGTTCCTGATACAGAAGCCAAGCAAGGGAAGGGGTAATATGAGAAAAGGGGTGAACACTGGTATCTTTTTGGGGGATACCAGTGATCAAACTTGGGATCTTGTGCTTGTGAGGCAGGTGGTGGAACCACTGAGCTAAATCCCTGGCCGTGCACACAGGTGGTTGGGAGAAGTCACATTTTGACATGGAGGCCGCTGTTCCACGTGGCAGCCATCTTAAGGCAAGGGAAATCTAACAGTATCTTAATTGAAAATTTATAAATGAAGATAACTGTCCTCCCCAGTTTAAGCAATCGGATCACCCAGAAGTCAAATTTTTATCTGCCACCCAAAAAGAAAACTATTCTCTAAAGAATGAAACTACCGAGGTGAACCACAAAAGTTACTCTTCTCCTCCACAGTAAAGTCCCCTCATTTGGCATTTTTAGTTTTGCCAGCATAAAGACTGGTTTGCCATGTGTTTGCCCTAAAGGGATGTTGGACACAGAGCAATAGGAGAATGACTTAGAGGAAGGGGGAAGAAAGGGAATCAATGGAATGGAAAATATGATTGCTATTTTGTTTTTTCAATATTTTTGGTTTTTAGCTTTTAGTCAGGGTCCTGCTGTGTAGTTCAGGTCGGCCTTGAATTCACTATGTAGCCTAGGCTGGCCTCAAACTCACAACAATCCTCCTGCCTCGGCCACCCAAGTGCTAGAATTAAAGGTGTGTACCACTACACCCAGCGCTATGATTGATATTTTAGAGACACAACTATATGGTGAACTGAAAAAAAGAGAATCCACACCAATGTGACGCTGGGAACATTGTCCTTTAAGAGGTACAGGGATGCTGAGAACGGGCACATAGAAAAAGAAGAAACCCAAACACCCTATGTGGCTTTATACCGAGAGGTAGATCCATCAATAAGTATGACAGATATTTGAAGCGTTAGAAGCACCCATGTTGAACTCTGATGATATAAAGATCTAGAATTAGCTGGAAGGAGAGGAAGAGGAGCAGTGAAAGAAAGACTGAGAGTGCCCCTGTCCTCATTTTCCCAAGTGAATGGTCAAAGGACAACAATCATGACACTGGTACAGGAATAAATCAAGGCTTTAATGGGTTGTTTGAGCTTAAAGAGGTAAGAAAATGATGCATACAAAATAATGACTAGGAAGAAGGCTGAGGACAAGCCACAAAATGAACTAACCAACCCTTCACCTACCACAACAAGAAATCTTTAAACGACACCTACAGTGAGTGAGGCAAGAAGTGGCCATTCAGAGGTAAGTACGAAAGAACTGTGGGACTTGATTAAATGAGCGGGGGGTGGGAACCCCACCGGAAAGGAGTTCAGCAAAACCAGGGGCTTTAAAGCCTGGTCGGCTAGCAGGGTATTTCTGAGTCAAAGCCCAGGGGAAGAGTAAGAGCAAAGAGGTGTGCTGAGTCAGAGCCACGAGAAGCAAGGCCCAGTCTGTGGTGAAGATGATCGGGTTGGTTCTCAGAGACAGAAATGCAGGCGGGTCTCCATGGAGGGCTGGGGAAAGCCTGAGTTTAGGAACAGTGACATTCTAAGTGGGCCAATAGCCTCAGAGGCAAAAATGCTTCAGGAAACAAAAAGGACACAACCACATAGTCTTCAAAGATATTCCCCCTCAATGGTGAGGACATGAAGACAATACAGGGGGAAAAATCAGAAGAGGGCAAAAACAAGAACGGCATCAGTCCAGAAATAATGAGGGAAAGGACATAGGGTTACCCACAAAGTGCTGCAGAAAAAGACAGGGACGTTAAGAGATTAGAAAAGGCCACTGGGTTTGGTGGTCACAGACAATACAAACAGGGGCAGGAGTGGTAGGGGTTGAACCGTAACTGATGTAGGATGTACGGAATAGGACCCCCAAACAATATAAGGGAAATATTATAAATCCCAACCTGCTAAACATCCGACCTGCCAAGTTCGTGTTCTCTAAAATCAAAGAACGGATCCTAGGAACATCAGGGGAAGAATTAATTGAGAGAGAAAGATACCTTCTGTCTGAGAGACACGGAAGGGGGACCAGAAAGTGTGTAGCCCACCCACCCTGCTTCTCAGGGTTGTTTTATTGAGCAAAGCCATGAGATGAGGGGGGACAAAACTATAGTCAACTAGTAAGATTAAAAGTAGTTGTTTAGGTGGGCCAGGAATTTAGCTCAATGGTTCTGCTTCCTGCCTTGCAAGCGAAAGGTCCCCGAGTTCAAACCCTGGTACAAAAAAAAAAAAAAAAAAAAAAAAAAAAA
>NW_022900914.1:13480493-13495851 GCF_012274545.1 Fukomys damarensis | reverse complement strand
AAAAAAAAAAAAAAAAAAGAAAAGAAAAAGTAGTCACTTAGGTAATACTGATCCAATGGGAAATTACAAGGTGGGTATGTGGGGACAGAACTAGGGTCAACCAATAAGGTTACAAGTATAGCTTCTTAGGTAATACTGATTCAACAGGAAGCAAGTCAGGTAGCAAGGGGAACAAGGACTTCTGGGAAGGAATGGGCTAGGGAGGTTTTGGTCCCCACCCCAGGTGCCTGATGCCTATTTGGAATATAAATCACTGCTCTTCATTTCTAGGGAAAGTACTCCAGTGCAGCTGTTCCTGTGTTTTAAATCCTGGCCTTCAGTTAATGGGCTGGAGTGTCTTCTCTATGGACTCCCTAGAGGGCCCAGCCAGTCTCGCTGCCCTTAAGGTATCTGACTAACTTAACTGTCTACAATCTAACCACAGAGGGTAACTTAATGGGGGAGGCACGGGTGACATATGGAAGAGACAGAAAAGAAACAGGGCAGAAGTGAGGGCTATGTTGAGCCACCTGAAAATACGAATCTATGGAAACCTTTGTGTCTTGTAAACAGAGGAGAAATTGCTGCATAAAACTGTCTTCCTTAGAAGAAAGGATTAGTCACACACTGTTTACACTGCTGCCTTCCTACTGGCAATTTTTGGCACACGGATGAAGTAAAGTTTTCCATATTTCTACAAAACCCATTATTTGACCTGGGAGAAGGTGGGAGGATCTGGCAAACTTCACAGTCCTGTCCACTTCAGCCAAGGGCTTTGGACCTCACAGAAAGGAACCCCCAACAGACCATAAAAACTCCCACAGAAGGCAGTCTGACAACCTAATCCTTTCCTCAGGTGTGAAGTCAGGAGTTAGCACAGACACAGGAGCAAAGAGTGATACAGGGAAAGGCACAAGGAAACTGCTTGAGTCCCTCAAGATCAGATCATCTATATAATTCAGCTCATTGTGGTTACCCCACAGTTTTTCAAAGGTAACTCAAGAAGTAAGGGCATCAGGGCAAATAAAAAATGTCAGCAACGATTTGACGTTTGACAAGGAGAAAAGCTCTTTCCATGGAACACTACAGGACAATATGCATATAGGAATGTCAAGCAAAAAACAAAACATTAGGAAGATGCCACAGAGTAATGCACAAATACACATAAAGAGAAATAACTATTTGTGGTCTGTGACCCCGCTCGTGTGGAACTACCTATCAGACAAAGAAGATTTAGGAGGTAAAGGGTTGCTGGTGAAGGAACCAAAGAACAGCACATACTGACCGCCAGTAAGAGAGCATGAAGAACTGGAGCACACCAGAAAAAACACACCGAAAAGTGAAACACGCAAAAAGCCATGAGAACGGGAGAAAAGAAAAGATCACGCTAAAAATATAGATGGAGGGGATAACCCAGTAAGATTCTTGTCTTACACTTCAAATGAGATGAAAGAGACCAAAAAATGACTGAGAAGTTAAAAGTAAGGAGGGCAGCTACGTGGAGAGGATAAAAACAGAGAACAAGGGAATCTTCCAGTTGTCACTCAAAGGCAACACGGAGAAGAACTTCTGGAACTAGTTTTCCTTTACTCTCGTTTCCTAGCAAGATAGAGAGTTTGCTCCCCACCCTGGGATGTTCGGTAATGTCTTCAGCAGTGACAGTGAACATTTTAGAGACCGAGACTCCAAAATGCAACCCAAAAGACACGTGTTTATTGTAAAGTGTCAATGCTGCAATTAAAACTGAACACTGGGGTTTCAGTTTAGAAAAAGTAACCGTTATCCCATGCTGCTGGAGTAACTTGGCTTGCATTCCTATGAAGAAGGCTCTGGCCTACAGATATTTTTTAAGTAGCAAGACAAAGATGAAGCATCTGGTAGGTAGGAATGAGAGCTACTACTAAATATATCCTGTAATGCACAGGAAAGCACGCTACAAAAATGGAGAGGTCCCAAATGTCAACAGTGCCAGTGTTGTGGAATCCTGCCCAAAACATGGGCCACTATCACCAAACAAGGCTAAGAGACACAGGAGAAAAGAGCCCGTATTATCCGTATTTTACCACAATTTTTTTTTAATTTTTAAAGCTGGAATGGAGAGGACGCTACAGAGAAAGCAGAGAGAACAAGGGTTACACATTAAATATGAAATGTTCCCCAAAGACTCACAGACTGAGTGCCCTCGTTCAGCAGTGTTCAGTAGCAGGGCCTGAACAGGTGATCAGATCAGGAGGGCACCTTGCCTGGAGCTGCAAGGGGGATAAGAAGGTAGGGCCAGTGGGAGGAAGCAGCTCACCGGGCAGGCCTACTAAAGGGCGGACCTCGTCCCTGGCCCTCTTCTCTCTCCAAGTTCTCTGCTTCAGGGCTGTCACAGAGGAGCACCTGTCCTCCGCCAGGTCCTACCGCCATGATGCTCTGCCTCAAACAAGACTCAGAAAAAATGGAGACAGCTGATGATGGACTGAAACCTCTGAAACTGTGAACCAAATAAATCTTTCCTCACTGGTGTACATTTCTTCTGGTGTTCTTTCGTGATAAGGGAAGGCTGACGAACACATCAAAACCTCTTCTTTGAAGATTAATAAAACGGTAACACTTGGAAGCAGATCATTTCATTTTTTTCAAGTGGGTGAAAAATGTCAATGGTCTAAATAATTCAATTAAAAGACATAGGTTATGAGATTATGCAAAGCAAGGCTAAATGACATACTGCTTATAAAAAACCCACAATAAAAATAAAGAATGGAAAAAGATGTAGTAATAGGAATCAAAGCTGGAGTAATTATGTTAAAAATAGTAAAGAGCAAAGAATACTGCCAAAGGTAAAAAGGATCGCTCCATAAGTACAAGGGTTAATTCATCAGAGGACACAGAAATCCTAAACCGCTGTGCAGCAAATAGAGCATCAAGATATGTTTTCAAAACCTGAAAATCAAACAAGTCCAGAAGACTTTGAGAAATTTTTTTAAATCTTAGTTTTAGTTGTAGTTTCAGTATCTTCCTCACAATTGAGAGACAAATAGAAAATCGGTATGGATAAATAAAGTCTTAAAACTATCAACCAACTTTCTCCCCACAACCCCGCCAACATTTGTTACTGTTTGATTTCTTGATAGCAGCCATTCTTTGTGGGGTGAGGTGGAATCTCAGTGTTGTTTTCATCTGCATCTCTCAAATGACGAGTGATGTGGAACATTTTTTCATATATTTACTTGCTCCTTTTACTTCTTTGTCTGAGAAATGTCTGTTCATTTCAGATGCCCATTTTTGAATTGGGTCCTTATATTTGGAGGGGGGCTGACTGTTTTGAGTTTTTTATATATTCTAGATAAGAGCCCTTTGTCTGAGGAGCAGCTAGTAAAAAAAATTTCCCACACTGTAGGTTGTCTTTTAGTTCTGCAGAAACTTTTTAATAAGATGAGATCCCAGTTGCTGATACTTTCTGCTAGTTCCCATGCTACTGAGGATTTGTTCATAAAGTCTTTTCCTATGCCAATGTCTTCCAGAGTTCTGCCTAACTTATCTTCTAGAAAGTTTAGTGTTTCTGTTTTAATATTTAGATCTTTAATCCACTTGGATTTTAGTTTAGTGCATGGTGAAAGATAAGGGTCTAGTTTTAATCTTTGGCAGGTTGAAATGCAGTTTTTCCAACACCATTTATTAAAGAGGCTATCTTTCCTCCACTGAGGATGGTGGGCTCCTTTGTCAAAGATGATGAGAGGTAGCTGAGTACATCTGGAGTTGTTTTTTTGTCTTCCAGTCTGTCCCACTCATCCTCAGGTTTGTTTCTTTGCCAGTACCATGCTGTTTTTATCACAGTGGCTTTGTAATATAGTTTCAAATTGGGAATTGTTACACCCGCTACCATGTCTGTTGCCTAGGATGGCTTTTGCTATTCTAGGTCTCTTTTAGTCTCAAATGAATTTTTGGTTTCTTTTTTCTAGTTCTGTGAAATATGCTGCTGGAATTTCAATTGGCATTGCACTGAATCTGTATAGCAGTTTTGGCAGTATGGCCATTTTCACAATGATGATTCTTCCTACCCAGGAGCAGGGGATATCTTTCCATTTTCTTATATCCTCTATGGAAATCAATATGGAGATACCTCAAAGAGCTGGGACTAGAGGTTCCATTTGACCCAGCCATCCCTATGCTAGGTATCTTTCCAAAAGAATTAAAAGAATCATATCACAATGATATATGCGCACCTATGTTTATAGCAGCACAGTTTGTAATAGCTAAAAATTGGAAACAGCCCATGTGCCCATCAGTTGGAAACTGGATAAAGATGTGTTTTTTCTATAAAATGGAATACTACTACTCAGCCATAAAGAATGAGAAATTAAGATTCGTTCATAGAAAAATGGATACATATTAAGGATATACTAAGTGAAACACATAAATCACACATATGTAAATACTGAACAGTTTCTCTGGTGTGAAAAACTATAATAGTACATAAGGTCCTAATGATATAATTGACAATGTGAAATAGGAAGAAAAGGGCTAAAGGTGTAGGAAAAGTGGAAAGGGTAGGGGGAAGATAATAAAGGAAAAGAAAAAAATATGAGAAAATGAAAATAAAGTGTTTGTAAATGGGGAAGAGAGGAGGGGGTGAAGGGAGGGCATGGACAAGGGGAAAAAATGAAAACCAAGACCTGTCATGTAAAGGTACAAGATCCCAATAATGAATGCAACTGTACTGTATACCTAAAATGTACCAATAAACTCAATGAAGAAAAAAAAACTATCAACCAACTTAATCTGATATTTATACTGCACTGTACCTTTATCAAGAGCTGAATTTCTTTTCAAGTACATAAAGATTATTTTTACCAAGACAGACCATTATCTGGGATATACAATAAGTTGCAATACGTTTTCAAGGATTTAAGTCATACACAGTATATTTTCAGGCCATAATAGAATTTAGCTAGAATAGCAACAAAGTTCTCTGTGAAATCCTCTGATACTATATTTGGAAGCTAAATATGACATTCTAGAATAACTAATGAATTAGAGAAGAAATCACACTGGAAACTAGAAATTGTACCCTGAATTGAACAAAAATTAAAACACAACATATCAGAATTATAGGATGACAGTCAGTACTAAAGTATGAATTCGTAGTGCTAGATGCCTACATTAGAAAAGAAGAAAGATCTCAAATAACATCAACTTCAGCATAAAAATGAGGGGAGGGTTGAAAGTGAAACTCAAGCAAAAGAAAAAAATAATAAAGATCAAATAGAAATGAGTAAAATATAGGATACAAACAAACCAGAAAAAAATCACTAAACCCGAAGGCTGTTTCTTTGAGATCAACAAAACATAAATCTCTAGATAGACTGGTATGAAAAAGCATTAGGAATGAGAAACAGGAGCTAGAGACGAAAAGGCCTGAAAGGGATAATGGTCCAATCTGAAGATGCTCGCTGTAGACAAAACGGGGGGTGGGGGGTGGGGGGTCGGTATTTAGCTCAGTGGTGCTACCACCCGACTCACAAGTGCAAGGTTCCAAGTTCGATCCCAAGTACTAAAAAAACAAAGACAGAACAAGTAGGAAGAATAACTGTATTGGGATGACATTTTCTAACATGTTTAAATCCACCCATTCATCTTTTTAAAAATCATAAGCACCTTTGGATGATATTAGATAACTCATTATTATTTGAGGCTTGTCCTAATTTATTTTATTAGTACATGTTCACAGTGCATGAAAGCTGACATTTATTTCATGTAAACATAGCTTGATTCTTTTTTAATCTCCTCCCTACCCACCTTCATCTCCAAATTTCCTTTTCCCATTTTTATCCTTGTTTTTATTTTTAGTTTATGATATATAATATTCATACAATTCACTGCTTTGAGAACTTGCTGATATCACTCAGCACTCAGTGAGACTAAGGCAGGAAGACAGCAAATTCTAGCCCAATATGACAAGTGACTTAGTGAGATCCTTTCTCAAAATAAAAAAAAGGGCTGAAGATATAGCTCAGTACAAAGACCAGGGGTCCAATTCCCAGGAATGTGATGGGACAGAGGGGAGATAAAAACTCCAGCTCAAAAAAACAAAAACAGAATTACCATACCACTCCACTACACCTTTATTTGAACTCTAAGGAGATCTAGACAGTGATCATAAATGACTGCTGACATCTCAAAAAGATTGACACTGTCCTTAAAAAGTGTGTGTGTGTGTGTGTGTGTGTGTGTGTGTGTGTGTGTCTGTCTCCTTGTAAAAGAATCCAGCCAAAAATCAGCCTGAATCTGGTCAGGTCCTATAACTTTATCCTATATATCAGATATTCAGGACCGAGAGACCTATCAATATTACAGTAATGTAAGAAGCAAAATCTATAATTTCTTCAATGAAGAAATGCCACCAAAAAAAGAAACAGACTGTAACAGATTTATGAGACACACTAACATATTGTAATGAATGAACATTATTTCAATCCTGATTTAAACAAATAAGCTATTAAAATTTCTGAGGTATTCTGAGAAATTTAAATACCTGGATTTTTAACAATTTAAAGTAATTATTGTTGTTTTAGGTGGGATAATGGTCTTGAAGTTATTAATAGCCCTTATATTTCATCAACACATGCTGAAGTATGTATAGACTGGCTTCAAAATAATTCTGAGAGAAGCAGATATGAATTGAGAATTATGCAAGGTACAAGATGGCCAGGATACAAAATCAACATCTAAAGAATACAGTAGCTTTTCTATATATCAATGATGAACTAGATGAAAAAGAAAATAGGAAAACAATTCCATTCACAAAAGCTTTCCAAAACAAATCATTGAAGGAAAAAGGCCTCTATGATGAAAATTTCAGAACACTGAACAACGAAATTGAAGAAAGACACTAAAAGACAGAAAGCTCTCCTGTGTTCATGAATTGGTAGACTATTGTTAAAATCACCATGTTACCCAAAGTACTCTACAGATTCAGTGCAATCCCCATTAACATTCCAATGACATTCTTCACCTAACTAGAACAAAATCCCAAAATCCATGTGGAAACATAAAAGACCCAGAACAGCCAAAGCGATCCTCAGCAAAAAGTACAAGGCTGTAGGTATCACAATACCAGTCTGGAATTATACTATGAAGCCACAGTAACAAAAACAGTACCCATCAGTGGGTGAAATGGACAAAGAAATGAAAAAAAATACACACACACACACACACACACACACACACATGCACGCACACACATATACAAGGAAGTATTCATCCATAAAGAAGGAAGAGGAAGAGGGGGAAGGGGGAGGAAAAGAGGGAACAGGGAAGATGAAGAAAGAAGAGGGGGAAGGAGGAGAAGAAAGGAAGCAAGGGAGGGAGGGAGGCAGGCAAGGATTAAATGTTTTCCCCAATATGAGGAATCTAAACACCAAAAGATGGCATGAAAGTATGTAGAAGGGGAACTATTACTATGATTAGACATGAAGAAAAGAATAAGGGAGGGGTGTAAGAGAGGATAACGGAAGAAGAGACATGAGTGAAATATGCTATATCCATGTATAAAAATACTACACTGAAAACTAGCACTTTATAAAATTAATAGGCACTAATAAAAACATTTAAAATATTAATATATGCGAAGTATGGACTTTTTAAAAATGAAAGATGGTTTGATGCTTTTATGAATAGAATTGTTTCGTTTTTTCATCTAGTTCATTACTGGTGTACAGAATAGCTACTCATTTTTTACATGTTGATTTTGTATTCTGGCCATCTTGTATCTTACATAATTCTCAATTTATATCCAATTGTATTTCATTTTTGGAGTTTCTAATAATTTCTCTACTTTTCTTATCTTTAAACTAGCTTGTAAGAATTCACAAAATTAACTATTATATGTAATAATATATGTAATAATCTTTTTTTCATTTACCAAGCTGTACTGTGTGATCATGTATTTAACAGAACTTTAAAAAGGAGAACATTACAAAAGTGCAATGTATAGTAGTATTACTTAGAAAAAGAAAAAAGGAAACAGATAACTAGCCAGAGAGAAAAGAGAAGGTGGCCAGGGACATACAAGCAATGCATAATCCTTTTCTCTCCTAGTTTTAGTTATCACAGTTACACACTAATGAAACAGATATCCTGTCTACCTACAAAGGATGTGGTAAATTTTCAAAAGCTATGAAAAATACACACTGAAACCATCAAGTCCTTGAAATAAGTAAGTTATTTAACAAGTAACCATTGAAGGAATGAATTGTTAATATCTGATGTCTTGCTTTGGTCAAATATAAATGGCAATATACTTGGTTACTTAGGACAGCTTTCCTGAACTCAAATTTGAAAGAAGTTGCACTATCTCCTACTGATCTAAAATCAGAGGGGTCACAGAAAACCTAACAATTTTTTAAATCCCAAAATGTAAGCAATTTAGCACAGAATTGAGGTCCCTATGCTACAGGGAAAGGACAACTGAGAGGCTTTTAACTGCATCCTAGCTCTACCGCTTTTAAAGGAAATAATACTCTTACCATACAAGAGTTACTATCACCTCACCAACTTAATGTGAAAACAATGGCAAAAAGTGATTTAAAAAGGAAAAGTGTGAAAATACCCTTTGATATACAAGGACGTTAGATTCTTTCACTACTCTCTTACAATGAGGACAACACAGAAACTGAATTTTACCCCTTTGATAGCATTAGTTCATATTCAAAGACCACCTAAAGCAGTGATGGCGAACCTTTTAGAGCTTTCGATGACACAAACAGCCCTCTGTGGCATGCCTGCCATAGGTTCGCCACCACTGACCTAAAGTGTACAGTTAAGAAAAAAAGCAAAGTTTATTTTCTTAAATTTTATGAAATAAAAACTTTGTAAACGCATTCAAAAAGGGCTAAAGGTGTAGGGAAAGTGGGAAGGGTAGGGGAAAGGTAATAAGGGAAAAGAAAAAAATATGAGAAAATGAAAAAATGGAAACGAAGTGTTGTAAATGGGGAGGGGAGGAGGGGGTGAAGGGAGGGCAGGGACAAGGGGAAAAGATGAGAACCAAGACCTGTCATGGAAAGGTACAAGATCCCAATGATGAATGTAACTGTACTGTATACCTAAAATGCACCAATAAACTCACAAAAAATAAAATAAATAAAATTATTTTATTGGCCAAAAAAGAATTTTAATAAAAATGTGCACAGTCCCAGTTAGCAACCCAAGGTTGGTTTACAATGTTCTACTTGTAAGTTTGCAAAAACAGTTAAATAACCTAACATCATGTCCACTATTAGCCCCTAAAAACTAAACAAAGAATTACCAGGTGATTCTGTAATTCCACTCCTAGGAATATACCCAAAAGAACTGAAACCATGGACTCAATATACTTATACCACAATGTTCACTGCAGTATTATTATTCATAGTACCCTAATGTTGAAAACAACCCAAATAGCCTTACACAAATGAACAAATAAAACAAAATGTGGCATGCATGGGCACTGGAATATTACTCAATCATAAAAAGCAATAAAACTCTTATATATACACTACAACACACACGGACACTGAAGACATTATGCTAAATGAAATAAGACAGAAAATGACAAGTACTGTATGATTCCACTTAGATAAGATCCCAAAAGCCGATGGACTTAGAAAACAAAGCAAGTTATTACAAAACGTCAGGGGGAAAAGAGTGGGGAGTTTAAAGGTAGAATTTCTTTTGGAGTAATGAAACCATTTTGGAAACAATGGTAATGAATGTACAATAGCATAAATGTAACTAATGCCAGTGGACTACATATTTAAAGTAGTTAAAATGGCAATTTTTCTGTTATGTATCCTTTCCTGCAATTTTAAAAATTATATTTAAAATAATTAGACCCAGATTCCTTTAAAACAAAACAAAACAAAAAAATCTAGGAGGAAAGGTGCTGCATGTTTTCAAAATAAATGACCAATGTTTGAGGATCGAGGATGTTTACCCTGATTTGAATATACACAGGGTATACGTGCACGTCAACATAACCTGGTGCCCCGTAAGATGCATAACCTCGATACATCAATTAAAGCCTACTTTGTAAAGAACAAGAAAGCAAGCACCACAGTAAATGAGGGAGAAAGAAGGCAGCTTTCACACTCCCCTTCTCCAGCTGTCAGTGTTTTGGAATGGCACGGTGTAAGGTTTTGTCATCGCTGCAAACTTCAAATACATTCTGGCCACCCTGCTCCCCGCTGTTCGTCTGAGACGCCAGTTCCTCAGGAGAAGCCGGGTTTGTAGTTCTACCCCTCCCATCGTCACTTCCATCTTTTACCTTCCTGCCTTCTAATCCTCTGCACTTTGTCAGCCGTTCCTCGAACCAAATTAGGGATTCAGCCTCCACAGTTCTCACACGTCGTGTTTCCCTCCACCACTGTTTCACGGCACTGTGGGGAACGAGCTTCCTGTTGGACAGACGCAGGAAGCGACCTCCATCCGCCGGCCCGTGAAGCCTTTGACACCCAACTGCTCACTCTCCAGTCTCCTGCTCGCTGGAGCTACTGTTGCTCACAGAGATGCATCCATCAACTCTTCACCCACACCCTGAGGGAAGCACAAAGACCTGTGTACGGATCTGGGTTGTGGCCACTAACTACACATATTCCCTCCATGGGAGGAATGGAAAAAGTAGCTGAAACTTTTCAGAGAAGTTGTTCCTTAACGATTTCCCTCCTCACAAGCTAGCATCTTCCTTACACTAAGCAGTATGATGCTGTCCAAAGAGTCAAAAGTGAACTCTTAGCCTGTCCTGCGAAGTATCCACTTCTCAGGACAGGACATCCAGGTGGCACACAGAGCTCAAGACCGAGGCAGGATAAACAGCCTGGGAAATCCAAATTATGCCTCTACCTGTGCCAGCAAATCTCTGAGGGCCCTGGCTCACACACTACCGAGTCCTTCTAAGTCTCAGTGTCTTCATTTATGAAGGGCCAGTCTCCCCGATTTGACCTCCAAAGTCCTCCAGCTTTCAGAACCAGCACATCAAGAACTTCAGCTCCAAAATGGTTCTCTGCTCAAAAAAATATTTTGTATGGGAAGATATTTTTAAATGCAATCTAGAGGGAGATGCCTGTTCATTGGAGGAATAGACTCCCTCAGGGGCTTTTTCCTCATATTCAAGCTATAATAAACTAAAAAAAAAAGGAAAAAATTGTATTTTTTAAGGTGAATGCAATAAACTCTGTTTTTCCCAAATGGCCTTGTTTTTTCCTATTACAATTGCTTCTAAACTAGGTCACCTAAGTAATAAATATTGAAAGCATTCAACCAAATTCAAACATCTGTTCCAATCCTCTCATAGGGCCTAATCCAGCTGAAATAGAATACCACCGCCCTAGAAGGCCTGCAAGACTCGGCTGGGAGGAAGCCATGGCTTATTTCAGTGTGTATAGAGTACGGTGAGTATCAAACTGTATACGAAGCAACAAAATCCAATCAGAGGATCTTCCTTTACTGGCTTTTCTTGTACCAGGATGCCAGGGCTCAGGGCCATTCAGAGAGCCCAGAGAAGGCAGCAACTTGTGAGCTTCCCCTCACACAGCACAGCCTTGCCTGGACATTACTTGCCCTAAGATGCCCTGGAATTTCTAACCAAGTCATTCAAATTTGACTTTGAGAAAAATTACATGAAGTATGAAAAAAAGTTCTGGTCACCTCACTGGCTACACATTCTATACAAATGTGGCTCTATAAAATCTCTAAGCATATGTGATTGTTTCTATAAAAAAGAAACAATGCCAATGCCAAATAAAGGCTCGAAGGACTCTTTCTACTAGGATCAGGTTATCAGCATCTTTCTTCCCCTTGCATTTCCAGCCCTTCCCTTCTGTCAGCGTCACCAAGTTACCAGAGAAGCGCCTCTCCGAATTCATGTGAAAAATTATTTGCTCTTGCTGTTTCTTCCTGTCCCTCTAATATGTGACTGGTCTACATTCATCAGCCTTTCTTTTTCAATCACATACAATCTGATTTCCACATCAGCGACTAAGCCTCCCAAATAACCTTGTGAGAATGATTCTGAAAAGGAACCAATATACATTTTCTAAACTCTCTAAAAACTACAAAGCACCATCAAATTGCCACCAGTGACCTTCTTGTCTTTCTTGTAAGGTCAGCAACATACTGACATACTTCACCACCCTTGCGATCTCTACAGTGCTTGCTGCAAAATTCTTACATGTCTCTAGACGTTAAAACACGTATCATAAATCCCACACTGACCCATCTGGTCTCATTTTTCTTAAGCCAAAAGTGCTTCCTTCAGAATTTTATTTTGTACAGATCTATTAAAGAATTTTTTTAAAAATTATAAAAACAAACATACAAACAAAAACCGTCTCCACTTTCACTCTCATGAAAAGGTCTTACTTAAACCTTTGTTTAAGAAGGTTTATATCCAGATTTTTTTGGGGATACAACATTCTGAGCATTTTTTATTTAAGAACTTTCTCTTTGTTCTCCAGATAATTTCTACTGATTTATCTTCAAGTTCACTTATCCTTACCAACTTACTTTTTGCTGTTTTTCTTTTTAATTTTATGAGTATGTCTGCAGTACATGAAGTTTACATTCATCTAAGGGACTAGGTACATGTACATGACAAATACATCTTTTGTTTTGTTTTTAGGTACTGGAGATCGAACATTTTTTATGTGATTTTTTAAAAATTGATTTTATTGGTACATTTAATGTATACAATACAATGATATTCACTGTTGGAAATTTGTACCTTTACATAATCAATCTTGGTTATTTTTTTCCTCATTCCCCTGACCTTTCAACCCCTCCACCCCTTCCTATCTACAAAGAGTTTTTCATTTTCTCCTATCAATTCCAATTCCTTCTTTCCTTTCCCCTACCCCCTCCCACTGCCCCTTCCTCTTTGTCCCTTTTCTTTCTATTTTACATTATCCATTATACCTTTTAGTCCTTATTTACACTTCAGGTTCTCACCAGAGAAATTATTCGGTAGTTACATGCGTCCTATCTATATCACTTAAGAGTATCGCCTCCGTGTGCATCCATTTAGCTATAAATGTCTCGAATTTCTCATTCTTTATGGCTGAGTAGTACTCCATTTTATTTAAAAACCACATTTTCTTTATCCAGTCTCCCGCTGATGGGCAACTGGACTGCTTCCAAGTTTTAGAGTGTAGTACCATTTTATTTAAAAACCACATTTTCTTTATCCAGTCTCCCGCTGATGGGCAACTGGACTGCTTCCAAGTTTTACCCATTACAAACTGTGCTGCTATGAAACATGGGTGCACATATATCACTGTGGTATGAGTCTTTTAATTCTTTTGGGAAGATACCAAGCAGAGAGAATAGCTGGGTCAAATGGAACCTCCAATCCTAGTTCTCTGAGGTAACTCCATATTGATTTTCACAGTGGTTGCACCAATCTACATTCTCACCAGCAGTGGAGCTGTGTTCCTCTTTCCCCACAGCCCTGTCAGCATTTGCTACTGGTTGATTTCTTGATAACAGCCATTCTTTCTGGGGTGAGGTAGAATCTCAGCATTGTTTTCATTTGCATCCTCGAATGATCAGTGATGTTGAACATTTTTTCTTATGTTTATTTGCTATTTCTACTTCTTTGTCTAAGAAATGTCTGCTCATTTCAGATGCCCATTTTTGGATTGGGTCTTTAAATTTGCCAGGGCTGATTTTTTTAAAGTTCTTTATATATTCTAGATAGTAGACCTTCGTCTGAGGAACAGCTGGTGAAAATATTTTCCCACACTATATGAGTTGTCTCTTCACCACTGTTGGTGGTTTCTCTTGCTGTGCAGCTTTTTAATAAGATGACAACCCACTTGTTGACTGTTTGTGCTAGAGAACAATATGCCTCGACTTCAAGCGTTTGTCCTTTGTCTTCCAGGAGGTTGTGCTATTTTAATATTTAGATCTTTGATTCACTGTGATTTTAGTTTAGAAAAGAAGGAGAGATACAGGTCCAGCTTCAACCTTCTGCATACGTCTAGCCAGTTTTCCCAGCACCATTTGCTAAAGAGGCTTTCTTCCAATGTGCATTTTTGTCCTTTTGTCAAATATCAAATAGCTGGATGTGTCTGGGGTTGTACATGTATCCTCTATTCTGTTCTGCTGGTCTACATATCCGTTTTTGTGCCAATACCATGCTGTTTTATCATTTTAGCCTTGTAGTATAACTTGAACTTGGGTATTGTGATACCTCTTGCTTTGCCATTGTTGCCCAGGATTGCTTTTGCTATTCTGGTTCTCTTCTTGTTCTATGTGAACTTTAGAACTGTTTTCTTTAAATCTGTGAGGAATGCTATTGGTATTTTGATTGGGACTGTGATGAATTTATATATCTGTTTGGGGAGTATGGCCATTTTGGCAATATTAGTTCTTCCTATCCAAGAATAGGAGACATCTTTCTATTTTTCTGATAGTCTCTTCAATTTCCTTTTTGAGACCACTGTAGTTTTTGGTGCAGAAGTGTTTCATTTCTTTGGTTAGATTAATTCCTGGGTATTTAATTTTTCTTGGTGCCAATGTAAATGGCACTGTTTTCCTAATTTCTGAGTTCTTTACTGGCATACACAAATGCTACTGATTTTGGGGTGTTGATTTTATATCCTGCTACCCTGCTGAAATTGGTTATTACTTATAAGAGTGTTTGATGGAATTCCTCGGGTTGTCTACACAGAGAATCATGTCATTTGTAAAGAATAACTGACCTCTTCTTTCCTGTACATATCCCTTTTAGCTCCTTCTCCTGCCTGATTGCTATGAGTATTATGTTGAACAGAAGCGCTGATAGTGGACATCTTGTTTCTGATTTTAGAGGGAAAGTTTTCAGTTTTTCTCCATTTGATATGATGTCGGCAATAGGTTGGTCATAAATGGCTTTTGTCAGATTCAGGCGAGGTCCTCTTTGCTTATCTTCTTCAGGATTTTTGTCATGAAGGACTGTTGGATTTTGTCAAAAGCTCTTTCAGCATGTATTGACATGATCATGTAGTTTTTGTCCTTTCTTCTGTTTACACTGACTGATTTGCATATGCTGAAGCTTCCTTGCAATCCTGGGATGAAACTTAGTTGGTCATGATGTGTAATTCTTTACATGACATGTTGCATTCTATTTGCCAACAACGTATGTTTTCTAATGATATTGGCCTGTAGTTTTCTTTTTTAGTTGGGTCTTTGTCTGGATTGGTGATCAGAGTCATGCTGACTTCCAGAAATGAGTGCAGAAGCACTCCTTCCCTTTGAATTTCATTGCTCAGTATGAAGCATATTGGTGACAAAACATCCTCAAAGGTTTTGTAGAATTCAGCAATGACTCCATCAGGTCCTGGGCTTTTTTCTATTTTTTTTTTTTTTTTTTTTTTTTTTTTTT
>NW_022900914.1:13464968-13480294 GCF_012274545.1 Fukomys damarensis | reverse complement strand
TTTTTTTTTTTTTTTTAAGAAATGAGATAAGGAGACAAGAAGGAGGCAGAAAAAATAAACACCAATTAAACTGAACCCCCAGCCAAAAAAAAGCAAAAGCAAAAGAAAAAGTATCTATCAAGTCCTGGGCCTTCTTGGGTGGTACTTTTTTTACTACTGCTTCATTTCATTTTGTTATTGTTCAAAATTTTTATGTCTTCTTGGTTTAGTTCTGCTAATTTGTATAAGTCTAGCAACCTGTCTACTTCTTAAGATTTCCAGTTTGTTGGAATACAAAATTCGAAATAATTACTATCATTTGGATTTCAACAGTCTATTGTGATTCTGTCTTTTTCTTTTCTAATTGCATTAATAGAACTCATCTCTTTTGGTAAGTCTGGCTAAAAGTTTATCTATTTTATTTGTTTCTTCAAAGTATTATTTCTTCAATTCATTGATTCTTTATATTTTTTTAATCTCAACACATCATTAAATTCTACCCTGATTTTTATGATTTCCCTCCATAATTCAATTCAGGGTTGGTCACTGCTTTTGAGTTGTTTTGTTTTGTTTTGTTTTTGGTCTTTCCACTGAGTTTACTGGTACATTTTACATATACAATACGATGACATTCATCATTGGGAATGTCTACCTTTACGCGATATATCTTGGTTCTTATTATTTCCCCATTCCCCTGTTTGTTGAGTATCATAAGGTACTTCATTATGTTATTTAAGCTCCCTGTTTTCCCAATGTGAGCACTGCTTGCAATAAGCCTCCTTCTTGGACTGCTTTCACTATACCCCAGAGGTTGTGGTGTGTTGTACCACCACTGCAGTTTGCTTACAGAAATTGCACATTTTTGTCCTTGATTCTTCCATGACCCACTGAACATTCAGGAGTATTTAAGTGTTCAGGGTCAGGGATTTAGCTCAGTGGTTCTGCCGCCTGCATCGCAAGTGCAAGGACCCGAGTTCTATCCTCAGAACAAAAAAATAAAATAAATAAAATAAGTTTTTAGATGTTTCTAATTTTTCTATGGTTTCTTCTGTGATTGACTTTTAGTTGTACTGTACAATGGTCTCATAGTAAATATGAGCCGAATTTAATTCTTTTATATTTATTTAAGCACTCTTTGTGGATTGCTAGGTGGTTTATTTTGGAGAAAGTTCCATTTTCTACTAAAAAGAACGTGTACTCTGTTGTATCAGGGTACACTCTGTAGATACCATATCTTCAAGAGAGAGATTCAGCTCAGTATTATTGACTTTTTATTTAGTTGTGAAAATGGGGTTTTGAGGTCAAACACTATCACTGTGCTAGTGTTTATTTGATCTTTTATTTCCTAAAGTATTTGTTTCTTTGTCCTAAAGTATTTGGTGCATGTGTATTTACAAGTGTTACCTCTTTTGTTGGATTATTCCCTTAACTAGTATTTAATGACCTTCTTAGTCTCTTCTGATCAGTTGACCTTACAGTTTACTTTGTCTGAGAGTAAAATTGTTACCCTGGCTTGTTCTCAGAGTCCTGGTATACCAAATATTGTTTTTAGGCCTTTAATTTTTAGTCTATGAATACATTTTTAATTACATGAATTTCTTGAATGCAAACAACTATTGGATTCTGGGTTTGTTTGCTTGTTTTTTATGCAATCTGTCAATATGTATCTTTTGACTGGGGAATTGAAGCCATTATCATTGAGAGTTATAGAGAAGTGCCACTCTTTTTCTGTTGATGATTCCTTTTTCTTTTTTCTTTTCTTTTTTTATCTATTCTGCTTGCTTGATGTATTCATTCCATCTGGATTGTTGGCTTTGTTGTCTCTATTTAGGATATTCTTGAGTATTTTCTAGAATGCTAGTTTGGTGTTCATAAATCTCTTCAGTTGTACTTTTTCATGGAATTTCCTTATTTCTCCAACTACTTTGCAAGAAAGTTTTGTTATACAGATACGCTAATCTGGGTCAGAAGCTTCATAAAGGCCACTGTTTTAAGTCTTTGATCATATTTATAATAACTACTATTAAAGTCCTAATTCTAATTGGTCATCTCAGGGTTGTTTTCTTTTGATTGCTTTATCTCTTGATGATGAGTCAAACTTCCTTTCCTTCTCACAATTGTTATGATGTATAAAACACTGCTGATATTGTGCTGTGGACACTCTGGATCTTCTGAAGAATGTTGATTATTCTGTTGCACCAGGCAGTTTCTAGGCTGGACTCAAAACTCAAAATTCTGCTACCCAATTGCGTGGAATGATTGAATCTGCCTAGTCATTTCAGCTCTTCACTCACTGCTTTACAGTGAGAATTGTGGAGCCTCCCGAGGATGAGCCAAGACTTTGGACAGTTTTTTTCAAGAGAAAAGCTCCCCTACATTTCTGTTTTCAGTTGACCTACAGTATTTCACATAGAATTTATCTTTTGTCCAGAATTCATAATTATTATCTGTAATATGATTATTTTGATAAGAACTTTCTCCACTTGTATTTTTTAAATATTTTTCTTTTAAGGTCGCTATTTTACATTGATATTTACTTTTAATCTTAAAGAAGATAAAAATATTCTTCCTTAATTTTTAACTATTTAGATTACCTAAGAAATAATAAAGATATGTTATTCTTCAGTTTCACGGCAACTATTTCCTTACATTAGAAAATATAGGGTATAAATTTTGAAATGCTTCTATGTTGTTATACATGTTTACATTTGGTTGGAATTATTTTGCAAGTAGGGGAAAATATGTTCTCTTTAGAGGAACAAGTAAATGTAATTTTTTTTTTCATTTGGAAGATGGCATTACCTCATATATTAGCTCAGAAATCCACAGGGTTTATAACCACGTGCAGTGGAACTCGTGAAAGCAATGTGTTGGCCAAAACCAAAAAGATTCATCACAATTTCTGGCAACTGAGAAATCTGTAAGTTCTAACTCACTGAAAAATAAAAAAAAATCATTATTATGTAGTGCTCACAGAGTACTACTAAAAGCCAATTACAGTACATGGCTTTATACAATTCCCCTCCTTAATTTGTAATTCATGTGATACTGGTCTGGTATTCTACATTCTTCAAAGAGGCCAGTTGTAAGTTCACTGAAGAAAAGCAGGGCTCACAATTCACAATAGCTAAATTAAAGAAGTGGCCTATTTGCCCATCAACAGATGAATGGATAAAGAAACATGATTAGTTTCTACCCAGTCATAAAGAAGAATAAATTTGAGTCATGTGTAGAAAAATGGATGCACCTTCAGACCATAAAGCTACATGAAATAAATCAGGCATAGAAGCTTAACTACTGCATGGTTTCTCTTAAATCAGAAACCCAAAATAAAGATAATTTAAAGAGTGAAATAAAAGAGAGTTGGTAGGAAACAGGGAAATGAGTACAGGAATATGGGCAAGGGAGAAGAGGAAAGTACGCTGGGGGAAACGCAAGTAAACAACGATGTGATGTGTATATGTACGATTCCCCAAAGTGAATCTAATTATGCATCATAAACATATACTAATAGTTAAAAAATAATTTTTTAAAAAGTAAAGCAGTGCTAAGAACAGCTCCAGTGGACTTAGGATATCATCTGATCTAATCACTCTGTCCTACAGATGAGGAAACTGAGGACCAAAGACAGGAAGCTTATTCAATGTTGAAAAATTAAGTAATTGTCAACAATAGCAGAATCCAGTCTAGAGCCAAAAGCTTGTTCTGGTATCTTACACTAGCCCTCCTAGATCTTGTTAAAAAATAAAGAAATTTTTTAATTTATCAAAGACAAAACTTTTTAGGAAACACAAACAAAAATCCACAAATTCTGCTTGGCATTACTCACATTTAACCTTCCTATACTATTAAGGTGGAGAGAGAGCTACTCCGAAAGAATTGTTTCATGAACAATTAATGAAGTTGTAAATAGTTTGCAATATGAAAAACTATAGAAACTCTTACTGAAGTTTATAGGCATCACTCATCACCTTATACTGTCAGAATACCTGTATCCTTTTAAAATTTCTTTTTATATCTTTCAGTTCCACATTAAACTACTCACAGGGGACCTACGAGATCCTAAGGCGGACCCCAAGACGTGCTAAGTTCTAAGTCTTAATTTTTCTGAAGAAATGTTGAAAAGAAAAAGAAGTGGTGGTTCTCTTATCTCTATGATATACTGCTACCATGAGATTTTCCATAAATGCCAAAGCAAGTCCTATGAGATCATCAGTATGTTCCTATCATTACTTTATATAATTATAATAGCTCCCTCCATGGAATTCAACTAGCCAGATTCTAAGCTTCACATCATTATTTCTTCTTCAAAGAAATAATCACATTTTAAACCAAAGAAAAGAGTTTGTTCATATATATAGGAAATACACACACACACACACACACACACACACACACTATACATACATGTAACAGTCATTGCATAAGGTCTTAAGAATGAAATCAAGAGAATAATTTGCAAACATTTTTACTGGCAATGAAGAGCCCATGAAGGTAAAACATAAAAAAAAAAAATGTTCTCAGCAAGCGTATCCTAGCTGCCAATGGGGGGTGGGGGAGTTCAGTCCTGCCAAGTAAATGTTTCAAAATGCTTGGATTGTTCTAACTGGGTAATTTTTTTCAACTGTTTCCACTAGGCAGTAAATAAAATCCCATTGGAGTTCTTGAGCAACAGGCTATCTCACTGAATGGGAGGGAGGGCAAGGAGAGGAGCAAGCCAGAAACATTTGCATTTAACCATCTTAACTGCTGTAAATCAAATATTTGACTTTACTCTCTTATTTCCCTTTGAAAATACATGTACATGAAACAAAGACTTGATTCAAATATTCTAGGGGCTGCTTAGAATGTTACGAACAAAACCCAAGTTTGCTGAAAGCTATGTTCCACTCCAGAAAACATCTACTAGCCTAGGGTAGGTACCAGTTCTTCTAATGTCTGATGCCCTGGGGCGGGGCTCCTACTTGTACCCTTTGGGTATTCTTCCCTCTACCTGGACAGGAATGAAAGTAGTAGAAAAGATTAAAAGGGATTGAAACCTGAAACCTCTACCTTAAACGGAAAGAGCCTAGATCCACGAAGCATCCCATTAAGGGCAGTTAGGATTTGTACAATAAAGAACAAAATAAAACGGCCAGGGTTGTTACTCAATGGCAGAGTACTGGCCTGGTATGTACAAGGCCCTGGTTTCAATTCCCAGAATAACACACAAAAAGAATAAAATACACTGGCAGAAACAGATGCAGGTAGGTTGGAAGGGTGGGGTAGAAGAGGGAGAGAGTTCAGACAACAGATATAGAGACTTTCTGGAGATAGCTGCTATGTGCAATTCAAAAGCAACAGGAAAAGAGGATTTCAAAGTTTTCTGCGGAACCCAAGTGTTCCTCAAATATGTTTTCCATTACCTTCATTTAAAGTAAAGTTGCCTCTACATTCCACCTTTGAAACATCCTCCTGCTATGCTATTTATTCCTCCAAGGAAAAAAATATTCACCCAATTATTTGTACACAACATAGACAATGAGAGTGTGGGGTAGCAAGTCAGAAGGCAGGGAGTACAGAGTAATCCAGAAATCCTAAGGTCTGATGTGGTCAACAAGTTTACAAGTTTACCCCAGAATTCTATACTTCTCTTCTTTTCTTCAAAGCCCAGCCTGAAAGCTTTGTGAATTTTATAATTTTGCATATAAGGCTACCTTTTCAAAAAATTTATAATTTAAAAAACTACCATGAAATACTACAGCCTGTCAAAGACAGATAAAACCCAGTAAAGAACAGAACCAATAGATCCTTTACATGTGGGATAGGTAGATGGGTAGGGTTAGGGTGACAGAGATCTTTGAGTCCCTTGAAATTGCGTGTGTGTGTGTGTGTGTGTGTGTGTGTGTGTGTGTGTGTGTTTGCACAATATGTTTTTAGCAGATTCATACAGGGGTCCACAATTTTTAAAACCTGATAAATAACTGTGAAACTAAGTAGTTTATTACTTCACATATCCTCCACATTGGTGATGAGAAACTCAAAATGCAAAAAGGCAAAACACTCTTCACTATCACACAGTTAGAGGTATGAATATGTGGTCAGTGATGTTCCTGGGAATTGGGGATAGGGTGAAAACCTCCTTCCCAAAGCAACAAAGAAGGCCTCTTTCTGAGAACATCAGAAGGAAAAAATCATACTGAAAGTGAAAGCCCATCAGCATCAAGGAGAGAACAGACAGTTTTCCTGGAAGGGCTCAGAAGGAAAATTGTGAAACTGGACGGGATACTGGAAAATCCAAGCCCAAAGGACACACATAGGGCAGAGGTCCTGAGGACAGAGGTTTCCTTCTGGCAACCCAGTCAAGCACCAAATACCAAGGAATCTTTCCACCGTCACTCTATATCTTATAACTCTATGTTATACTAAGGTAAAAGGAATGCTTTGCTTCCACCCAGAAGTGTTTAAAAGCAGCATTCATTCAACTGATATCTACTGATAACCAGGTACTGGAGATGCAAAGATAAAACAGCAGAGAATGTTGAAGAGGCTCAGACACTGGCTTGAGTCCTCTAGGAACCCCAGCTCTCCAGGCACTAGGCTCAGCAGCCTAAGAGTTAGTTCAACCTCTGGCTCAGGTGCTTAAATCAGTAAAACAGAGAGAACTTAGAGCACAGATCTGTTACTCCTAAAAGGCTATGGTTCGGGATGTGGAGTGTTCCCCAAAAGTCCATGTGTTAAAGTCTTGGCTGCCAGCCTGTGGTGCTGCTGGGAGCTGGCAGAACCTGTAGGAGGTGGAGCCTCGTAGAAGGAAGTGAGCTCACTGGGGACATGCCCTGGAGGAGGACATTGGGACCCCAGCTGATCTTCTTCCTCTCTCTCTCTCTCTCTCTCTCTCTCTCTCTCTCTCTCTGTCTCTCTCTCTGCTTCCAGGAATCTTGCGCTGCCACACACTCCCGGCCATTATGTACTGCCTCGCTACTGGTCCAAAAGCAGCAGATAACTGACCATGAACTCAAACTTCAAAACCAGGGGCTATAATGAATCTTCTGACATGTTAAGTTGATTATGTCAGGTATTTTTTTTTCACAGCAACAAAACTCCTACTAGCATACACAGTATTTATTCCTAAGTTACTCAGAGACCAGAGGAGAACAATTCACTATATTTCCAAAAGGACCAGAGAGTTCTGTCTGGTGTACAGCCAGCACACACCAAAGAAATCTGTACCCTACCGAGCACTGCCAATGGGAGAGCAGCAAACATTCATGTTTGTGAGCGCAAGCACAGAATTCACACAGGTTCCTGGCACGGACAGAGAGTCTCCCTAAAAGTGCTACTACACAGATGTGCAGCACTCCTAGATGTCTGTCAGGCACAACTAGAGTGGGCACATGGCGGGCAGAGGTCTGCCGAGCAGCTTCTTCTCAAGTGATGGGTGTCACTGCATGCAGGTACATATTTCCACACTGCCCCAGGAGCCACCAAAGCGGGCGGGGGGGGACTTACATAAGTCATTCTTTTTAAATCCTACTTCTTCTACAGCAAGAGCTTTCTTTCGCCTCACAGAGCTGTGAAGAAATGATACTGAGTTATATTTCACTGCCAGAATTTAGAGCTAGAGTCAGACTTCTCTGTGTGTGCTACCCCATGCTGAGCACCACCTCCACCTCAACCCTGCCTTTGAAGACAGCAAAGATGGTGAGCAGAGAACCCGGACTTATTCTGATCTCCCTCCCCACTAACTCATACAACCTTGAACAAGTCACGTAAGCCTGCGATTCCAAGCTCTACAATGGGAATCAAAACAGTAGTGACCTCCTGATAGTGTGATGAGGATAAAATGGGTAAATCATAAAAGAGAATTTAATGTAGCGTCTGATGCAAATACAAAGGAAGCACTCAGTAAATGCCATCAATTCTCACCAAAGGAACCCCCTTCACATAGCACCCAAGAGCTGAGATTGACAACAAAGGCGTAAAGAACAGGTCTGGTATACATCTGATCCTCATGAGAAACTTTGGACCACTAAACATCTCTGGTCCTACCAAGTGAGTTACCAGTGTGTTATCAGTTGTCAAGGGATAAGGGATAAGCTTTCAACCCAATGACAATGGACAGAAAAAGTGTCTTTAAACTCTTTTCTACTCCAGAGAATCATTCAAACATGACACATTTCACACAAAAAGAGAGCAAAGGAAACAATGGAATGACCCTAATTTTCCAACTCTCTCCAGCCACAGAAATTCAAAGTATTTCTCCACAAGAAACAGAAATTTCTTAATAGGGGAAAAAAAACCCTACCAGAACTACCAGAATGTAGGTTAAACTCATATGAGACAAAAAATGTCAACTAAATTTCATTTCAATAATCAGTCAATCGAGTTTATTTTGATCAAGCTACTGGCAAGAGTTCTATTCTCGTATGACTGTAACTATACCAACTAAGAGTGTCTGCTGCGCTCAGCATGGATTTATTGAGTATGTGCTTACTGTCCTGTTTGTATAGCAAATGATAGCTTTTTAAAACAGGTAAACACATCCATGAAAGGAATCCCTAATATTAATCAAAACCACCAGCCAAGAACTTACAAAACTCAAGTACTTACTGTGTATTCACAGACTAGTTAGTTATAGCTGTTTCAAAATAAGACTTATACAATGAAACACAATTTTTATCTGGACACACATATTTTGTTTGTTTGGGTACCAGGGATCGAACTCGAGACCTTGTGCTTGCAAGGCAGGCAATGGCACCACTGAGTTAAATCTCCAGCCCCTGGACACACAGATTCTTATCTGTATACACATTTTGTTTTGGCAGTGCTGGGGATTGAACCCAAAGCCTCACACAGGCTAAGCACATCTTTACTACTGAGTTACACCTCTAACCCCTCGGTATCTTCAAATTATGCCTTCCTGGGTGACCTAGACAAAGTCGTTCAATTTCAGCCTGATAATTTTCCATTCTGTAGGCTGTCTTATGTGCACTGTAAGATACAGGCAGCTCTCCCGGTCTCTGTCCACTACAGGCCAATAGTATACCCCAGGTCACCACAGTCAACAATGTCTTAGAATTGACAAATGTCATTTGGTGAGAAAAATCACCCTGCTTGACAACACTAATGTAAGACATGACTAAGTCTCTGTCTGAAGAACACTAAAGAAAACAGCAGAAATAATTATTTTATATCCTATGATGTGCCAGGGACTCTGAGGCAGTAGGTATTCCACCTGCATCACCTCCAACCTCACAACCACAGTTTGTCCTTGTAGAAGATCTGGCCACAAAGCAGTCTTTGTAGCTCCAAGCCTTAAGCTTTATCCACTTCATCATGAATTTACTATGCAGCATGTTAAAATGACATACAAGTTCCCAATTCCCTTTTTTTTTAAGTTTCATCTATTTAAAATTAAGTCCTAATCTGTACTCCTACACCACATACTTTACTCGAGTCATATCCCATTTTTGAAGTTCCTTCATTTCTCAAAATACTGGTAGTAATCAAAACATAAAGTAAATTTAGTTCAAGCTGTGCAAATTAGGGAAACGTACAAACAATTAAGACAAAGCACATTCTGTTTGGATACACCCCACTGGCCTTTTACAAAGTGACTGCTACCACTTGCATTCTGCTGTGGGCAAAGCATAGGGGAAGAGATGAGGGTGAGGGTTCTAACAGCAAAAGAATCTAATTTCTGGGAAAAAACAAAAACAAAAAAAAATTTCTAAACAACCAAAAATAAATAAATAAACGGCTGAGGATGTAGCTCAGTGGCACCAAGCCTGCCTTGCAAGTGCAAGGTCTTGAGGTCAATCCCCTATACTCAGGCAGGGGGCGGGTCTAATTTCTGGGCTCAGGTTAATATTTATTAAATTCCCTCATTGTGAAATTAAAATTAGTTCCCTCATCCTCAAACAGAATGCATAACATATTCCATGAGACTACTGGAGGAGCAAAGGAAACCATCATTTTGAGAGGACTTTGGAAATGCTTACAGGGGAGGTAGACGCAACACCGGTGAGACTGTCCAGCATCTGTATGTCCCGAATTCCACATGACAATAAAACTGGAGGCCAAAGAAGCCTCAAACCTGGCGAATTTCTTTTTACATCTATAGCATGTACAACACCACGCAAATAACCACAAGATGGAGATAGTCTCCCACCAATTAAATAAAAGGCACAACATGTTACTCCATTTTCCTTTGTCAAAATTTAACAAGAAATGGCACAGGGTCTAATAATATAAGGAAGTGAAAATTATTTTGGGTGCTGAGCCAACAGAAACTGGTGCGTGTGGAGGTGAGGCTCAAACTAAGGTTGCTGCATACACTAAGCGAGTGTTCTACCACTGGGCCACATCCCCATCCTAAAACTTACCTTCCTAAGAATTAAAAGATATCAATAAAGCCAGCAAAAATAATGATTTTCTTAAAGACAAAAATTAATCAAAGGATTGCATTACAAATGCTGGGCAGTGCTACCCAGAGGTCACAAAGTGGAACTCTTGCAATGAGGAAATAAATGACAACGCAACACAAAAACATCAGGAACTTACCTATCTATCGGGCTCCTGTATATCACCATAATTACAAGGTTATAACCCTGAGAATTCAGTCAAGCTCATCCTACTCTCAAAAGTCAGCTGCTACTCGTAATGCTCACCACAGCAGTGTCAAACATTAGTCAGTCCTGGTGCACACTCACTTCTGGACCCAGTTCCAGTACCTGGACTTCTGCAGCATGAAATCCCACTCAATGGACACCTATGCTGGTAAGCTACCTCGTATCTCTATTCTTGGAAACTGAACCTGCCTTGTTCTTGATGTCTCCTCCCTCAGGAACTCACCTGTAAATGTCAAGCAGTTATACCCCATTGCTTACTGACAATCCCCTTCTGTGCCAACAGAGTACTTGCTTCACAATAGACAAATGCATGTAAGACACTTGGAACAAAGCATGACACACAGTAAGAGCTAATAATAACTGAAGGTTTGTGGCTATTACTACTGATGTTCTAACTCCTGAATATTCAGCCCATACATCAGGATCCCATTACTCAAAGAGGGATCATCTGCATGGTACCATTTCACCAGATGCCCAAGGACCCTCTGAGTACCACGGTCTGCCTCCCAAGTCGTATTTCTCCCTATAGATGCAATGAGTTTGTCCCTCCCAGAACCCACCACCCAGAAGCCGGGACAGGCCAGATCACGTCCACCCAAAACAGAACCAAAAGTCTAAAACTCAGCCCAGAATCATGGCAAGGAACACAGACCTTGGAATGAGTTAAAAGTTGGTCTGAACCCGGCCCTGTCTCCTGTGTACGCATATTGCTCGTGTTCAAGTGCCTATAATATTCTACACTTCGGTTTTCCATCCACCACATAAGACAATAACCATTCTAAAGATTCCAGACACTAGCAGTAAAAGGGTTATTATAAGCACAATGCTTCACACACACACACACACACACACACACACACCACTCAGCCTGTAGCCATTGCAATTGTTGGCTATATTATTACTGTACTCCTAAGGCAAGGATGCATGTAACACCTTGGAGTAAAATATCAAGACGCAGAACCAGAATTCCCCTTCTAGAAATGGGTCCTGAGATGACGTTCAGAGGAGGTGGCAGCTGCATCTGGAGAAGGTATTTGTTATCCTTCCTAACAACAAGAAGGATGCTCACTGATAAAACCCTGGACAATGTATTGGTTTCCTAGGGCCGCTGTAACAAATCACCAAAAACTGGGAGGCTTAAAACAACAGAAACTCATTGTGTAACAGTCACCCAGACCAGAAGTCTGAAATGGAGAGGACAGTAGGTTGCCTCCACAGGCTGTAAGAGAGTCCTCCCTTGTCTCTGCCAACTCTAAGGACTTCAGGAACTCCTTGGCTTGTGGCTACCTCCCTCCAACCTCTGTCGCCATCTTCACAGTCTCCTCCTTTCTCTGTCTTCTCTTCATGTCTTACAAGAACACTTGCCACTGGACTGAGGGCCATCTAAATTACGGTGATGCCATCTTCAGAGGCTTACCTTATTGTTCCAGTAAGGTTCCAGTCACAGGTTTGGAGAAGAAAATGTGGACATATCTTCAGGGAGAGACATCATTCAATCCAATAATGGCTGGAAACCAGAAAGAGCCAAGTATCTATCGCAGAAACCAAGTTAAATGAACTATGAATCACGGTGGCAGCTGTGAGAGGAGCTGAGCTCCCTGTGGTCAAGGAGAGCATGATGAGGTGCAGAGAGAGGCTGTCAAGGGTGGTGACTCACTTTGTATGCCAAACCTGCTGAAGAGTTTTTTTATTGATCCCCCCGCAGGATATCCAAAAGAGTTCCCAAAAACCAGATTACTGTGATAGCCTGGGGTCCCTAAGAGTTCCCTACATGAACCACCATGAGAATAAAGGCAGAAGTGTTCAAGATATTTCCTTCTGGCAGCCCCTTCTCGGGCTCCAGAAGCCTGTCTGCTTCACGGTCCCTTTCACCACTTCAAAGCCTCTCTCCTGCCTGTCTCTCCAGAAGAGGCCAATGAGAACTAATTAGGTAATCAGACACAGCTGAACATTTAAAAGCATAAATGCCTATCTGGGCACACAGGAAAAAATTTGATACATGTATGTGCTGCAAATGTGGAATCATCAAATTTCACCAAGAAATTTTCTGTGTTTCTGTAGCCTACAAAAGTCTTCTTTGTCTGCTATTTTTTAAGAGTCACAGAGGGCCTTGGAGAGCCACAGCTCAGCCTTTGAATAAAATGAGAAAGCATTTCCAGACATGAGACTCCTCCACCTGTAATGCAAAACTCCAATCTCAGCAAGGTCCTCCCAAGTTAATGAACTATTTATTACCTACTGCAGAGCCCCCAACCTTATTAGAGTAGCTTCCTATTTTGGAGTATCCAGTGTCCATTCTGGTTAAGAAACCCATTAGACATTTAGCTTTCTCTGACAGTGCACTAGGCAGTCATGAAATCAAAGAATGTGCCCTCCCTGAATCACCTTCTATAACTTCCTTTTCCAGTGACTAATCTTGACCTCACAGCTTCCCAGAGGGTGACATTCTTTAGTAAGGACAGCCCCGTATAAGGTAAAATATAGATAAGCAACAGTCAAACCCTTGAATGAAGCCCACAGGACATGAACTGTACCAGCTGCCCCATGTTCTGTGTTAAGGAACCTCCCTGGAGCACAGGAAATCACCCAGAAGAACATAACAGGAATCATCTCAGGGGGTCCCTGAATCCAGAGTCCCCCCACCCCAGATACCTCCCAGCGCCATCAGGTGAATCCTCCCAAAACACAAACCCCCCATGTGTCACACCCTGGCTCAGAGTCACTCAAAACTTCGCGCTACACACCTGCCCCCATGAGTCAGAGCCCTAAATTTGATACCTAAGATTCTTCAACTAGGACCCAGCCTATGGCATAAGAGAAGACGGTATTTTTGAAACACGACCCAGTGGGGTGGGAGAGTTGGCAATCGCCTTTCTTTCCTTATTCAAGCTAAGAATCGGTCCTTTATGTCCATTGTCTTTGGAGAAGGATGTGGCTAGGAAGAAACAGAGCTTCCAGAAGTCAGAGCCACAAATGGGAGGTGGTTCTCATATGTAAAAGGACTTACTGCCAGGTTCTACCAGAACCAGGAGGAGACTTCATCAGGCAGGACAGAGAGAATGGGACGTAGCAGTTGCACGTTCATAAGCAGAGCTTCTGGCAAAGAGACAAAATCCAAACAAAGAAGGGTTTTACGGTAGGTCTGAGCATCCAGGAGCCTCACACAGATTCTCACTCAGCAAAGAACCACAGGCCGGAAGGACTGGGATGTTTTATGTCTCAAGAGCAACTTTCCTGAGACAACAACCAATACCAGATGCCCGCCTAATGACTTGGCAAATGGAAGATTCTAGAACCACATGTGAGGTAAAAGGAAGAAAAAACAAGTGTTTCCTACAGGGTGGTTAGAAATGAACTTGAAACATAAGTTGAATTATTTTTTTAATCAGTCATATTTCTGTCACTATCAACTCTGGAGACTGATTCCTTCCCACTACACCAGCTTTTTACCTTTTTCGCAGTAAAATTTCTTGTTTAGAACCAAATTTGTTAAGAAAGTCCAGGTCCTTTATAGCATTACAAACTCTAAGATTTCCTACCCTAATACACTTGAGCATGGCAGTCCGTCCACAGAGAGTGCCTTTCCCACAACCTTTTATCCATTTCCTCTTACCCAACCTTTAATTCCAAGCTATGCTGTTTGGAGGAAGCTAAGGAAAAGAGAAAAAGAGTGTGTGCATGTGCACAGAGAGACAGAGATACACCGTATGGATACAGGTATGTTACATACATCAAGTCACACATTTATGTGCATGTAGAAAGTACATGAACAGAGTGTGCATATACATTCGTGTGTAAGCTTCACTCCAGGACAAATTCTGTGTGTGTGTGTGTGCGTGCACGTGCGTGTGCGTGCATGCGTGTGTGTGTGTGTGTGTGTGTGTGTGTGTGTGTGTGTGCGTGTGTGTGTGTGTGTGTGTGTGTGTGTGTGTGTGTGTGGCTGAGGACTGAACCCAGGCCCTCCATCAGGCTAGACAAGTGCTTTGCTAAGTTACACATCTAGCCCACAACAAATTCTTTAAAGGCGCACGGCATGACTTTCAGCTGAGATGCCAGTAAATCGTAATTATTCCATGAATAAACAAAGAGAAATTAAATGAATAAATTAATGAAAAGAAAGAACTGTTTGTCTCAAGTATGACAAATTTTTAATAATTCGATTTGTCAAGTTATTTAAGGCAGAAGAATCACAGAAAATGTTTTATACAAAACACACCACAGAGGTAGTACTAATGTATACTTTTTGAAAGCTTTTATTCAAAAAAACAGAAATTATTATTAGATTCTTGTCCTGAACACCGATATTATTAAAAGAACATTAGATTTAAATAGGCAAAAGAAAAATGAAGAGATCTTTAAGTAGGACTTCTAGATCTTTTCGAGGACTTAAGCAAAGGGGGATAATATTTGAAATCATGTGGAATGCCTTCTTCACATAGCAAAATCATTTATATTCTTTTTATTCAGGATATGGTGGTTTGGTCTACAACTAGAACACACAGAAAGAAAGGACAGCAGGTCAAAAAAGAGCAAAAAGGCGGGTAGATGGATTAAGAAGAATATGAAAAAAAAGCAGTCTTGGCAGAATCAACTGCACTGTTAGTGGTAACCACAAGAAAAGGATTAGATTTTTAAATTTCAAGAAAAGAGGCCTCAGTAGCACCGCACCTGCCTGACCAGTGCAAGGTCCTGAGTGAGATCACTGGTACCAAATAAAAAAACAGAGAGAGCGAACAG
>NW_022900914.1:13450953-13464076 GCF_012274545.1 Fukomys damarensis | reverse complement strand
ACCTTCCCTGTGACGGCAGCACCGTCAGCCTAGGTCAACCTGGAGGCCTTTAGAGGGGGTGAGACCAGAACTCGGAGGCTCCAGAAAACAGAGCTCAATTAATTACTTCCAAAATGCATCTCTGCAGGGTGTGCTGGCACAGGCATGCCTGTAATCCCAGCGCTCTGGGAAAATGGGTCAGGAGGATCACAAGTTAGAGCACAGCCGGGGCAACTCATCAACTTCATAAGACACTATCTCAAAATAAAATAAAGAAGGGCTGGGAGTATAGCTCAGTACACACTAAAGATGTGGAGTCACTGCCCTGTCCTGCGAAGAAAGGTCCCTGCAGTCAGATCCTCCTGACCAGGGCCAGGCTTCCATCACTACCACAAGCTTCGCGCTAAACATCCTGTCTTACCAGGTGGTAAGATCTGGAAGTCCTCAATAACCACACACACGTTCTTTCCATTAACTCCGGGTTTCCTACTGTGATACTATCTATGCATCAGTTCTCCAAACTGCATGATTTGCCTCATTTTTTTAAGATCCATGATCAGCTTGGACACGTGAACTGCTACAATCTCACCTGGTGGTTTTATTCTTTTAGGTAATATATCTAGAAATATCCAGAAAGCTTTCTTCACCCCTATGTCTGTGCTCCCATCTTACCTTCCTGCAATTCTGGTTTACTGATTTGTTTCTCCACAAAATGTTTCATCCTTGAGGACTGAAAACCTCACTCCATCTTTGTAGGTCATGTGAAGGATGCAAAGCAAGTACTCAGCTAATGCTGAAAAAGCAGAGTCACAATATTCACCAGAATCTAAGAACGGCAAAAACGATGAAAATAAAGTTCACAGACACAATGCAAAAAAATCTACCTCAATACCACAGAAGGGCAAAAATAATCACCTGGCTGAACTGACTAAATTATAATGAATTATACTAAATTATGCTGGGATGTTCTCTAAAGTTTCTACTTTTAAAAATAAATCTGAAATACAGAATTCCATTAAAATTAACTCAAACTTCCATTCGGCTAACAGTAACATTATTATAATTAGATTATAATCAAAACTATTGTGTTATTTTGCTTTTGATTAAATAATCATCCCTATAAAGTGTTCTCTGCTCTATTTTTTCTGACAATTAGTTCTGTAATTATTCCTGTTGCACAAGGACATATATAATCAAAATAAGCTTGCTTAAACATCAGTAACTCTGATGTCATTATTATAATTCACTCTTCCAACAGCACGGTTAATTTTAGCTAAGGTTTAACTGCTTCAAAATTCCAATCTGTACCCCTGGGCAAACAACTATATGGCTGTTTCACTAAAGGAGTCTGTCGATTCTATCTTCTGAAATATTTATTTGAGGGCCCACAGATTGCAGCCTCTCCATTTCCTCGGGAGAAAATGGTAGCTGTTTTCCCACCATTTCATGTGGCTTAATATATTGGTTGGGGCTGAGGAACACAAAGTTCATGCAGTTACACCTGCTATCACATTTCATGATTCATGGGCATCTCAACCCACTCCAAGGCTTCTATTACAAATAAGTGTCAGCCAAATTTATACATCAAGAGGTGACCTCCTCCACGCTCCGCAGATCTGCAACTGCACACTGGCATCTCCAACTGAACAAATGTCCGAAGCCAGTCCACCTCAAATTCCTCAACGGGGAACCCATCACCTCCTCCTCCTACAGGGTTCTCTTTTTCAGGGACCCCAGCCCACTGCTCACCTCTACCAAAATGATGCTGCAGTAAACGAGTTCTAAAAGAATGTGATTTATCAATACCACGACACTATAATTTCAGAAGAAATTCTCTTTAATAATACAACCTTTCAGAGTTGGCTTTGTCTTTAAATAAAATGAAGGAAAAAGAATAACGTCTTTCCAAAAGCAAATCAGCAAACAGAGGAAGCTTTGTATCACTCACAGTCATTCTTCGGAGTCTAAATTATAGCTGAGCTGAAGGAAAGAATTTAATCTGGCGATGCAACAACTTTCCCAGTAGAGAGGAGGACAGTACCCAGGCCATGGACAGTGTATATGGAACATCTACCCCAGTCACAAGGAAATTCAATACTCTCACAGCTGACCGTGGCCCCCTTCAGAATGTATAGCCTGTCTCCCGTATGTAACAGGGACTCAAACCACCACCCTAGCCCTAAAAGTATAGCTCCACTAGCAGAGGAGACAAAGACAGAAACTTACCTCTCCCAACCATTCACAGTCAAAATACACAACCCCAAACATATCCTGGATAGGCCTTTTCTTTCTTCTACTATTGTACAAAGCAGTAATCATTTCAATAACTCAAAGAGGCAGGAGAAAAATCAGAAAGCATCATTATCTATTACTGCATGCAAATAATTCAAGAGCTTAACAACATATACAATAACCAAAAAAAAAAAAAAAACAGATTCAATGTCTAAGAGGGAAAATTCATATTAGTTATGGGGAAAAATATCTTTAGGATGATTTGCCTGCCAAAGCACTTCACTCAGATACACCTGGAAGAGGATTTTTTTTTATCAGAATACCATCATGTTATAAGAAGTATGGATTGCATCACTTGTTCAGAGTATTAGATTTAATAATCCCCACTGAAAAAAGTAACACCCAGTAAAACAGGTAAATTGGTAACATGCTGTTAGATAACTTCAAAGGCAGATGTTGGTTCAAACACACAAAAGGCCATTTAAAAGGTTCAATTTTATAGCATATTATTCTTGCATCATGCCAAGAAAGTGGAAAGGAGTTTTTCATAAACATAATTCCAGCATAACTCTGATAGCTGAGTAAAGTCAATTTCTTTGACTGGACCAACAATTATTTCAGCTACCCTATGGAAAAGTATAAGCGCCAAGGTATTAATGAAGCCAACAGCCAACAAGGAACTAAGGCCTACCCAAAACCACGTGCGTGAGCTTGGAATTGGACTTGACTCCTTGGTCTTTGCCCACATTGCATATCTGCTCAATTGTCAAATACAGTGATACCTCGGTTCACAAACTTAATTCAGTTGCAACCAGGATCATGGCATGAATTCTGCAACCACGATGACAGAATTAAGTTCATGAACCAAGGTACCACTGTGTATTCATAAAGGCCATGAAGGGAAGATTACGAATTAGGAGTCCTCAACCTTGGCCATAAGGAACATTGGGGAAAAAACAAAAAACAAAACAAAACAAAAAAAACCTTCACTCACTGAGCTTCATTTAGACCTGTGGAACTCTCTCTACCTTGAGAATGGGACCCAATCATGGGTATTAACACAAAAAGCCCACAGGCATTTCTGATGCATAGTAAGAGTAAAAACTATTGCTTGCAGAATCTCTATTCAACCTGCTAATTAGCTGATAAGGAGAGGCTCAAAGCGATGAAGTGTCTGGGCCAAGATATCACAGCCAGTACCCAACTTGTTCTGACCCGGTCTCCTGACTACCAGATAGGTGTTCTTCCCACTCCACAATCCCTCTCTGTTGGGGTCTCCTCTGAGCAGAACACTAGGGGGAAACAACTGATAAAGACACAGCCCTGCCTTCAAGAAGCTAATTGGATGTGCAAATAACAAAGAAGCCTGCTACAATATGCCTCTCCCATAAGCTATAGGGTAAACCACAGAACAGAAGAGGGCTCCAGTTCTTAAAAATGAGGTGCGGTGCTTAGGCTTCTGGGAAGCTTCCAGTGTGGGTTGGCAGTCTTGGCACAAAACCACGGACAGTCAGAGTTACCCACTTGGGCGAGAAGCTGGGCAGGCATCACTTAAAAGAACACTTTAAGGAAATCTCAGCCACAATGGAAGTGAGGACCTGTGGTCACCAGTCCTGGCTAGCCACCCACTGCCTAACACCAGCTGAGGTTTCACCAGCATGCTGACCCAGTTCATTTTATCCTTCATTCAGGGCCACAGTCACCTTGCCACGGCCTTGGCCAAACTACCCTTGGCAGAACAACAACAAACAACTCCAGGTGGAGAAATGACAAACCATTCCACAGCGCTTTTCAAAGAAAAGAAAAGAAAAAAAACATAGTTCTTTCTGAGTTTGTTTTTCATGGACAAATGGAAAAAAAAATAAGTCCACCAGATACCAACACCTCTCCAAAAGGTTTCCCGCCAGGACCATGACCACTGGTGTTAAGAATGCGCGTTTCCGGCAAAGAAAATGTGACACATCATTGAGTTAAAGACAGGCCCAGCCCTGGCTGAAAAATCTCTGTTAGAACTGGGTTATGCTTTCACTGTACGAAGTTTAAAATAAGGGCAATGGTGAAGTCACATCCATGAGTCATTTTCTCTCCCACATGCTATGCTCACTTCTCAACATGACCCACGGGCCGAGTACACACAGGGCTTCCTCCGGATTGCAAGCTATTGAGAGCTCTCGGGAGAACAGAGGTCTACATTCCAAGCAAGCCGGAAGCACTTTACCCACACATCCTCCAGAGATGACCCAGGGAAACTAAGACTGCACCAAAGAGTAAAGACAATGGCATTTGTGAATGGGGGAAGAGTAAGAAGGTCGCAAAAAATTGAAGCATGACAGTATTCACTCTTGTTCTCTGCAACTGTTAGTTTCGGGAGTAGAAAACTGGTCTGTGCTAGGAATGAATCTAAATCCATGAAGCTTCAGAATAACCCCAGCCCAGGATTTCCAGGTTGTGTGCACGTGTGCACACGCAGCGCCAGCAGTCAGGAGGATCACGGTTACCCGATCCCTCTCCCTCTTCTCAGGCAGCACAAACTTTGGGGTGAGCAGTCTGTTCTGCCTACTGCCTTCTTAGAAGATAACACTATCTTCTACACCAAAAGGGCTATCCAGAGGGAAAGACAAGTATGCTGCTTGACCTGCAGGGGCCTAGAAATTGAAGGATGACAGCCAGGCCTGTGAAAAGGAGAAAGAGGGGCAGACTGTCGAGGGTGGTGTGGAGGCTAGGAGGGAGGAATCAGAGCAGCGAGCCAGGGGCAGCCTCCAGGGTACATGATTTTGCGGCCTCCAGGGTACATGATTTTAATTAAGAATATTCATCACTCAAATGGCATTTAGGAACCTATTAGGTACTCCGCTTGATAGCTTCCTTTTATCGTGTTACTATACTTCAGATTCTTCTTTTCCGATTGAAGTTGGGTAGAGGGGGCTGGGGATGGAGCTCAGTGGTGCTGCACCTGCCACGCAAGTGCACAGTCCAGAGTTTGACCCCGACCACCAAAAAAAGAAAGCTAGGTAGAGGGGCCGGGGATGTAGCTCACCAGTGCAGTGCCTGCCTGGCGAGTGTGAAACCCTGAGTTTGATTCTCAGTACCAAGACAGGAAAGCAGGAAGGCAGAAGGCAGGAAGGAAGGAAGGAATTCATCAAATGCACAGTTAAATGGATTTTGAAATACGAAGATTTCCTTTGAACAACATTCATTCCAAAAAGCACTCTAGTACTTTGTTTGAGCTAAGAAAATATATCTCAACCACAGATTGGTTTGGGAATAGAATGCTCAATACTTTAACTTTTGACAGCATAGAAAGTATATAAAGCAACTTGGCTAGTGATTCAAACAACGCTCACATATAAATTATTCCAGTGTTGTTTTGTATATAATCACTGCTTCTTCTTATAGTCTATGTTGAATTCATTATCAAATACGCAGTAAAAGCTAATTTCCAGCATCATTTAGTATTTAATAATGTAACTAAAGGTACTTACCATGTTCAGAAAATTTTTTAATCTTGACCTGAGCTGAAGGGAAAAAAAGAAATGACTTTTGCTTTTGCTAAGCCATCAAACTGTCATATGATAAGACAAGTCGGAATACTCAGCTCCTGTTTCTAATAAAAATTCACAGGATTGACTACTTTAAATCTGAAAGATGAAGTAAAGTTCATCATTGGCAGCAAATTTTCAATAACATAAAGCAAACAAATAACTTCAAAGTACTTGGTGATAAAACAAAAAATAGTTATAGATTTTAAATATACTGCATTTTCACAAGCTCTGTGCAGCTTATCAACTAAGCCTTTTTTTTTTCCCCACACGTTTGTAACACTGTTAGTTGTAAAACATCTTGCTAGATTTCACTTCAGATTGTATTAAATTTGTGTTTTTTGGATAATATCCTAGCTTTAGACGTTCTAGACAAACTATTCATAGAGCCAAACTTTTCAGTCATTTGAAATTTTACATTAATCCCTCAAAAAAAAAAACAAATAAGCAGTATTAATAATTAGGGGTCTAGTAGTAATATCGACTCATCAATAACCAAGGAAAGCCACTCAAAACTTATTTGTTTTATTTGACTAATGACCTTGGGCCAACCTAAAGCCCTCCCCTCCTTGAGCAACTGTTATCTACTGAAGGTTAAGAGTCTTAATTTTGCATTTCCTGGACATAGTTCTTCAGTCACCAATTCACCATTAATAATAAATGACTTTTCTGGTTTGGCTAGCACAGGAGTCACTCAGAAACAATTTATTAACAATTTTATCTTCATTCTTTATCTTTGTCCAGAAATTTAACAAGATACTCGGTCTTAAATTTTCAAGTTTTTCATCATTAGTTCCTGTGAGTTGGCAATACTGCGACAAGTACGAGGTGTACATAAATAAGACATTATTGACTATAATAAAACACTATCACTAATTCCCCTCAAAACACCACCCTCCCTCCCTTCACACACACACATCCCATCATGCCTGCCACTTTCTAAAGCAGTTCTCGTGGTCCTGTTTATGCTTCGACTTGCACTGCCACGGCTGCCTCTTCCTCACTCAAATCATCAAAATGCTTCTGGCAATTTCTGTCAAATAAAAACGTTACGTCAAGTACTCATCCACCTCATTCACCAGATCTGATACCTTGTGACTTCTGGCTCTCCTCCAAAGTTCAAATGAACATGAAAGGTGAATGTTTTGAACTGAATCAAGAGAGAGAGGCAGCTATGACAGCACAACTGAAGACACTGCTGAGATTCCGTGAGAGAGCATATCCAGAACTGCTTCAAGAAAGCGGTGAACGCACACGTGCGTACACACACACACACACACACACACACACACACAAAGTGTGTTCAAAACGAGGGCAAGTACAGTGAGGAAGACTAACAGCAATACAACTTTTAAATATTCACCATATTTTGAACATATTAAATATTCACCACATTTTGTAGGCATGCCACGTAAGTAATTTAATGTTACTTTGTAGTTTAATGTACAATATATTTCTTTTGGCACAGTCATGATCTCATCACACAATAAACAGAATGCATTGCCATCTAATTAAAAATCAAAATAACTCAATATCCCACTGTGCCTTTAAAGCAGTAAATCTCAAGCCCAGTTCTCTCATCTTACCATCAAGGACATGCTCTTAACAATAAAAAACAAGCAAATGTTGTTGTAAGGCGATAGACATGGAACTCATAACATGGCCCAGTAATAACTGCACCACTGCGCTCTGCAGTGTGCCAACGAGCAGAGCCAGTGATGAAAGACTTGTCAGTCACTGTCGTAACTCCTTACCTCTGCTCCAATGGCAAGGAAGCTGCTATTTCTGATCAAAAATACCCCACAGAATTGACTAAGTCTAAGAGAGGAAACTACCATTTGATATAGACAACTGTAAAAGAAAAGCTTGCTGTGTACCAGTAAAACATAATTTATGGCACTGAAATTTAAAGTTCATATTATTTTCACATTATATATCACAAAAATTCTTTTGTTTCAATCACTCAACAATGTAAAATAACAAAAAACCTTAGTTTATGGTACATACGAAAACAGATGCTGCCTACTGTTTGCCGGCCCCTGATCTAAAGGTATGTTTTCATCAGTATAGCAATGTCACTACCAGCGTCATTACCCCTTTTACTTGTTGAGAGTGGACAGAAGCACACTGGTCCATGAAGATGATGAAGAAATGTCAGCACAAAATGAAGAAGAGAGGTGTTCAAGATGCCTCTGATAAATGTTGCCCAACATAATTCTGCCTGCATTTACTCTGTTTACATCAGAGAATATCACAGATGATAATTCCTGACACCTGACTACAGGTCTAACTATTATTATAACAGCTACCATTGTATGAATTGACTGCCAATGTTCCAGGCTATGGCCTGGTGCCTTACATCTAATCCTTTCTCTAACCCTAAGTTCACAGGCATGCATTCTTCTTCCCTGATGAGAAAAAGTAAAAGTTCAGACAGGTTACATTATGTCCCTATGCTCCTACTTCTGATGCCCAGCAGGGCAGGAATTCAATCCAGGTATGTATGGATCCTTACCTACCACTCTACTGATGCACAGTCCAGGGAGGACACTTGGGCCATCTCAGAAATTTGCTCCAAAAAACAATAAATTGGGCCAGGAGAAATATGTCCTGTATCAAACAAAGGTCTTTCTACCTGGGAAGATAATTCTCTTTACCCAAGACGGAGGCTTATGAAAGACAAACATGGTTCAGAAGAGAAAGAAAAATCAAATTCTCTTTAAGCCAGCCACAACCTCTGAGAAAAGCAGGTACAGAACAGTGTAGTCTTATCTCCTTATTTTCCTCTATGAGTGGCAAGTTTGCAGGCTCTTGGCTTTGGAACAGTTCTATCCTTCCTAGGAATCTAGGCCAGAGAAGTAGGAGGGAGGAACTTGGAAGAGAAAGAATTTATGCAGTCTCTGCTCCCATCCCACTGAACAGCAAAAGGCTTCACACACAGGTAGCCTTGGCGTCTCCAAATAAGGAGGTTCCAATCTTCCAGCTTTCCCTGAATATGAGTGGAAGAAGCCCGGGTTAGAATGCCAGAACCTCTCAAGGAACATATCACAAATCCTTACTGACCAATGATATTTAACTAGCTGGCCACTGTGTCAACCAGATTTCTGGTCCCCCTGAAAAACCAAAACTTTGCAAAGGTCCGCCCCCCTGCACATATCCACTTACCCACTCCTTCAAAAACTCCACTGCTCATGAACTCATAAGTAAGTCTATTAATTCTTAACAGAATTCTGTACTCAACCATGTCTCCTAACCTAGCGCTCCCCAGTGTTTAAAGCCTGTTAATGCCTCAGGATTAGATAGGACACTGTCATCACCTGTATTTTACTAAAGGCAGAAAACAATAGAAGTGGCTCCTCAGGAGCATATAAATTTAACAGTACAAGTAAGAAAACAATTAAAATACCTGAGCTTTAATTCACTTTTCAATCTCCTGTTCTCCAGAGCCCTTTCAGAAGCCATGCATAATGCCAACAGTGTAAGAACTTCATGGAAAGGCAATTTTAAAGTTTCACACATCTTATAGGTAAAATCACATTCTCAAACAGTTTCTAAGTTTTAGAAATTCTCATTGACACATAAAGATTCTTATTAATAATTCATCAATCCAATAGACCAGTTATTGTCATAGACCAGTTATAAAGTTCCCTCACTATGCCAGAAGTTCAGAAGATGCACAAGGAGTACAAGACATTTTAAAATCATTCCCTCCAGGCGGTCATACATTATTTGGGAAGACAAAATAAAGAAAGAAAAGCAGAAAACGTCATGGCAGTATTGTGTGCCGAAAGCACACCAGATGGCTAACACGTCTTCCATTCCAGGGGTATTCTCTCATTATTCTGCAGCTAAGTATCTACACTTAATATATGACTACCAATTCGAGCCCTAGGAATTTAGAAAGGAAAATAGTCACGGTTGTGGGAGAGTACATAGGATGAGGAAATCTATAAAAGAAATGGGAGGTTTGAGCTATGCTTTGAAAAAGAGGTAGAATTTGGAGAGACAGAAGGGACAGAGGACGACATGCTATATGTGTGTTAGGGTTTGTGTCTAGGTGTCTCCCAAAGCCTCATGTGGTCATAGGGCTTCTTCAGGGGTGGCCAAATCTTGAGTGCGTGACACTGGGATTAAGGGCCTGTGATTACTCAATCAGTACACTGGTTTGGCACTGCCCTCACCCCCAGTAGTGTGGAGAAGGTAAAAAGAGCAGAGAGAGAATGTTAAGGCTTCCTTGTAGCTTTTGTTACAAGAAGAGTCTCCATGTGCCTCCTACAGTTCTGCATGTCTTTATCATAAGCTTCTATAGCAAACCATCTCCTCAAGAATGTCTGGATAAGTAAGTTACTCTCTCTGAAGCAAAGAAAAGATTTGTTTGCTGCACACACACACACACACACACACACACACACAAAGTAAGTGCCATTACCCTCTGTGGCAATGATCAGGCAAGGTTTGCTAAAGTGCCTTTTAGAGAATGCAATTCCTAAGCTCAGAGTTCCTCAGCTGTGACACAAACACACTATGTGAACACCATTTGCAAGGGCTACTCTGAATTTCGCCATTGGGCTTAGGGACTGCAGGGGTCAGTATAAACAGAAAGCTCTTGCTACAGCTATACGATGAATAATAACGTCCGTTGTCTCTGACACAGGATTCTTTTATCTTCTCTCATTGTGGATGAAACTGTGGTGAGCTAACACATTACCATGTGTGCAGGACAATGCCTCAAAACACTGTGGAGTTCTTAACGTACAACTGCCAGAATGATACGTAGTCACTAAGTTTAAATTAAATATATAGATATTTCTGGGCTGGGGATTTAGCTCAGTGGTTAAACCACCTGCCTCTCAAGCTCAAGGTCCCCCGAGTTCAATCCCCGGGACAAAAAACAAACAAACAAAAATTAATATTAATTTCTATGTATTAACAGCAAATAATTAGAAGATTAGAAGGGAGGACAGGGGAATGGAGAGAAAAAAAACCAAGATATGTTATGTAAAGGTACAGATCCTATGATGAATGTAACTGTATTGTTTACCTAAATTGTACCAATAAATAAAAAAAAGAAGATTCAATTTAGAATATATCGCATAAACACAGTATCAACAAGCAGACAATACTTAGGAATGCAGTCAACAAAAAATGTCTAAAGCCCTATAATGAGAACTATAAAACAACTAAAAGTAGAGATATGTGACGCCCGTGGCTGGAGGAGCATCATTAAGGTGCCAGCTGTTCCAAAAAAAATAATCCATAGAATCAGTTTTCAAACGCTGTTCCCAAAACCCTTAATAATCTTAAAAATAATTAAATTATATGGGTTACAGCTAGCAAAATTTGCTAAGACGAAAAAATGCTCATATATTATTTCAATGAACACGCTTATCAAATACTAACATTGCTGTTATTAAATTCTTCTTCTTAAAACAATAAAACTCATTGGGAAGATGCAGATTTTCGCAAATATCATTAATAGTTATGATGACGGCCGGATGTGCAGTTCTTCCACACTCCATCTGCTGCACATTAATGTAGCCTCTAGAAAACCCTGTGGTGCACCCTTGAAAGAATGAGAATGTAAAAGCAAATAACGCCTTACTACTTGGAGTCTGAAAAGGTTTTTTTGTTTTTGTTTTTTGTGGTTTTTTTTATTCAAGGATCAAACTCATGACCGTGCACTTGCGAGACAAGCAAGGCACCACTGAGCTAAATCCCCAGCCCTGAGAACAGTTTTGGCATGGGAAAACCCAGGAGTTCCAGACTCGAGGCATTACAAACTGTAATTCAACAAGGATTAAAAAAAAAAGAAATGGGTAAGTTGATTCTATAATTTATATGAAATACCAAGGTTCACAAATATTTTTAGAAAGCAGTTGTGAAAATAAACAACAAAAATAGAGGGCTATAGCTTCAGTTAAAGACTTACTGATGATGCTATCATACTCAAGACAGCAATGCACTTGCATAATCCAGGAATACATTAGCAGAATAGGCCACAAACTACCAATTAGATTAGCAAATATATAATCAATTGATTTCTGACAAAAGGTGCTAAAGCACTCTAATGGGCATTCTTTTCCAACAAATTATGATAAACTACCAGTATAAAAATTTTTTAAATCTACATCTTACCTACATTATACACAAATAGGACTCAAAATCAATTACAGAAATATAAAAGCCAAAACTGCAAAGCTTTTCAAATAGGAAAATCTTTATAATCTACGAATAGAGAGACTTAACAAATCAATGACAATGAATTAAACACCAATAAATTAGAATTTATATAAATTATTAATTTATGCACACCAAAAGACACTGCTAAAGAGACAATTCATAGACTAGCCACAGAGTTGGACAAAAACAATGGTATACATGTAAAAACTGGTATCTATAACACAGTATATAAAGATTTTTTTATCTTTATTGAAATGTCTGTGAAAATCAGATATTTCACAAAGAAAAATATACCAATAGTGAATGAACACATTAACTGTTATTCATGCTGGGCAAGGAGGGGCCTGTCTGAAACACCAGCCACTTGAGAGGCTGAGGATGGGAAGGTTACAAGGTCAAAGCCAACCTGGGCAATTTAGTGAGTGAGGCTCCATCTTGAATTCTAACAGGGCTGAAGATGTCGTTCAATGCCTCACACACTTGTCCAGGAAGTGTGAGGCCCTGAGTTCAATCCCTAGTACTGCACCCCACACACACACACACACAAAGTCTCACTAGTAGCCATCAAGGAAATGTAAATTAAAATCAGTGAAAATGATTACATGCTCAGAATGGTTAATACTAAAAAAGGCTGAAAATGTTATATCGTTGGCACAGATATCGAGCAACCAGAAACCTCAATGACTCTTAATGGAAATGTTAAAAACTAAAACAACTTTAGAAAAAGGTCTGGCAGTTTCCCACAAAACTAACTACACACCCAATGTTATGACAGAAATTCCACTCCCAGATATCCAACAGAATTAAAAGCCTGTGTCCACAAAAAGACTTGAACAAACCTGTTCATGGCCACTTTTACATTTTAGACCAAATTAGAAACAACTCAGGCATTCATCAACAGATGAATGAATAAGCTGCTATATATCTATACAATGGAACATAAAATACAAAAGAATGAACCATGCAAAAGTATGAACAAATTTTAAAAACAGTATGGTAAGTAAAAGAAACCTCCCACAAAAGAGTGTGAGTGTAATTTCACTTATATGCTCTATTCACTCCTCTCCTTTTTTGGTACCAGGGATCAAACTCGGGACCTTGTGCTTGCAAGGCAGGCAGCAGAACCACTGAGGTAAATCCCTGGCCATATGTTCTAGAATAATGAAAACTAGGGTTAAAAAAAAAAAAAAAAA
>NW_022900914.1:13434587-13450667 GCF_012274545.1 Fukomys damarensis | reverse complement strand
AAAAAAAAAAAAAAACAGAATAGCAACTGTCTCCCAGGTAGAACTGGCTGGGAAAAGTCATGAAAGAATTTTTCTTGGATAATGGTCCGGTTTTCTATCTCAACAGAGGATTGGATTATAAAATTCAAAGGATGCACACATTTGTGCATTCCAGTGTGCTAAAAATTCCACTTTTAAAAAACAGTACTAAGTAAATACAGCACTGCCCTAATTAAAGACATGCACGTTAAAGTATGTGAGTGAAAACTTACTGAAGATGTGTGCATATTAGTTTAAAAAGCATCACGCAAATTGAACAGACACTGTAGCTACAAGAAAAACACCATATTTGGTTAAAAACAAAATATCATAAATATAGATCACTTTGATCATCTTTGCCCTAATCAACTCTCAAAGTAATAGGAATGTACCTACCTTCTCCAGTATCTACATTTAGTATCAGGCAAGACATCTTTATTACTGTTTCATGGCCTGATCCGGGACAATCAAGTACATGGCCTCAGTTAGTTTCAGTTATGATTTGTTCAACTGTCTGTAAGAGCGACTTCATCAAAGATTTTAGGAAAATCACAAATTTTAATTTTTAAAAAGGTTGCAGAACAAGAAAATTCCAACTGCTATAATAGGTCGTGTTTAAAAAGTAAAAATCACACATGTGTAAATACCGGATAGTTTCTCTGGTGTGAATAAACTATAATAGTACCTAAGATCCTAATGAGATAACTGACAATGTGAAATAGGAAGAAAAGGGTGAAAGGTGTAGTGAAAGTGGGAAGGGTAGGGGAAAGGGAACAAGGGAAAAGAAAAAAATATGAGAAAAGGAAAGAATGGAAACAAAGTATTTGTAAATAGGGAAGAGAGGAAGGGATGAAGGGAGGGCAGGGGTAAGGGGAAAAAATGAGAACCCAGACCTGTCATGTAAAGGTACAAGATCCCAATGATGAATGTAACTGTACTGTCTACCTAACATGTACCAATAAACTCAATGAGAGGAAAAATAAATAAATAATAAATAACAAAATAAGTAAAAATCGTACTAACTGGCTTGATAACCAGCAGCCTTTTGGACCCTCTCTTGGTATTCTGAATACCAATCCATTCACTCTGGTCACTTTGTTTTTAAAGACTACAAATATTTAGCCATTGTATGTTTCTTTCCACGCACACATATCAAAAAATTTGCATTTTTAAATCAGTGCAGCCAACAGTATTTTAAAGTTCTTCTCCTCGCTCTATATCCCCTCTCACACCCACGCATCCAGAATGACTGAAGCACAGCCCCGACTGGCAAAATAATTGTGCCCACTGCTCCTCAATCACCCCCACTATTCCTGGAAAGCAACACATCGCCAAAACGAAACTAATACCACCCTCAATGCAGATATTCCCACAGAGATAGAGTCAAAAAGCTTTGCGTATTCTGCGATTCCAGTGAGTCTGAAAGGAAAGAAGGGAAAGTAAAGAGGGAAAGACTCCTGTCACCTCTGTCGTCTAGCCTCTCGGTATTTATTTCCGTTCACCTTCTTCTTTCCCGGTTTCAGAATCCTACAGTCTCATCTCAGCGTACAACAGGGTGTAAACTAACTTCAATAATCCCTGCTTTTAGCACTTGAACAGTAGAAGGATAAAATATGTGGGAGTGAAATGGAGTCTGCAGTTTAAAAATAGGTCCATGTGCAGTCCAAAGTCAGCCGGCAAGAGAGGACTAGGAAGAATTTTTGACACTGCCTGAACCAACATCTAGAAGAACTTGTATGTCATATTCCACATTTCTTCTGCCATTTTATTCCTTTTTTTTTTTTAAGAAGTAGAAGGCCAATCTGCCTGCCAAACTTCTAGAAATAGTTTGTCTTTCTCTTTTCTACACATCTGACGTCCAGACGGCATTTCTCTTCAGAGTTGCGTCTGATTTTTTTTTCCTCAGAAATTCATTCTATTTCTTTTTGTCAGTTCAAAACATTTATGCAAAAAATGTACCATCGCAGAGTTAGTCCCAAAAAGTCCATTATAGTTCCATGTAGAGGAAAACATTCCCTCGCACGTTCATCTATTACCCTAGATAACACGGATTTGGTATGTGAACATACGTATGCCTCTACCTGAATATATGTCCATGCATTTCCTCTTTAGATTCAGATTTTCTAACCACAAGTTCTTGATCCTGAAAACTAAGAGGGAGACTCTGACTCATTTGTTTTAGTCCTATAGAGGTTTTCTGTTCGCTATCTAAACTTCTCAGTTTAGCCCTTAGACAGGCCAGCACAGTCATCGCAAGACTGAACCAAAAAATGGGTCTCTTTAAGGTGTTTGAAACTAGAGTCACAGGCTCACTTGAAGTTTCCATGTTCATTCTTTTGATTTATGGGACTCATTATGGGGGAAAGCTGGAATAGTTTTCTTCTTTTTTCTTGGTTAGTGGCTTCAAAGCGCTATATGCTTGATTACCCAACTACATTAAAACTAATTTAAATCATCACTTTAAGCACCAGTGTGCTCAACAAAGCAGAAAATACCCTGAAATCCAAAATATATGTTCACATTCTATACTTAATAGGATACAATGTAGCAAATCCATCAACATAATGGTATAGTTTTTCAGGAGCACAGTAAAAAAAATACTTCTTAAATGTTGCACAACCTAATGTTGACTTTTAAAGGTGAAATTCACATCATTCTTCTCCTTCTGCTCCTGAAAGACTGATGATCTCAGCAGTGAATGTGTAGCTGTGAAAACAGTAAGATAAATATCCACAACTGCATCGATCCTTGTAAAAATCAAGAAATGGCACATTTTCCATCTTCTACTTGCAGCATTGTCATTTCAATTTATTTGTGTTATATTCAATATTTCTGTGAGCTTAAATGCAATGCTTTCTCTCCTGCTACAATATCAAGCTGCCATTCTCAAAATTAAAATAAACATAACTGAATTAGTGCCATTTAAACAGAATTTCTAGCATCAAAAGTATAAGCAAAAAGCTTGAGAGAAACTGCTTTTCTGTGTAAAAAGCCATATCAAAACAGGAAACTCAATAGTGTTATGTGCTAATAATATAAATTATAAACCTGAAATGCAAATGTAAAAAGAAAACAAAATACATAAAAGTAATCTTGCTTTTTTTGCTAAATAGCAACCATGCTTCTGTATTTAGAAACTATTTCAGAATAGTCTTTCGTACAAAAGGAAAAAAAAAGATAGAAAGCAAAACAGGAAGACTAAACTGCTTCATTTATAAAAAGCACTACAATTAGATACTAATTATTCATTTGATTGTTACCAAATTTTTGTTAATTTTATAAGCATTAACAAATTTCTATATATCCCATGTAGTTATTATTGTTCTATTACAGCTTTTTTTTTTTTTTTTTTTTTTTTTGGTACCAGGGATTGAACTCAGATTCTTGCTCTTGCAAGGCAGGCCACCGAACCACTGAGCTAAATCCCTGGCCCCAATTCTATTACAGATTTAGAAAAGATCAGTTTAGAAAAGATCTATTTAGAAAGATCATTTTAACAGTCACCAGTGAAATCAAAGCAAAATCTGAATAGTTTAGCCACTACACCACACAAAGTTAATTTCCTAACTTTGACAAATGTGGCAATGCATGGTGTTTACATTATGATCAGCTGCGTAACAGGTACACTGGAACTCCTTACATTCACTTTTGCAATTGTTTTGTAAGTCTAAAGTTATTCCAAATAAAGCTTGTTAATATAGTACTATTAATCAATCTAAATTTTAAAGACTTAGAGTAAAATTCACTACATGGTGACTCTGAAAGTCCATATTAACTTGCTGACATAAAATATAGGCCAATAAACCAAGAAATTTTGATATATATTCCATAAAATAGTTTAGAATTCTATGGATGTTTCCAATGGAAAAATGGCTGTAAATGACGCATCCATACCTTTAAATCTTTATTTCACTGTAATTCACTAAACTATGAAATTATAAAGAAAGAAAATTTTCCAGAGAAGAAAATTCTCTCCAATGCAAGTGGTATCTGTCAGGTACTTGGCCTCCCATCACCTACAATCCCAGGCCAAATGATAAGAAGGATGAAGGGAGGAAAGCAAGAGTCTTGAATACGATCTCAGGGAGAACTGTGTCTTCATAAGGGTGAAGGAAAGGAAGGCACTCCTAGAGAAGCCCTTGTAGAACTGGGGATTTCCCATCCAGAGAAGAAATTCCCATGTGTCCTCCAGTCAGATGAACACTTTGGCAGTGACTTTAGTTATCTGCCTCTCCCACCTCAATCCCACACCTGTCTGGGCAGCAGAGAAGAAAACTAGAGCAAAATGGCAGAATGACTATGGGGACAACGAGAGTCACAGCTTCCCTCAAAGAAGAATGACTTCCTGAGTCAAGTGGACAGTGGCATGGGTGCCCCACAGTATTGTTTCCTGCTTAGGCACACAGGAGGACTACATTTCCCAGCCTTCCTTGAAGTTAGGTTAGGACCACATGACTAAATTCTCCTCCAGGGGAATGGTGAGTGGAAGCAACTTTCTACTGCAAGCTACAGACAAGTAAGTACGACCATGAGACAATTCCATACATACACGAAAAGCCAATGCACTACACAATCTAACTGGGTGAATACATGGCACATGTACCTTGACAAAGGTCTGACCAATGGTGGGGGGGAGTCCGACTGATTCCCAGCTCTCTCTCTCTCCTGAATTTAGATTTGGAACGGATAGTATAAGAAGAAGGGCTGCAGTGTGGAAGCAGTGAGCTGCCATGGTGTGCCACCTGTGAATGAGTGTGCAAGGTCTTCAAATTGTGTTATCACAGCAGTTTAGCTCATTCCAATTAATATCAAAGCAGCTTGAGCTTTCTTGCTAACATCCTACCAACGCTGGTTTCCACAGATGCCACCAGTAGATAGTTATATCTTAATCATTCCTGCCCCAACTCCAAAAGACTGAGAGTCAATCACATACCACCACTTCCCACTAGTCCCTCAAACTCTCTCAAAAGTTAAGAATAATAAAGAGGACCTGTTCTTCCTGTTTCACAATATCTATTATGACTTTTGATCCTTATTTACACTTTCTGTTTCTCACACCAGAGAAACTACTCGGTATTTACACATGCCTGTCCTATTATTTCACTTAAAAGTACTGCCTCAATGTGCATCCATTTAGCTATAAATGTCTATAATTTATCATTCTTTATGGCTGAGTAGTACCCCATTTTATTAAAAAAAAAAAAAAAAAGATACCACATTTTCTTTATCCAGTCTCCCGTTGATGGGCAACTGGGCAGTTTCCAAGTTTTAGCTATTGCAAACTGTTCTGCTATGAACATGGGAACACATAAATCACTGTGATGTGATTCTTTTAATTCTTTTGGGAAGATACCCAACAGAGGGATGGCTGGGTCTAATGGGACCTCTAATCCTAGTTCTTTGAGGTATCTCAATACTGATTTCCACAGTGAATGTATCCCACCAGCAGTGAAGAAAGGTTCCTTTTTCCCCACAGCCCTGCCAGTATTTTTTATTGGGCAAAGCAAAGAAGGGCATGGAATTAATATGAGAAAAGGAAAAAATGGAAACAAAGCTTATGTAAATAAGGAGGAGTGGAGGGGTTGAAGGGAGGGCAGGGGAATGGGGATAAAATAAGAACCAGGATATGTAAAGGTACAAATTTTCAAGGATGAATGTCATATTGTATACCTAAAATGTACCAATAAAATTAATGTTTTAAAAGTAAGAAAGAAGGAAAAGATTTATCATCTAATTCGAGACTGAGACTAGTTTCAAAAGTGAAAATCGAGCATCAAAATCATGGACTCTGACCAAGATAACAGATTTTAACATGGAATTACAAAATGGTGACTGGAATAAATAAAACCATTTCTTGTTCATTCCTCTTCAATTTTCCAAAGTCCCTTAGCATTATGCTTTCCTTTGATTTGTCCTCATCTTGGCTGTACGTGGATTTTTTTTTTAAAGACAATACAAACTGATTGTCAATGAGGACACAGTTGCCAAAGAGCAAGTCAAGTCCCTAGACTCACTCATACGTAAGAGTAGATATTAACTACTTGGGATTTTAAGTAATCCATTTCCCCCAGCCTTCAACAATAAAGACTGTTTATTTCACCTAATATTTTCCCACTCAACTCTTGGATAGACAATGTTAAAATAGGTTTTAAGCAACCTAATTTAATCTTAGCTAACTATAAACATTATTAAAACTGGCTCATAATTAAGAGAAGTGAACATTAAGAAGATGCCCCTTCCAAAGAATATTTTTTCACTAAACTTTCCAAACACTCTGTGTACCCTTGGACTTGGCTATCAGTAATGCTTGGGACACAAGAGCTCCTGGGCACTTACGTATGGATGGGCCCTTTACAGTGACCCTCCACCGGACACCAAGACAGCTACCCTGGCTCTAGCTCTGGACAGAAAAGCATACGGAAGCCTTCACCAGCTTGCCCACCCTTTGCTCAGGTATGGACCAGGCTGCACAGCCTATAAATCAGTGATGTAAAATGGGACTGAGGTGCAAAGCCTCCTCCCAGCACTGAACACATATCTGTTAAAATTCAGTTTGTGCAAACCATAGAATAGTATTCCAGCAAAACTATTAAAGAGAATGTGTCCATTAGAAAAGGAAATGAAAAGATGTGCCCGCATCTTGGGGGTCTACATTTCCTGAGGAGAGCTGATAGGGTTTCTAGGATTTAGACAGATGTAAGCCTAGCAGACTGAGCAAGATGTGGGAGCGGAAATAAAGTGGCTCTTGATTATAAGTCAGCAACATCTCAAGGCGCTCTACACACCACACAGGAAGCCAGCACTGCAAACCTACAGCAGCTTTGCACAGCACACTACACAACCCGGCAACACGAATTTGGAAACCTAAGCGCAGCTGAGCCATCTGAAACAGAACCCAGCCGGAACAGGGCCCAAGGAAAGTCCCAACACTTAACAGGTACACTGAGAATGGAGGGGCTATCTACGGCCTCCGGTCTCAGTCCATCCCCCTGAGGCTGCAGAGTCTGCAGTTTCCAAAACACTTTGCTCTGTCTTGATTCACTGAGCTTAAAAAAATCACACTGTGACAGATGACTGTGCTCGTTTTCCAGCTGACCAAACCTAATCAAGAGGTTCAGGCATTTGTTAAGATTACAGTCAGGAAAGAGCAAGGTAGAAATCTGAATCCAAGTGTTCCATTTCAAAACCCAGAGTTTCCCCCCAAGCCCAAGCTGTTACACATCATCTACAGCACCTGGTGACAACATGGGTTCAAAGGTATCCCATGACCTCATCTGCAGGGACACTTCTCTCTCGAGTGGATGTCAAAACCCAGAAAGTACATCTGAGTCTTTCTCCACACGGAGAAAATTCAGAGATTCCAAGAAACAGTGCACATCTCAGCTGTGCACTGGCGACCAAGCAAGCGCTCACATCCATTAAACATTATATTGTCTCAAAACACACACAGAAGAACTCCAGGGCCAGGGATTTAGCTCACTGATACCCGCCTCGCAAGCTCAAAGTCCCGAGTTTGATCACTGATACCAAAAAAAAATTTTTTAAATAAAATAAAAAAACAAGAGAGGCTGCTAACGTAGCATAGTAGTAGATCACTTGTCCAGCATCTGCAAGGCCCTCGGTATGATCCCTTGCACTAGGGTAAGCTGAAGCAGGAGGGTCACGAGTTGAGGCCAGTCTGAGCAACTTAGCAAGAACCTGTCTCAAAACAAACAAGCAAACAAAGGGTTGATGAGGTAGCTCAGCTCAAAGACCTGAGACTCATTTCTTAGCACCACAAAAAAGGAGCAAGACTGTAAGTATAAATTAGGTAGAGGAATGCTTCTAATTAATGAAGGTGACTTTGGCCCAACAGTTTAATTCAATGGACTGCTATTTTCTCACTTGTAAAATGAAGCCATTAAATTGGATTTTAACCATCTTGACACAAAATTATTTCAGAATTGCTTTTAAAACACCATCTGGGGCAGACTATAAACATGAAGCAGATAGAGGGGAATGGCTTGGGTGGGAGGGGCAGGTGTGTCTGAAGGCCATGGTGCTCTTCCTCTTCTCCTGCCACCACCCCGAGAGCTGTGAAGATGCACGGATCAGCCCATCTCTAGCTCCTGTCTAGCTCTGCTGTACCGCTGCTGGCTGGAGTCCCAGGGGTCAGGTGCTCCCGCCATAAACTACACGCTGGTCCTGAATACTTATCAAGGGGGAGAAAAGATTATTACATATCATTCTAATACTTTAAGTTGATGATATGACAAACTAATATTTTGGATGCATGGGATTTAATGAGGTATATCAAACAATTCTACCTGGCGCTTTTTAAAAAACTTTTTAAACGCCACTAGAACATATAAAATATGTATGTGGGTTACCTGATATTTCTACTGCACAGTAGGTATTTCTATTGCTCTAAGGACAAAAATTAATGCTCAAAACTTGCTAACAGACACTGAAACCATACCATGACAAGTGGAAGGAACTTCAGCAGGCTTATCCTCCTCCCCACCAGGCTGCCAGCTCTGGCCAGAAGGGCATAGCACTGCCTCCTTCGGTAAAAGCTCCCCTGCCACGCTGAGCCCATGCAGTGCCCCCAACACTCAGAAGGGTAAGGACCCATCCCGATCTACCAGCTTGCTGCTACCTCTTCCTCCTCCTCCATCACTGCTGCCACCACTCCAACGGGGAAAACAGAACACTGTAAAAACTTTCCAGTAGATTTCCTTCTGCAGACCAATGCCCTTCTACCTGTTGAGATCATGCACACCATAAACCTGCCAAGAAGTAAAAGCTTGCGCCAATATATTTTCATAAATTATATACATGTTCTATTGCATTAACATATCATAAAATATGCCTACTCATGTAATATACATTGTGAAACATTAAAAATTAGAAAAAAAAATTTTGGTACCAGGATCAGACTCGGGACCTTGTGCTAAAAGTTAGATATTTTAAAAGCTGAGATAAAGATGAAATTAAGAATTTCCAAAATAATTTTGCTTCATTAATCCCTTTTTTCCTCATTACAAAGCTGCCTCTCTTTCGCTGGCTGCAACATGACTGAATTACTTCATGACTTGTTTAAACCTCGGTCTGATACTTTATCATACGTACACTGCACGTAGATTCAGGCCTTGGAATTTGTATGTTATATTTAGCTTTACTGTCTGGGTTAGCTACCAAAAGGTATCTGCAAAGACACATAACGGCAAACAGAAGAAATACAAAGTTACAGCCCTCCTAGTTCAATCTCATATACTAATTGCAAAGACTTTTTTACTAAAGTTTGCAACTTTATATCTTTCCTAAGGTAACTCTAAAGTAGGTTTTGCAAACTAATGAGCAGTGTTACATTTTGATACATGTTTTTATTGAATTCAAAAACTTTTTGTTCAAAAGTACTTTGTTTCCAAGATTTTTAAGTTGGCAAATGTTTTTACATGTAACTAATACTTTTTCACTCATAGGATGCAAGTATTTCTATATATTTATTTCATAAATGCTTTCTCTCCAATATAAAGTTTTGTTTTGGAGGAAGTTTCCATTCTGACTCACTATTAATATTTCTATTTTTAAAGGACACGTTTACCGTATTTACTTTTTAAATATATCTGCAGGACAAGAACACTCCTCTTGGTATCTCATAGGGCACAGAAGTCTAGCAATTTTTGAAATGCCTATTTTTTTGCAAGAAAAACATTTAATTTATCATCACTGGTCACTCGAGAGATGCAGATGAAAACAACACTGAGATTCCACCTCACCCCACAAAGAATGGCTGCTGTCAAGAAATGAACCAACAACAAATGTTGGCGGGGTTGTGGGGAGAAAGGAACCCTTCTCCTTTGTTGGTGAGAGCGCAGAGTGAAATGCTGTTGGTGCCCTCGCTTAGGGACTTTGCCAAGCAGTCCTCCAGGACAGGGGTTCACAGACATTCGGGGGTTCTGGGCCTCTCCAGGGCTGAGGAGGGCTGCGTAACAATCTCCCCAGACACAGATCCAACCGGCACTGCAGACGGTGCGGCGTCAGATGCGCAGAGGCCACAGCCCGAAAAGGAGCCTGCTTGTCTTCCTCCAGGGGCACGGGGCCTTCGCGTTGGGTGACAGGGAGGAAGGGAGTGTTTTAGCCTCAAGCAGACCTCCTGCCCCTGAAACAATTTTTCATACACCCTCAATCAAATATTACCAAAAAAAAAAAAGTCTACTTGCACATTGATACACATGTTTAAAATACATATATGTTACCAATGGCACAAACTGAGGCATTCTTACTCTTCCTAAAAGTGTCCTGTATCTACCTGACCACTCTAGAGTAAAAAAACCATGTGATCTCGCCTTTCCCCATAGTAGAGACCGCCTGTTGGTCTCACTTATAATTTGGGCTGAATGGGTTGGTTTTGGTTTTCTGTTTAGATTTTTGGAGAGGCACAATACTCGGAATGAAACCCAGGGCCTTTGCACTGAGCTACATCCTCAGTCCTTTTGTTTTGCTTTTGTTTTTGTTTTCTGAGACATTCTTGTTATAGTGCTAAGTTGCCCCGTTCTGACTGAACTTGTGACCCTCCTGCCTCAGCCTCCTGCAATGCTAGGATCACAGACATGTGCCACTGCGCCAAAGCTAAGCTGAGCATTTTTAAGCCCTGCTATACATTTTCTTGTCCAATTGCTTTTCTCATCAGAATAAACCATTCCCTTAGCATTTCTAGCCCCTCCAGCAGCCGACAGAACCTCATTTTCCTTTTGACCCTGAAGGTCAGTGCTCTCCTCTCTCCCTCCTGTGCTGTCTGATTCTGATTTTGCTTCTCTCAGCCCACAGGGAAGAAAAGCACATACTGAGTTTCATCCTCACCTACCTCACCCCAGTTAGAATCACAACCCAGTTTAGGTTTGCTTGGCAACCACTCCTTGAGCACAGTCTTCAAATTTGCATTATCAAAAGCATTGAAAATTGAACAAATTCCTGAAATGGACAGTCCATGAAAAGTCAAGTCACGCCAGCAAATAAGAAAGTAAGCGCCCAAGTAGACACCAGCCAAAATCTAAACAGACAATTCACAAAATAAGCATACAGAGGGTAAGCGAGCACTGCAGAGATGAATCATTAGAGAAATTCACATTAAAAACCACACAGTGAGAGCTGGGGATTTAGCTCAGTGGTTCCAGCACCTGCTTTCCAAGCGCAAGGACCCGAGTTGGATCCCCAGTATAAAAAAAAGCACAGCGAGCTCCCACTGCACCCCTTTTAGAATGGCACCAACTAGGATCAGAGCACACTAAGAATTAATGAGGACATCCAGCAGCTGGACTCTCAGCCTCTGCTGGTAAGAACATAAAATAGCTGGAAGTGGTGGTTCACACCTGCAATTCTAGCACTTGGGAGGCTGAGGCAGGAGGATCTCTGAGAGTTCAAGACCAGCGTGGGCTATATAGTGAGTTCAAGGCCAGCCTGAACTACATAGAGGACCCCCCCGACCCCTGGTCTCCAATAAATAAATAAAGTACAGTCGCTATGGAAAGCCATTTTTTTAAGAGATACACTTGGTACGAGTTTCTATCAGCACATGTATTATACTTCATCACAATAATCTGTGTAGCTGAGAAAGGGGAGACCGACTTCCAGTAACCGATGACTGGTTAACTGACTGGTGCTAGGGCAACTCAGGTCCTTTTTAGTGAAGTATGTACATCCCTAGCCTTTTCTTAAAATTTTTATTTTTGGATAAAGTCTCACTAAGTTCCCAAGTTGCCCAGGCTGTGCTCAAACTTGCATCCTCCTGCCTCAGCCTCAGCTTATAGGCATATGCCACCACATCTGGCTTTAAGGGTCCGTTCTCCTTCCTCTTTGCTGCCTCTTTATCTGCAGTTTCAAAGCCTGACACACAGAAGGTATTAACTAAGTCTGCAGGATAAATAAAAGAATGAATAATACTCACCAGGCACTCCACTTCAGACCAGGTACCAGGGACAGAGGAAAGATATGTTCTGTATCTCTGCAGAGACAGTGAACTAGAGAAGCAAGTCCAAGGCTCAGAAGAAAGCAGCAACACAAGAGCCTGACTCCTCGCTGTGTGATGTGGGACTGCGTGGTACAGAAGAGTTCCAAGTCATTCTCCAGGGTCAGACCGGCTTGGGAGCAAAGTCTAATCCTTACTTTGCAGCTGTGCCTCAGGCAGGCTATTTGATCTCTCTACAACTGACTTTCTCGATCTTTAAAATGGGGATCCTGACAACAGGGTGGTCACGAGGCAGCCTGACAGCCGGTGGGTACCACCACAGTGCGGCCACGGCAAGCTGTCCAGCCGCTTCCCAGGAGACCACTCCCTAAGAGCCACCACCACCCCAGAGCCACCCTACAACTCAGCACCGGCCCTAAAGGAATAACCTCCGGGGCGGCGGGTGACCCAGGCCGGGACTGTATAACGGCATCACACAGTAGCTCAGTAATCTGAACTCCGATTCCAAGATCATGCACGCCGAAGGCCAGACGGGTGCCTGTGCAAAGCTCAAGGAAACGCTACTAAGCCGAATTATGCCTCACAGTTCAAAGGATGATTACAGCAGGAGGAGGAGGTAAAGAGGACACAGTGGCACGGAGAGGCGTGCGGGGAGGGGACAGCAGTGAGGCGTGGGCGGGGACAGTGAAGTACACAGTGGATGGTCCACGGGACAGAGGGCTTCGAAATGAGCTCCCAGATCTCCTGTGGCAAAGCTTCTCTCGTTGCCTTTATCACGATAAAACATTGCCCGGGGTGTGCACTCGCGCCTTCCACCGAACTGAGGACTCCCTAACAGCAAGCAAGGGAATCGACCAGAGTTCCTGGAGCCAGCTCTCTCCAAAGCAGAAGCACCCAACACCCAGAGATCCGAACATCTGGCTCTGCCCCTTCCTGAGTGCCCATGAACGCCCACTCACTGATTATTGTCTCCTGCGATCAGTGGCTCAGCTCTCAAGACCTAAGTGCATCCTTCAAGTGACCCTGCTCATCTCCGACCCCTGGCCTGTCCCACGCCGCCTCTTCCTTCGGAACTCTCTCCGATTCCTCCTCTACACTGACGAATTCTACACCTGCTCTCCTCCTTCATCTCATTTTCAGTCCCAATGTAAATCACACACAAAACCAAGTCTTCGTCATCTAAAACCTCAACTTAAAGTAGCCATTATCAGCTTTCCCCCGCCTAGGACCTGTGTTTCCAAACCCACTACCACCCTAGAATTTACCCTGATAAAATTAAGTTACAGTTATCAAATTCCGAGTCATATTCCTGAAAAAGAAATAACAGGGGACCAAAAACTATTTAATTTCATGCACTCCCTCAATTTAACTTAATTGCCTATGATTATGTTATCACAGCCCCCCACAAATATAACATGTAATTTCTCAATCATTTATACAAGTCTGGGATTAGAATCAGTCAGCCAAAAATACACCGAACTTGATTCCAGCACTGGTTAGAAACAATATTGCACTTGGTGCCCTGATATACCTGGCAATGCTCTGCGGGCTGCCGAGTTACAGGTGGTCATCGGAAGAGGTGAGCCTAACGCAGAACAGTGAAGATGATAAATTCTGAGACAAGAGGAAAAAGGTACCTTCCAAAGGAACACAAAATTATCTCCATTCACTCTGTAGAACTACACTAAAATAAACCGAGTATTCATGGCTTATACACACGGCTTCTCCATCAACTCTCCCTTGTAAGAGCAATTAGGCTTTTTCCCCAGCAGTGCCACTGCACAGAAGCAACTACTATGTGATTTTCCTTTCCCTGCCCCCAAATTACTGTTGCACAGGGACGAAGTCCAAGCACAGTGTCCCCAGTGAGGTGCCAGGGGTAGACATGGGAGAAGCTGCCCCAGACAACCCTAACATCTCACAAGATTGCTGACCTCTTGGTTGGATGAGTTCCCTCAAAAACAGGTGCTCCCCTGAGATTTCTCCTGTCATACTGACAGGGAAAAGAATGCGTCCATCTCTCCAAGACTCCGAACAGTCATTCAACTGTGGTATGACTTCCTTGTAGCACAGGAAACTTTATGGTCTATCTTCCAAATGTTTTCTATTTCTCTGAAATAAAACTTTTTCAAACAAATTAACAAGGATCTCTATTTTTGACACAATAGAGGATCAGATGTCCAGGGATATTTTGCCAGGACAAAACAACTACGACGGCTGAACAACTTATAAGACTATGGCTCAAGCTGGCAGGAGAGTACGAGAAACCATCAGAACCCAGGAACAACCAGAGATCACAAAGCCAGGGAAATGAGTTGGCAGCAGAAAAGAAATTTTCGCCAAGGGGCATCTGCCATCTCTGGATGCTTACATTACATGTTTTAGTGGGATACATGAGGCGCAGGGACCAAACCTGGTAACCACGAGAGGTAAAATATTAGGTCAGCAACCCCTACACATCCACTGGGGCCTTGGGTGAACATGAAAACTCACAACTACACAACTCTCAGGTGAGAATGTTTAACCTCAAGTCCAATTCTGTACCAATCTGGCCTTCAAGCTGAAAAGACCTGAATCTGCCAAAACAACATCCCAACTTTTAATTAATGTCCCACCCTGCCCACAAGCCTACTAAAAACATATGCAAATGCAATCTGGAGAAACTTGCCTTAAAACTATATTTGCAGGAATCCTAAAGATGAAATCATAACACAAGCCACAATTAGCAAAAAAATCAAACTGCAGAATCTGGCCATATCAATCACATATTATTAGACTATAATTGTAAGACACAGAATATAACTATTTGTAATATGTATGGAGGTTGAAAGCAAGAGTAAAGAGAAACTTAATATGGAATACAACAATCTGACAAAAAACCAAACATTAAAATTCCTCTTGCAAATGGGTAACCCAAGGAGGTCAGCAGCTATAACAGAACTAAATAAAGAATCCATAACCTAGGGCTGGGGATTTAGCTCAGTGGCACCTTGCCTGCCTGGCAAGCGCAAGGTCCAGAGTTCAATTCCCAGTGCCAGAAAAAAAGAAAACAATCCATAACCTAGAAGAAATTAATCTGAATGCAGCACAAAGCAATGCGGAAGAAGGAAAGAGTAAAGTAGACAGAGAAGAAAATGGGAAAGTATAAAAGTTGTCCAATCACACTTCTAAAAGCAAACAGCTGAGACAAGTCAATATTCTGAGGGGAAAAAATGGGTGAGAACTTTCCAAACTCATAAAACATTAGAAACGCAATAAATCTCAGACATCAGATAAATGTTTAAAAGACAGAAAAGAGAGATTAACTTAAGAGAACAAGAATTAGACAGCTGATTTATCTTCAAAGGAAAACAAGTTGATTTGTCAATAAAGGAACAAGAGAAGCCAGAAGACAAGAGAACAACGGCTTCAAACTATTTTTTAAAAAGTAACTGGCAAGCTACAATTACACACCCAGGAAAATTCAATGAAGTGAAGGCAGCAAAAGACACTCACCACAGGAATTTCCAAAACAAGCACTTTCAGACAAATTGCCCTAGAGAAAATGTTTAAAATGCAAGTAGGGGGCCGAGGATTTAGCTCAGTGGTTCCTCCGCCTGCTTTGCAAGCACAAGGTCCCAAGTTCGATCCCTGGTACCAAAAAGAAAAAAAAATTTAATTAGGAACAATGAACCAAAAAAAATAGTAAAATTTTAAAAAGCACAGGCTATATAAAGCAATGCTACAATATCTACCTTGTAAGATTAAAATGTTTTAAAGTGTTGAAAACAGCAGCATAGACCTCTGAGGAAGTAATCAGAGTCCCAGGGTCCAGAATCCCTCTGCTGATGGGCCAGAAAGTTAAAATACTGAACACTTTTGCCTCTGGTATTTTAAATCCATATTCAAACATCTGGGATAATCACTGAGAGAACAGAAGGAGCATATAATCCCAAGAAGTTTGTAGGGAAAAAGGAAGACATGTGGCGAGGGAAAGAAAAGCTTTAATATGTATGAGAAGAGCCCCCTAAAATAATAATGAGTATTATTACTTAAAAATCAAAGAAAATTTTTAAGTACAAAATGACAGTAAAAATTTAACCCTCCTACATAAAAAAAAAAAAAAAAAACAC
>NW_022900914.1:13372310-13434491 GCF_012274545.1 Fukomys damarensis | reverse complement strand
AAATTTTTAAACAAAATGACAGTAAAATTTTACCCCTCCAAAAAAAAAAAAAAAAAATACCCACACAGTCTTACAATCTTTGACAAGCAAGTTCTAGGAAACCTTTAATATGACACAAAATTTTCTCAAGAACAGAATGAGAATGCAAACTCCTCAGCTCATTCCCTAAGGTCACTATAACCTTCACATTTAAATCACATCAAAATAGCGTGAGAAAGCAAAATGCTACACACCAGTCTCACCCACGAATACAGAGCAAACTGAGTCCACTGGGGGGAAAAAAGACCCTGGAGTCAAGCGAACTTTATGACAGGCATACACACAACTGTTCCAACATTAGCAAATCTTTCAACATAATTCACCACATTAAAGACAAAACAAAACAATATGACCAAGCCATCAGATCAAACTCTCAAATTCAACATCTGTAAGAGATGCTTTGAGCCATCTAACAATAACAAGGCAGCCTCCTTAGCTTGCTTTAATAAAGGGTAACCTGCAAAAGCCTAAGGCAGTGTGGCAGTAAGCGACACAGGGCTAACAGAGCTCCACAAAAACCCAGAGCCACACCACTATCACCACTTCTTCTTCACACTGAACTCGAGGCCCCAACCAACACAAGGCTCAAAATGACTGAAGACGGAAAGGTTAGAAAAAAGAAATCTCTCTTCATCACACATGACAGAATTCTCCACAGAAAACCCAAAAGGATACGCAATGGGTTAGAGTTAATGTGACTTCAGCAAAGTTTCAGGATATGAAAAACATTTCTCTAAGGAAGTTATGTTTGAAAACGAATAGGAGGAAAAGATTCCATTACAAATGCAGCCAGGAAATTTAAGTGAATAGATCTCACAAGAGATAAGCGACATGTTAATGAAGAATTTTTTTTAAACTGTACTGAAAAACACTGAAGACCTAAATAAATGGAAAGATATTAGGTTTACAGATAGAAAGTTCCAATATCAAAACACACCCCCAGAACATACATTGATTCACAGGAATTCCAATCAAAACTCCAACTAGGTTTTTTAAAAAAACAAAAGCAACCCCCAAAAAACTAATAAATGGATTCTACAACTATAGAGAAATGCAGCACAGAACAGGGAAGGAGGATGTTCCTCTCAAGACCTACCCAGTTACAGAATTTAAAGTAGCGTGATGTTGACTCAAGGGTAAGAGACCAGCACAACAAGATAAAAACCCCGAACAGATATAAACAGAGAAACACAAATATAACAAAAATGTCTGAAGTTTTTGAGGGTCTTTTTAAGGGAGAGACTGTTTTTTAATAGTATTAAGACAGTAAGTTACCCATATGAAAAATAAACTTACATGATACTCAAAATCAATTCCAGGTGCTCTAAAGAAAATGTGAAAGAAAATCCTTCCAGAAGATACAGAAAAGAAAATAGCAATCAGATAGGGGAAGATTTCTGAAACAACATACTGAGAAAGTATGTTCAATTTAATTATGGGGGGGGCATTTAACCATTGTTGACAACAGCTCACTATGAAAAGCACTTTTACATTAGCAGAGTATTTCCAAATAAGTTTCACAAAACACAGTGTATCCCTAATCCTTAATATGAGTGAAACACTGTTATTTTCACTGCATTGTAGTTTTTAAATTATGTAACAGAAGACTTGTACAAAACTGTTCATCACAACACTGCTGTAACAACACTAGAAACACCGTCAGAAGAAAGAATAATAAACGTGGTGTGCTGGATTAATGACACTATTAGCAAGTGAATCCCACCGGGGCACATCAGGATTAAGAACGACTCTCAAAAGTGGGCCCCATGTCAGCAAAGGAGCCCACTCAAAAGCCTATTAGTACACACACTCTCGGCACCTCCCCAGGCCCATGCAATCAGAAAATCAAGCAGGGCACAGCAAGTCCAGTTTAGCAAGCTCTCCAGAGGAATCAAATTCAAGCTCAAGTTTGAGAGCCGGTGTCCTAGATAAATGCCTAACAAGAAAAGCAAGTTTCAGAATAATACACTTAACTTAAAAGACAGAAATTTGCTAACAAATAGTGTCACGTTGTTTTGAAATACCCCAAAATAATGGTAAAGCTATAAAGAAAAGCAGGAAATGACTGACACAGATAACTATAATTTGGAAGGACAGAGGAGGAACAGAGAAACTGGGAAGGACCACTCAGAAAGCCAGGAAGATGATGGCTGTTTTATGTCCTCAGGTGAGAGCTAAGAATTTGGAATTTTCTTATATCCTTCAAACTCTCTCCGTGTTATAGATTACATATCCTTTATAAATGATGTATTTTTAAACAAGAAAAATAAATATGCAGAGGTTAAAATAGGAAAAAGTTGAGAACATATAAAAAATAATGGCTCTAAAATATACCCCACATGAACTTAATTCTAACGAGAGGCCTAGAGGAAATAATTGACTATATAGCAAAAGCTGAATATCTGTAGATTATTAAATATTTACAGTGACAGGCTTTTTCATTTTTCCATAATGTTTATTATAATAATGTAAAAAGTTTTAAAATATAAAGTATGAATAAACTGCCTCTAAAATAATCTGGTGCCCACTTCTGAATTACCCTCCTCTTCAAATTTAATCTCTTTTCCAGACTTCAAATTCAAATCCTAGGGCTGAGACAGAGTTCGCTGGCACAGCATGTGACCCTGGGTTTGATCTGCAGCACCACAAGCATAAAAAATTTTTTTTAATTCAAATCTTGAATAAACATATGGCACGGCCTAAGGCATAAAAATGATTTCCAATTATGGCCTTGAACTGCATTTTTCTTCTCTGATCTTTCAAAATATTTTCCTGGGACTCTGTTCAGTTTTGCTATACCTCTACATCAAGTTATTTAGCCATAACTGATGTGAAAATAAAAACCTCAAAACAACAAACTACACGTACAGTTTAGCATTAAATGAAACTTTACAACTAAACCTCTATAAAATCGTACAGGGACCGCCTTCAGAAAAGCATTTGCTTTTGATTTATTTTCTCCACTAGGAACATGTTCAAAGTCACCAGAGAATGAAGCACCATTCAAGTGAGTTAATTTCTATCCATCTGCATCCAAAGAAAGGCAATTATCCACAGTGCGCAAAGGAGGTGGTTCAGGGCTGCACTACCAAGGAATGACATCTTTCAGGGGACTCCAACCACCCTCTTCAAATTCTGGCATTCTGTGTCATAAAAGTGAAACTAAAGAGCATTGAAAAGCAAAGCTTGCCACCTGCTGCCCAATGGCATAATCGTGAATGTTCAAGCTGTGTCCACATTTTTCAGCGCGAGTCCTCTTACAGCCTGAACGGTGTGAACGTTTAAACAGCGTGTGCTGATTCACTCGTTCTCAGCTTTCTTTCTTTTTTCTTCTTTTGAGAGACAACCTTAACAACCTCTGCAGCATTAGTCGGATGCCATTTCAAACCCTGTGCATAATCATCTATAACCAGTGTGCTTCTAACAAAAAAAAAGAAAAAAACTTCCAAACTGTTACACATATTGTACACATAATAAATTGCCCAAACTACAGTCGTGTCTAGTATAGTATCCAGACCAGGGAGGAATTCCTCTGAAAATGTGCCAGCATTGTTCTATGCTTCCATGGCCTGTCCCCGTTCCAGGATGACGGGGCATTCTAACTCATTTTCTCACCCGTGCAGACTTTAGAACCCAAGATTAATAATAGTATTAAGCTAGTTTATATCCATGTTACAAAACTTGAAGTAGCAACCCAGCAAATATCAACAAATCATTCAATGATTTCACTGCCATGTTAACTGTTAGCTTTAAACATTTAAACTGTCAAATGTTTTAATTACGTTAATACCTGCAAGGATTTTCATAGGTTCTCAATGGTTCCAGCACTCATTTAATTTATTCTAAGAAAAACTGATAATACATTTTATTTAGCCTTAAGAAAAACAGTAAGTACCCTTCAAACAGTGTCTCAAATATTGTCTCATTCTTTTTTTTTTTTTTTTTTGCAGGACTGGGGATTGAACTCAGGACCTGGCACTTGCAAGGCAGGGGTGGCACCAATGAACTAAATCCCTGGCCCTATGCTATTAAGGGTCCATGCTGTCAACCCCTCAAAAACAACTTGGACATTAAACAGAAAGTAAAATGGTGAACTGAAGAAATGCCATGTGCAGAGAGAGAGACAGGACCTGAAACCAGTCACAGCCTTGACTGGGACAGTGTAGGGGCAAGAACAACTCCACACACTCTCAGGGCGCGGGAGGCGGGGTGCGCCTCTAAGAGACTTCAGGGAAGCAGTCTCATCACCCCACGATGATAAGGCCTAAGGTCCTTTGAAATACAACTTTAAAGGCTTTTACCTGCTGCTTTTGCCCATATGCAAAATAGCAACAAAGCTGGTTGAAACTTACAGTCAGCTGGGAACTACTATAAAGCAGACAATAAAAAATAATTCATTTTCAAGACAGATGGCACCATAACGTTGCACTATTCTCTGCTGTACCTTTTTTCCTAACACTAGAGGCAGCGTCTCTGTATAAAAGGAAGTCCATCCAGCTGCAGGCAGTTAGTTTTCAGATACTGCAGTCCCTGGGGAACATCACACACATTTTTTTCAAGTCTCCCCTCACCCTATGGTTGGTTTAACCCCTTCTTCAAAATCTCTACAGGAGCTACTGTGTCATGCACCAGGGTTTCTGATCAGGCAAAATCTTTCTTTCTCTCACCTGACTGCCCACACCAAGGTATCTAAAAGCACCTGGGATTTCTAAGGCTAGAGTCCAGTTAGCACTTTCCAAATGCTACCTTTGCAACTGTGCCTGGGGTACACACGGAACAACACCATAAGGTGCTGATTTAACTGATGGATTCCAGGCCCACTGACACCAGAGCTGGGCTTTTGGGTGAACAGGTCAAATAATTCACTTACTGCAGCAGTAGAGAGAACAACATTACATACATTTTGTCCTACAAAAATACAGCTCCTAAGCTGGGGTTTTAGCTCAGTGGTTCTGCCACCTCTCTTGTAAGCACAAGGTCCCGAGTTCGATCCCCAGAACAAAAAGAAAAAAAGAAAAAAAAATACAGCTCCTTACAAAAGGAACAAAAATAAATTATTTAACAATCATTCTAGAAATAATACAAAGAGGAAGAAAAAGGCTTGGGCTAGGAGAGTGCCTGTCTAACATCTGTGATATCCTGGGTCTAATCTGCGGCACTGCAGCAAAAAAGGGAGGAAATGGGAAAATCTACTCCAATTATGGATTATTCCTTAAAATTAAATATTTATATGAGCTGCTAACACAGCACCTGACACAGAGTAGATAACTCAATAAATATATATGAGATTAAAAGCCAAATCACTCCTTCTGGTTTCTTATGACAGACTTCCTAATGAAGCTTGAACACTTTCTTAATTTTTACAAACATCCAAATTAATTTGAATACAAAAATGGTACACATGTTTTTTTAAGGAGTAGTTCTTCGCTAGGTCTAGAAAATATTTCTGATTCTGTGAAAGGCAATATTATTATTTCTGTCACATAGCATGTCACTGGACTAAATTCTTCACAAAGCAAATCAAACCTTTCCTGGCAACCTTAGACCTTAACAGCTAAATCACAAAATAAAATCTGAAAAAGCAGACTGTTTAATATCACATAGTAAATACGCAATTTCTGTTTTGAGACTTTAATTGTTGTTTACATTAGTTTAAGTAATAGTAACTATTGGGAATGCAGCCCAACTAGAAAGACATTTATTTAGAGACTAGCGATTTGTGGGACGTAAGACTGCTGCGTGTGTTATGCGTATCATTATTCCACATTTGTTTCCAGGTCGCCAGCAAAGACATCACAGAAGATGTAAGGTTTCTGTCACCTACAGGAGGAGGCATAGGCTATTAAAGCACTTCTAGCGCAGCATAAAGACACCGAGACGAGAACACATGAAATAGTTAACAGCAAAAGCTGCAAAGCCAGAAAAGATCAAGAAAGGTAGAAAATCAAAGACTGAGGAACATCTGAAAAGCAAAACAGACCTTGAGACTGATGAAGTGCTGCCAAATATGTTTTGAGAATGATTAGCTCATCAACGCAAAAGGAACAAAACCTGGTTTTGATTTTGTATTGGTTGAGTTTGAATTCGGGGATAGGGCAGAACAAGGAAAGGGAGGCGCTCAGACAGCCTCTACCTTCCCATTCCATTTCACTTATCTAGAGAGATAAACACTGGACTGTACAGAATTCCCGAACCCGATAAACATTACACTACATATAATTCCTTAGGCCAATAAACATGAGACTGCGCATAATTCCTTAAGTCGATAAACACCAGATTGCACACAATTCCTTGACCTGGATCCAGAGAGCCTGTTTTCTTAAATGGGTGCCTGAATCCTGTTTGGAAGGAAATTAGATTTCCTCTCAAGAGGTTATTATGAGTGGCAGGTGGGCTACAAACAGCTCCTTCAGGCACCGCAATCTCTGCCCATCAACCACCTGGGCTGCCTCTTCTCCCTTGCACAGAATCTGCCTGACCTGGCTTCACAGAGAGGATGTGTGTGCTTCTTTAGCGGCTGCTGGGGTCAGCTTCCTCTCACAGCCCCACCCAGGGAACCTCTGCCTGGCTGTCCATAACCTGGACCTCCCGCCCAATCTCACTTCCTCCTGCCCTACAATTCCCCCCAGAGATCGTTCCCTCAACAGTTCTGTGGAAGCGGGAGACCGGTCTCCACCACACGTCATTCTGTTACGTAGTTCAAGGCCGGCATTCCCGCCTTCACTTCTTCAGGCCCTGCAGATTCTGCTGAATATTCCTTTATTCCATTCCTCTAGTTCCTACTGACCATGCCCTTCTTCATCCTCCTCTAGAAGTTATAAAAGGAACAACATAACTGGGTGGTTCATTGAGTATTTTCCTATATTAATCACTGTATTTATTTCAGACCTGTTATCTTGATCCCTCCAACTAGATAGAGTACCTAGAACGGAATCTGGCATGTGGTTGCCACCCAACAGGTATTTCCCAGTGTAATGAATGAATCAACTATTGTAAAATGAAAACGTGTCCTGGGGAGGTGAAGCCCACCGTGAGCTGAGCAGCTCTGCTGCACCCTGTGCTCTGCACCCTGATGTTCTGTCTCACCACAGGCGCGGAGACAAAGAAGCCAAGGGACCCTGGACTGAAACCTCTGCAACTGTGAGTCAAAATCTTTTCTCCAAAAGTTGATTTCTTCAGACATTTTGTCACAACAACAGACAACTGACAATATACAGTCAATGAGCGAGCAGATTACTGTCCTCAGGGGCAAGTGGGGATTTTCAAAATTCCAATTTGAGAAGTTCCTTCCAAATTTGGGATAAAAAATTGAGTAAGTACTAGTAACGTTCTTTGCATACAATCCCTTCCCTTGGAGAATTCTTGAAATATATGACAAGAAGGACCTTTCATATGAAAAGAACTCTTACAAATAAGAACATGTAATAAAATGGTATGATGAATATAAATTATTCATATATACAAATGCTTTCAAAATATGAAAAATGTTCAACCAGTGAAATAATCTAAGCAACACAAATTAATTTAAAATAAACTAAAATTATTCTGTGAGCAAGGTAATAAAATCGTGTCTCCCAATACTCAAACCAGTAAGACTTAAGTTTTATTTGACGGTACCCACACTTAGTCTGTTTAAAATATTAATGACCTCAGATAATATACATGTCACGAACATATTTCCATTCAGATAAAAATCACTACATTAAATTTATAGAAATCAACATGTTACCAAAGAAATTAATCAAGGAAACTGAATTGTTTCAACTTTAAAGTATTTTTAACATCTGCACTAAATGTTCCAGTTATTTAGATGCGCTGGTCACCTTTCAAAACAGCAAGATAATTAAGTTGTGAAATGTCTCCCTCACTGTGTGGAAACAGATTTTCTAGGACTTTTCTCACATCCAAATTAAGCTTAGGTAAGCCAAGAGATAAATAGAGACTACAGGAATGAAAGAGGAGGGAGAGAGAAAAGAATTTCACAAAGGGTCGGAAAATGGTTGTAGCCAGGAGAGAAATGGGCATTGGAGGGTATTTCCGTTCAAATCTCTTTAAGTGTGTCCTCATCTCCAAATGTCTCTGTCACCTTCCTGTTTGAGTTAAGAACATCCTTCCTAGAAATATAATTAGAAAGGATTAGCTGCTGCATAAAGAGGCTTTGAACAAATTAAGAAAGAATGATGTCTCACTTTAGAGTCTGTCCATCAAATCTGAAATACCAGCACTTGGCAAGATGCCAACACCACTTTGAAAGCAATGAAAGTGATGTTTTTGTCGAAGAAAGCCTCACAATGAGAATTTTCTCAACAAATAAATTCTGTATCTGTGGCAGACAGTCCAGTTAATTTTGAAAAATATAAGAACAGCTTTCCACACTGTTAACTTAGTAAAATAAAAAGTTGCCACATTTTTTTCCCCAATACATTTTTAAGTGCATCTTGAACCATTCTAAAATTAATCAGCTTTTGGTCAAGCTTTTAAGACAAAACTTGTCAAAATTTAAGATTCATGAAACAACTACAATTTTTCACTTCTCTGTATTTTTTATTTGTATTTTGGGCTTCAAAAATTTTGTTGTGTTTTAGTTGCATTACTCTGATAAAAGGAGTCAGATAATGACACACAGAAAATGTCAGGAGAGCCAGGTATGGTGGAGTATACCAGTAATCCCAGCTACTTGGAAGGACGAAGCAGAAAAAGTACAAGTCCAAGCCCAGCCTGTGTAACTTATCAAGACACTCTTTCCACAAAAAAAAACTTAGGGCCAGGGAGGTAGCTCAGTGGTGCAGCATCTGCCTGGCAAGCACAAGGTCTAAGTTCGATACTCAGTACACAAAAAAGAAAAAAACTTTAATATTTTCAAGGGCTGAGGATGTAGCCCAGTGCTCCGTGGGTTCAATTCTCAGGATGTGTGTATGTAAGTATGTATGTACACGTGAATGAATGAATAAATAAAATGAAACAAAATAAAATTCAGGAGTGCATGGAATAAGAGGTCAAGAAGCCTGGTTCAAGCTCTATTAATACACTTCTGAGTGACTAAGGGCAGGGCACTCAGCCTCCTACAAGTACAAAACTTTATGGTTTGCACTGGTAGAAAATTCTTGGAAAATGATAAAAAACCAAACGTAATACTTCTATTTACCATTATGCTTGTATGCAAACTTTCAAAGGAATAAGTACCCAAGATTAACTATTCAAAGACACTAATTTTGACAAAATATTTCTCCTATGCTCTGGTGCAAGCTAAGTCCATTAAGTCACGTTAACTCTGAAATTATATGAACTCTGAGTCCAAAATAATTAGTTTGTCTGAACATCTCTGTTTGCATTCCATGAGCATTTGAACCAAACGTGTCAAGGTTCAAATCAATACTCATGAGTACCAGGAAGTTTCAAGTTCATAAACTAGATTTACAGTGTCAGCATCAGGAACTGTGGCCAGAGAATGGCTGCCTGGCCTTCGCTGTCAGCCTTAGCTTATTACTATGCCTTAATCTGTCAGAGAGAGCCAAGAGGCACAAGGAGCAATGAGATTCAGCCTTAAAAGGTCAAGAAAGTAAGACCCACGAAATTAAATACGGTCTGATCCACGAAAAACCCATATAGCACCCAGTGATCTACAAGAAATGAGTTCCCTCGTCACCTAGACACGCCACAGAAGAGGAGGCCACACAACTATTACTGTCCTACAATGGTAAGTGAGTGACTGAGTAAACTTCTGCCTGCATCAGTGACTAGAAAATGGGTTCCCACTGCATTCTCCTTGCCTGATGCTTGGATTGGAGAAGTCATGTACCAGCAGCACCATCTCTCACTCACTCAGCAAGTCTGTACTGTGCCCGCTGAGGCCTGACGATTTACACAAAAAGCACGGACACATGAAGGAGGGAAAGCACGTGGTGTGAGGAGGGCATCTTTCAGGCAGTAACTGAGGTGCCGGGAAGGCTTGCGGTAGAAAAGGAGATCAGCAGAGGAAGCGGATGTTAAACAGAGAAAGGGTGGTGCACTACAGATGGAGAAAATGCCGTGGCAGAGTCAGGAGGAGCTAGGCAGGTCACACAGTTGCTGTGGCTGTGTGGGGCCAACAGAGGGAAAAAAAAAGAGTACAAGGCACAACCACAGAGTCAGAGCCCAATGAGTGGAGACTTCCAATGTTCATCCACAGGGCACTGGGCAGCCAGCGCAGATGCTTAGGCAGGGCAAGGCAAGATAAGGCTTATATTTTGAGGAGGTCTTTGTAGTTACGGGCACAGGTTTAGATGAAATCCGCTCACCCTTCCTGAAATCCCAAGCTTTGGGGATGCAGGAGACAGTTCAAGCCCTGGCCTGCCAACCCATGGGAAAGTCTGCCTAACTCCCACAGGGATAAGAACACTCTCAGGGCCACTATTCAATTCCACCTGGCCTTTCTTGTTGTCTCACACACACACACACACACACACACACACACACACGCACGCAACCTTTGACCAAAAATAGCAGTACTAAATAATGACAGACTTTTTTTCCTGCATTAGCAAATCCAGGGTTTGTCTTCTCCTCAAGGCTTAAGCAGACATCCTTCCCACTTAGCAGTTCCTGCCCCGGGGACCACGGGTCTGGCACGGCTGTCAGATCAGCCTCACACCTCTGAGGAACAGATAAACAGGTTAAACACACCCAGCCTTGAGAACCTCCACAAGTTCTTTCCACTAAGTTTCACAACTTTGCCTTTTAGTCCCTAATTGCTGCATACTGTGTATAATTTGAGGTGTACTTTTCACCCTCCTCACAAAAGACTCATGCCACTTAAATTCTTGATGCTGATCGTGGGCAACTCTGGGACACTGCACTGCTATAACAGTTCAGTCTTAAAGTTTAGCCTACACACGGCTTAAACTCTAATGCCAAGGGAAACAAAAAGATAAGATTTAATGCAATCTCAGAGGCACCTTGGAGGAATTCGTGGGCAATATCCCTAGAAGGCAATGCATATTCAAAGAGAAAGAGAAGTGATTCTGCTAGGCCCTAAAAAAATCACTCTCGTTTGGCATCAACCACACAGGCATCAAGGTTCCAGGTCCCCTGGGTCAGCCACACTGCTACAGGTGGATTCACGTGAGTTTCTAGCCCAGTTCTACTGTCAGTTTACATCAAGTTCTCTGGTAATTAGGATTCAATTTTCAGTGCACAAATTACGTCAACTACAGGAGAAGAATCCTACGCGAAGCACTTCATCAAGCGTCAGGGCCAGGGTCTCATCGCCAAAGGCAGCGAGGACTTCTAGTCCTCTCCCTGTCTCGTCCACCAACTCTCCTGGGAAATGCAGTAAGCAGACACAGGCCGAGGCTGCATTTACTTACCACGGCGCGTATACCACGGTGCTCACTAAGAAAGCTGCCTTCCAGTCTCCTGGGAGGAGTCAGGCCCCTTGCAGGGCCTGGCCATCTCCAGTCTCTGATCTCTTGGTTGCTCCTATTCTTCTAGGACTGGTGCCTGAGCACGCTGGTCCCAAGACTTCAAACCACGTGAAGAGATTAACTTTAACAAAGGACAGAATGGCTGGCTGAGCTATCAACTGAAGCATGCTCTGATGGTTATTTCCTGTGCCTTGTGACTGTAGCTCACTCATGCCACAAGGGAAGACTGCTAGGACGAGGTGGGTCTGTAGGAGGATGCCGTGGCAGGCAGAGCAAAGCCCCTCAAAACTGTCCACATCCTCATCCCCAGAACCTGTGAACGCATTAGGTTCCATGGTAAAGGGGAATTAAAATGCAGACAGAACCAAGGTTGCTAATCAGTGGTCTTGAGATGGGGAAATCATGCTGGGTTATCCAGGTGGGCCCAGGGTAGGCAAAGAGGCCTTAAAAGTGGAAAAGGGAGGCTGAAGGGAACAGAAGGGCAGCAACAGGAAGAGGACTCGGGACAACATGGCTGGCACTGACACCGAGGAAGGGTGCAGGTCAGGGAACACAGGCGACCCCTAGAAGCCAGAAAAGGAAAGCAGATGCGCCTCCAGAGAGAAATCAGCCCTGGGACATCTTGTTCTCCCCCACCACCAACCCCAGTACTGGGCTTTGAACCCAGGGCCTTCAACTGGGTTACATCTCCAGCCCTTTTGTATTTTTATTAATTTTTATTTTGACACAGGGCCTCGCTGAACTGCCCAGGCTGGGCTCACACGGCCATCCTCCTACCTCCGCCTCACCAAGTGCTGGGATTACAGGTGGCTACACCATGCCCAGCAAGGGACATCATGATCTTCACATTCAGGCATCCGACCTCAGAATTATGAGACAATACATTTGTGTTGTTTTAAGTCATTTAATTTATGGTAGCTTATTCCAACAGTGAAAGGAAATTAATGGAAGTGCCACTTTTTAAAACGTAATATAAACTTTGCAGAGGTTAACTCTTACAGATTGCCTACATTTGAACCTTGGCTTTACCAGCTAAATGAATTTAATCAAATTACTTAATCCTTCTGCGCCTGAGTTTTGTCCTTATGTAAAACAGGGATGACAAAATGGTGCTGTTCTTTGAATGTGATTTGTCTGTGCTGGTTGGACCGTTGGGGGACATTTGGGGACATGTGGGATCTGCTCTCAGGAAGACTTGTGTTTATCATCAGAAACTGAGGTCGATGTCAAGCTGGGTCAGAGACTAAAAGCGTGGGTTGTTACAAAGCAGCTTTATTCTCTTCATCTAGTTCACTTGCCTCCTCTCTCCCAAGGAGATCAAATGAGATCTCGCCCATTCCTCTTTCCTTCCTCTCACCACCTATGCCGTCTATCACGTTAGGATGCAGCAGGAGACCCTTTCATAGACACAGCTGCCCAATCTAAGACTCAATCTCCAAAGCTACAAACTAAACAAACCTCTTTTATTAATTATCCAGACATCATAAAACAGACTAAGACAAATAGTATCTAACACTCTTTTGGAAAGATTAAATGAGATAATACTCAGAACACTCAGAACAATGCCTACTCTTCCCTTTACGTTTGTCTCAGGGGAAAAATTAAAGAGTTCCTCGCTTCCAGTTACTCAAAAAATTATCTTATCGTATGTCTGTCTCCATGTGCCTGTGTTTTCTTCAAATGAAGTATCACTCACTATCAGCTTAGCAATATGATCGAACTTTATGTAAGGTTCAATGTTTTGAAGTCCTTCACAAACCATGACAATTCTATATCCAAAGTGGGATTGGTTTTCTGGTAAGTTCAGAAAGGGCTTCTTTCACAAATACCACATGAAAACACCCACAGCAGAATTCCTATGGGCTCCCAAACTGGCCAAAGGGTGTATTTCCAGTATGCTTAATAAAGAAATTATAGAGATCGAACAGTCACCATGGTGACTGTAGTTAATAATACTGACTGGCGCCTGTAATCCCAGCACTCAGGAGGCTGAGGCAGGAGGATCACTGTGAGTTCGAGACCAGCCTGGGCTACATAGTGAGTTCAAGGTTAGTCTCAACTACATAGTGAGACCCTGTCTCAAAAAAACAAACAAACAAACAAACAATAAAGAACAGATCTTAAATGTTCTTCCAATAAACAAAAAGTATGGCAACTACGTGAGGTAAAGGATATGTCAGTTTGACGGTGGAAGTCATATTACAAAGCACACACATAAGGAAACATCACAGTGCACCCTGCAGATACGAATTTTTTAAATTATTCATTATAGATGGAGATTTTTTAAACAGAGCCAAGAGGGGGAAAATTTCAAACATTTAATGAGAGCAGAATAAATAAATCGTGGTCTGTTCACACAACGAGCTTGTCTCTGGCAATGTAAAGGAACAAACTACAGACCCACCACTACACAGATGAATCCCAGATACAACAGGGCCGGAAGAACACACACTCATCACTCTGACACAGTTCAAAGACAGGCGGTCCTGACCTCCCGTATCAGAAGTCGGGGGGCCCCTCCCCTGGGGATGAGGGAGAGCCTAGAGTGGAGGGAAGGGCTCTGCAGTGCTGGTAGCTGACGGTCTGTTCTTCACCATGGATGATACTCACGTGAGTCTGATGCCACTCTGGGATAAGCACGAGGCTGTGTGTGCTTCTGATCTTGGTTCTTTCCTGCTTGTAATTTCCACTCAACTCGAATTTTCAAAAAGTTAAAAACGAGTATGAATAAAGCATCAGCCCCTGGTTCAACTTTCTAGCTCTTCTCACTCCATGACCGTATCATGACAAAAGTACCGAAACCCTTAGACTGAGTTCTTTTTCTTCAGTTATCTAAAACTCTGCCTTTTGTTCCACATCATAAAGCGAAGAGCAGAACCTTCATCTACCACACAGACTTGCTGAGCCAATCAAATGCAGTAAGGAATGCAAAGGGGTCTGCAAAATGTTCCAGGCTTTAAGAAAGCAAAGTGCATTGTTCCAAGGGGGAAAGACAGCGCCTGCACGGTGAGGATTCGCGGAACAATAAGCAGACAAGGATTTAAACACTGTTGCTACTCTTCTCCTCCAGAGAAAACTTTAAACAGTTAAACATTTACTGTAGCCATTCTTGTACCTCTGTGGACAGGAAGAGACCAGACCCTGTAGTAAGTGTTAACAGGCTTTTTTTTCTTTTCTGAAAAAAGGGAGGCCTAAGAAAATCTAAATAAAAGGAATGAAGGCCACGCAAGGTGGCATGCACCTGTAATCCAAGTACTTGGGAGGCTGAAACAGGAGGATTGCCACAAGTCTGAGACCAGCCTGGGCTACACAGTAAGACCCTATCTCAAAAAGCCAAAAACTTTTTTTTTAATGTTTTTTAAATAAAAGGAATGAGCTTGGCTTGTTGTTAATGAGGAGGGCAGAATCCTCCAAGGATATTCCACAAGGTCCTCCACCCTTGTAGGTGGCAGAGCATCCAGTCTTCCTTGAACACTCACAGTGACAGGAAGACAGGAACTTGTGCTGCCCTCTCTGGTCCTTCTTGGAAGACACCACCCACATGTCCTGTCAACTGTCTCGAGATACATGCAAGCACTCATTTTCAGACCTTTAAAAGTCGAACCCATTATCTCTACATTATCCGGTACGGTATAAAGTCACACAATAAATATATGCATTTGAATTATTGTTATTTCTTAAAAGAACATTTTCTATTTTTCTTTATCTTCACCACACACCCGGGAAGAAGAGGATAGTAAACAGAAATAATCGATATCATTAGGTAAATTAATCCCTCGATTAGTTTAAGACAGAAAGAACCAGTTGTTCCAGAGAAACAAACCACCTCCACATCATGATACGGTAAGACGATGAAAACGGCCATCACCAGGGAAGGGAAAGAGACAGAATCCAAGGGAGCTCGCTAGACAACTGACATCCGTATCCTGAGTAAAGCCAGACTTCCTGCTCAAGCTCCAAAAGAGGGGACTGACCACAGTGTCTCGCATAAAAGTGGTTCCTCTTTGCACAGCAGAGATAACAGCTCCCTATTTGACAAAGCAGGAGACCTCGTACCAGTGTTCCCTTAACAACCAAAAGAGCCACTAAAGCTCAAGAATGTCCCTCATGACCTCTGCTGTGGACTTTCACGGGCAGTACTTCCAACACCCGTCAGGATGAACAAGGATAAAAACGGACATTCAACACAAGTCTGGACGGCTTTGTTCAGCAGCACTGAGGATCGAAAACAAACTTTTATGAAGAATGTCAAGGCGTTAGATGAACAGTGACCATGAGAAAATGAAAAAGCTCCAGAAAGCTGAACTGTTTTAAAGTGTGATCCTTTGTGATTCTTCTGGCATTGACACTTTTTTCATGCACCCCCCCCACAAGACAGACCCTGGGATGTGCCTGCAAATCAAGAAAGGCCATTCTGGGATGCCAGCACTACCAGCCACCCTGAATAACTCCTGCAGGCAGAAGTTTGACGGTAACCTGAGGTGCTAATATGGGCTCTCTAAAGATTCCAGTACTATAAAGTAGAATAAAAGCTTAAGAAATCAAAAAAGTGACTAGAAACATTTATACACAAGAAGATAAAGTATCATTTGGTCTTTTAGTTCATGGAGTACCCGTGATGTCGTCCAGAAAACTAGAAAAATAACATCATATTAAGAAGCTTCAATAAAAAAAATGAAGGGGGCTGGGGATTTAGCTCAGTGGTTCCGCCACCTGCCTTGCAACAAGGTCTCAAGTTTGATCTCTGGTATAAAAAAAAAAAGAAGAAGAAGAAGAAAAAAATTACCAACTATAGCAGGGACTTGAAGGCTGTTTCCAGAAAGCACTGGTCAGTCTTCTCAAACTAATAATGCTGTCTTAGCTCCTTTGCTTGTTCCCTAGACAAAACACCTGACACTCAAAGCTAAAGGTGGAAATGTGTATTGCAACTCACAGTCTGTAGAGACGTCAGTCCATAGTCAGCTGGCTCCAAGACAGGGCAGCAAGACAGAGGGGCATCACAGAGGAGAAACAGTCCATGGCAGGCAGAACGCAGCAAAAGAAGTAAAACAGCAAGGCAGCAGCAAGTTCAACAGCAGCCTCTTTTCTGCCCCTTATATTCCATCCAGGATACACGCCCTTAGGGCAGCAGCACTCACACCCAGGGTGGGCCTTCCCATATCCACACCCAGAACTGTGACAAACTCACCAGTGGCCCACTTTAGTGATCACACATCCTTAATCCCAGAATCACACACTTAGTCCCAATGTCACACACCCTAGATCCTGCCACATCTGAAAAGCCCCACCTATAACCCACATGAAGCTTTGAGGGGACAAGCTATAAAATAACGATGACCAAACAGCACTGAAATCCATTTACTGTAGTCCCTAGTAGGGGACCAGGGATGGTCTTGGCTATTGCATCACAAAGCTGTCAGAGACCAACCCACTGGCCAAGTATCAAACACCTGCAAAGGGTGTGGGGATCCATGATCTCACTACAGCAATCTTTAAAACTCAGCAGGATGGAAGGGCCACCCCAGCATACCTTTCTCCCAGTCCCAAGCCAGGGCCACCCACATTCTCTTTTCCTTTGCTCTCCATGGTTCAGTGAGGTGCCGGTGCTTCTCCTGAAAACTCCTGAGTTCACTTCTACCCCCTGCATTACTGTCACTCCTATACCTGTCATAGAGCCATCGTCCAGTAATTACTAGGCTCGGTAATTACTGGAGCCATCGTCCAGTAATTACTTCATTTTAGACACCACAGCAAGATTAATCTTCCAATGTCAAGGGCAAATACACCATTCTTCTGCTTGAAATTTTCTTTTTAAAATTACTCTTTATTACAGGAAAATTTTAAAAAACAGAATTTTGTAAGAAATCCTTACACAGATAAAACAGCACAACTCTTAACAGCTTAATCTTAGAAGCAACCTATATATCCATCAACAGATGAATTCATAAAGAAAATGTAATACACACAATAGAGTACTCCTGAGCCATAAAGAAGGATAAATTTGAATCGTGTAGAAAATGTACACACTTCGAGAGCATAATGCTAAGTGAAATAAATCAGACACAGAAAGTTAAATATCACATGGGCTCATTTCTATGAGAAACTCAAAATACAACTAATTTAAAGGGCAAGATAAAAGATAAGATACAGGGAGAGATACTTTGTAGAGATGGGAAGGGGACCTAAGGATGGGAGGAAGACAAAAGGGAGAGGAAGAGAAGAGGACGTAGAAAGGATCAAGATGTGATATGTGTGTGTGTATATATCAATCCTCCACAGTCCGCATATTTCCTATGTATTTACCTGCAAATATAATAATAAAAAAACTTCCAAAAAAAGAAGCTCCCATGTATCCATTATTCAGCTTTAATAATTACCATCTCACAGCCAATATCCTTACCCCTGGCTTACTGTGAATCAAATGTCAGACGTACACTTTCATCTGTAAGTACTTAGGCTAAGATTCTGCTCCTTACAAACAACTGCAGCACCAGCATCACAGCCCCCAGTCAGCAATCATCCCCTCGGGTCGTCAAGTTCCTCATCGATGTCAGCCCTTTCACAATTATCTTTTTCATTTATTTTCAGTGTGTTTGAATCGGGACGAAAATGCAGTCTACTTACTCTGATTGGTTAATGGGTGTTTTCTGAACTACAAGTTTTCCCTCCATTACTATTTTTTTTCTTTCTATTTTGCTTTGTTTTGTCTTATAGGGCATTATTTTGTTGAAATCTTAGTCATTAGTCTGGTTTTCAACCAACATTTATGCCTGTTTTATTGCTAGTCTTCATTCATATTCATTATCGCTAGTCTCCATTCAGTCAAATCATATCATAAATATGATCAGTTTTTTAAAATGTCCACAAATTCCTCGACATTTCTCCCTCAAACAGTGCAGGTTGCTGCTGCTCCCTCTGACTAGGGACTAGACTTAGTGACTTGCCCCCACTGGGTAGTAAGAGGTGGGAAGGAAGGTGTGAAAGACCACCAAGGCCGGTGGCTTTTATCTTGCTCTCCTGCATCTGGGATCTCCCGCTTTGGGAGAAACCAGCAATCATGCTGTGAAGACACTCCAGCAGCTCCACAGAGATGTCGGTGTGGAGAGGAAGTGAAGCTTCCTGGCAACTTCTTAATCCCAGGAGTGAGCTCTCCTGGCAATGGATTCCCCAGCCCCAATCAAGCCTTCAGATGACAGCCACCCTTGCTGACCTCTAGACTGCCACCTCAGGAAAAAACTGTGCCACAGCTTCGGCTAACTGCCTCTCAGACTCCTGATGTACATAGTCAGTCAGTCACTGTTGAAGGAAGCTAAATTCTGAGGTGATCTGATACCCAACAAAGTACGACCAGCACCTCACACCATCTGGCCTCACATCTGAGAACGCCTTTCGTCTCCAAATTCACTGTCCTTCTGTGCCTCCAATTTCACTGCCTTTTCAAGCTTACAGACCACCTGCCTTCTCCAGGGAGCTCTCCCGGGACTTCCACTTCTTCCTTTGAGTCTCTAAAGGACTTTGCTGGTATCTGCTTCCAGGTCAAACTCCCTTACACCAATTCAGTTAAAGACAAAACCAACTCATCTAAGGTCCACCTGCCTAAAATGTCCTTTAATCATACAGTTAAACCAAACTTTCCCACACATGCCAGGAATGCTCCCACCTCTGAGCCTCTGCCACAGCCCCCAGGGTTTGCATGATTCCTGTCCTCACCGGCTTCAGGAAAGCATCATGTGTTCTGTCCAGGTACCCACTGGTGTCTCCTGCTACAGTTTATGGAAGTAATAATGCTAGAAAAACTGCAATACAAAATAATCTTACTCTTGACCACCAAACCATAGATCAGCACAGAATTGTTGTTTCTAAGATCAGAACAGTGCTGGAAGGGAGGTGTCTAGCTATGATATAATCACAGCTTTATACCATTCCAAGGACACAGTTACATTCATGTTCTAGGGCCAAAGAAGAAAAAAAAAAAGTACTATTATCCTGGAAAGGGGTGAGCAAACTAGAATTTGCAGGCCAAACCCATCCCACAGCCTGTTTTTATATGGCTCACAAATGAAGAATTATTTTTATACTTTTAAATGTTTGAGGGAAAAAAAAGCAAAAGAAATATAACATTCCTTAAAAATAATACGTGAAATGTGATGTATATGAAATTCAAATTTCAGTGTCGATATATAAAGCTTTTTGGAACACATTTCTACACTCTTTGGCGGTGTCTGTGCCACGATGGAAGAGCTGGGTAGCAGCAACAGAAGCCGTATGTCTCACAGAGCCGGACACACCACCGTGTTCTTTACAGAAAACGTTCCCACCTCTTTCTTTAGGACACAGATGCTGGAACCTGACAAACTCTGCTTTAATCCCAACACTGTGACCTACAGATAAACTGTGTGACCATGAACATACTACTTAACCGCTCTGCACCTCAGTTTTCTCAGTTGTAAAGGCATTAATAAAAGTACCTACCTTGGAGGGCTACTGTGATTTGTAAATTAATACATATGGAACATTTAAAACAGTAGCTGGCGTATAATCACCTCTTACTATGCGCTAGTTAAACCTATTTCTCATTGATAGTTTCAGGATATGTTTTCCAATTGTAAAATCTCACAAAGTGGTAAGACTTCAGCCTAGGCCCCAAATCTACTTGTCAAGATAGATCTAAAGTATTATGAGACAAGAAAAAAATGAGCAAAAAGAAACTTAAGGAGGGTATAAGGAAGGGGAAAAGTACAGAGGCCCCACTCAGCAAGAACAGTAGGAGGCCAATTCACAGGGGAAGTATAAACTAGGATAATTTCATTAAATAACTTCTGTGGGTTCGCTGAGTACTACTCATCATGTGGAAATTGTCTCTATGGGGGGAAAGCATCCTAAATTCCAATCAAGTGACTTACAGATGAACTGCTGGGTCAAGTCCATGTTTAAGTTGAGGACTTCCTGTATTTTACATTCCTAGACAAATGACAGTTGCAGTAAATTCTGCATCTTATTAACTAGGTAGAATAGCTCATTAAGAGGAGATGATTTGTGTTGGGATCCTGCGCATGTAAAGGGCTACTTCCTGCCCAGCTCGGAGGGGTCAGAGGTACTCTTCCTTATCTCCGAGTTCTCACTGTATCAGCTTTGCACTTCTTCCCTAACACGAAGACAAGACCGTATACCATAAACAGAGGGCAAGCTCACTCACCAAAGATGGACCCACACGGCAACTGGGAGGGAAACAGTGCTGAATGATACACTTGATTTGTTACTGGGGTTGAGAAATTATCTTCTTCTCAGAACTCTTTCATTTGAATACCTTCTTCTGTGCAAAGCTGAGTTCCTACCTTTGCCATTGTCTTTAAAAACTACATTCGCTATTCCTCTTTTTGAATTGTTATTTCAAAGTCTAGATTAGAAAAACCTCCCTCACCCCTAAAAAAAAAAGGAATTTTAAACTCACAACCCCACCACAACCCTTATTATTCCCTTTCAATCTTGACCCCTACAATCCTGATTAGCGCTATGGTTCTATCCTTGCGGTGAATTTACCCTGCAGAGTCTAAAAGCACAGATCAAGCATTTTTAAGAGTTGCTATGTCAGTCTGATCCTTTCCTTGAGGAAAGGAATGAAGGATATTATTATCCAGCTAATCTCTACAAATTGTACAGGAAAATGAAAGAGGCTTAAAGTAATGCATCCAAGAGAGATAAAGGTGCTCCTTAGCTGGAATCGTTAAAAAGACTCACTGAGAATGTATCTGCTGGGAGAGTCCTACTGAAGACTTTGACTTCAGGGTCAAGGTCATCTGGGCCACAGGACTGACTCTCGGTAGAGCATCTGCCTTCTTAGATGAAGTATGCTTTGCTGCTTGCTCAGGAGTGCCCCAGGAAGGGGCAGCCCCAGGATTCTGCCCTCCAAAAGCCGCTGACAAGGTGTCCTGGGCAGCTGTTGTCTCACAGGCCTTGCCTTTGGTCCCTGGTTTGCACACACAGAGCTGAGGTCGGAGACACATCCCTCCATTCTGGCACGGTGGAACACAGCTTGCTGCAAAAGAGACAACAGAAGCACAGCTTTGAAGAAAAGGGTTAACAGCAGCATCCCAATGTTCTCCAATAAAATAAAACCACACTTCAGTACTCAAGATCATGATGAGTTAACACGAAGATGACGGCATCCAGCATCTGTCAATGGCTGCCTGTATGAGGGTCACCATTCTAATGTACATCAGTAAATTCAATCCCCCAGAAACTGCAGTTAGGAGGTATTTTATTTTCCCCCATAAAGAAACAGACAGAAAGGCCAAGTAACTTGCCAAACGTCACACAATAATTAATAGAAAACCTAGGATTCAAACCTAGTGAGCTGACTGCAAAGCCATCATGCTTAGTACTATATAACTACCTTCCACAAATGCATCAAAAAACATGAGACCCTTAAAAATGCTCTGCTGTTTAAGCTGTACTGTGTGTCTTAAATTTAATTTTAAACTATTAAGTTAATTATTTTCCAAAGATTTGGCAAAAAAAAAAAAAAAATCCCCAACCACAAGAAGTATTCCCCTAGAGATTTGCACAGGCAATCACAGCTTGGACAGATTGTTTTAAAATTTAGTCCAACCAACTGTCTTACATATGAGAAAACCAAAGGCACAAAACTTTTAAGTCACCCAATAAACACTTGCTAGTTTGTATACAAGTCCAGAGCATGATATATCATCCCTAACAGCACAATGAAAGGCAACCGAAAAGAAACAAACTCTTCATCTCCTGTTTGCTTGGGCACCTGAACTTTGAAGCACCAGACTTGCGGCCAAGAAGGGTTATAAAGTGAGCAGGGCTCTGGATCACGGGCAACATGTAGTGGATTTGGTCACAGGCACAGTGCTTTGGGAGTTCAGAGGTTGTGGACTTAGGTTTTATTAGGCAGTATCACAGGCCCCTGCATTCCCTTCTTTCTTCATTTAGATACATAGATTATGCTTCCCTTTGGCTATCAGTCCACCTACTTAAATTCTTGGTCCTGAGATCACACTACCAACACGCCCATAAAATTCATTGCCAGATATACTCCACAAAATTATTACAATACAGGTGAGGGATCTGAACCACAGGAGACTGTTGTTAAGAGTCAAATTACCAAGGCCTAACAGCTGTGAAACCTAGTGATTTTTTTTCTACAAAAGGAAAAGGCATTTTTCCCACGTTAGTACAACATTATTCCTATTAGCTACAGCAAATAAGAAGAAATGACCCTGAAGAATATCAGGCCGACAAATTTCCACAAAGTTAGAAAAGAGGGGCTGGGGCATGGTTCGGTGGAAGAGCCCTTTCCTAGCATGCACAAGGCCATGGGTTCAATTCCCAGTGTGTTTGGGGGCATCGGGAACACAGTGGCTGCTTGTTCTAAAACGGTCCCCAAGGGTTGCTCCATATTAGGCTTGTAGAATCAGAACTGAAAAGCTGTGTGCTTCTCAAATGCAGGACACTAAGGTTTCAGCACTTTCCCAACCGAATGTCACAGGAATGGGAACAGAAGGGGCCAGGAGTGAGGACCACACTAAGCTTTCAACACTGCCTCTGCCAGAGACCACCCCCCAGGCACTTTCATGCGTACGTTCTCTTCATGCTTTCAATCAGAAACACATTGCAGTTGAACATCTGAGAACGATTTCTGCTTCTCCTCCCTCCCAAGGTGCGCTGCAAATGTCTGCTACCAGGAAGCCATGCAGAGCAGCCTGCAAAAGGAAGCACTTAGGTGGAAGCCAAGAACTGAAATCACCCCACGTACCACTCAACGTACCGTAAGAGCCTGACTTTAGAAAGATAAAAATGGATTAGAAATATTACAAGGGAGCCATTCGGTTTAACCATTCTAATCTTGCACGGAGTAGGGGAAAGGGGGAGAAGGCAACAAAAGTAAAACATACTAAAAATTTGCGAATACCATTTTTTCTACTGGAAGAAAAATAAAGCATGCTATATAATAGAACGACTATGCAGAGCACCATCCACCTGTAGTCAATTTTCAAAGGACAACGAGAGGACAATATTCTCTTTCGCCTACCCTATCAGACAGGATCCTCCCTCCTCAGTACACAAATGAGGAGGGGTTGGCTTGAATGCAGGCAGAGGGGACAAATGCCCTAATCGCCTCTCATCTAATGTAAAAAAGCGAAATACGTTTTCCGATCACATTTCCTGAAGCCATTTTTCCTAAAATATTTGGAGCCCATACCCCACTCAGGGCTCCCCATGCAGCAGGGATAGCAGAAGTTCTCAACACCCGGCACCCCGACCAGCTGCAGCAACAGCACCAGGGAATACACACCAGGGAAATACACATTTCTGTGCTGCCCAGACCCACGAAACCCGAGTCTGGAACCCAGCCCTCTGTTACCACCTCCAGGGGATTCAGATGCACCACCGAGGCAGAGACCGACGGACAAACAATATTTAAGAGAAGACAGTCTTACACCAGCAAAGCTTTGAGCCTTTTTTATTACAAGTTTTGCACACTAGAATTGCTTTTATTTTAGTGAGTTCTTAGCTATAGCTAAATGTTTGTCATATTTTGACCTTTTATTTTTAATGTGAAAGAGGGAACATTTTGTCTGGGATCAAATTCATAGAACCTCAATGGTTTCCCTTCCTAAAGTCCATACATCTGTCACTGTCCTCTTCACAACCAATGCAAAAAATGTGTAGGCATTTATGAGAAAACGTGTTCTGCCTGGGGTGTTGAACTATGTGGAATATTTTAAATAATGTTGCAGGAATACTTTAAAAACTCAACTGTTTCCTACATGCTGCTCCAGCCTGCGCCTGGCCACTGTGCTTCTGCAGTGAGCATAGTTCAAGATCTTACTGGGGCCGGGGCAGGAGTTCCCAAGATGCAAAGTGAGCACCATGTGGGAAGCCTTTAAAACTCCCAAACACACACCTGACTCCGGCCCGATTAAATCAGGATCTCCAGCGAGAAGCATCAGTGCTCTTCTGACTCTCAAGTGCACCAGGGAACAATGTGTGGCCAGGTCTGAGAGGCAGTAGATTTGAGAACAAAATACTAACCTCAACTTGCTGCCAGACAGGTCTTCCTCAAACGCTGCTCTTTTCTCTTTATTTAAAAACTTTCAACACCGTTGTGCTGCCTGTACGATCACGGCAAGACCCTGTCCACCTGACCCCACTACCCTTCCCACCCTCATTTCCCAAGTGTGGCCCTGCACAAGCTCCCTGGTCCTCTAGACGGCCACACCCTTGCATCTGCACACAGGAGTCCTGTCTGGGAACAAAGCCCCTCACTTCCATGAGTGCATGGGAGACTTCCGGTCCTGTGGTCCTTCCCGCTCTGTGTCTTTCCCACTTGCCTGCCCACCCTCACCAGGCTCTTCGTACCATCTGAGCTCCTGTCCCATTTCCACCGCTCACTACACAGTTCGCGTGTGCTGCCCCACAGTCATCTTTCTACAAAGTTACCTTTTATTTCCCAACTAGACTATCAACAGGGAGGTCAGCTAAGTGGCTTAGGCAAAACTTTCTGCTTCTGAGGACAGGAGCTTCAATGTCCTCTTGGCTGAAAGAGTGATCTAGGGCAGGGGATTTAGCTCAGTGGTTCCAGCACCTGCCTCGCAAGCTCAAGGTCCCCAATTCAATCCCCAGTACCAAAAATGCACAGTCACTATCTTCCAAATGATGCTGGGATTTAAGGGTACTTCTAAAGAAAGAGCTGCCATTCCATAATAATGTCTGCATCTCTGGGCTTGCTTTACAGTATGCTAAGTCTCCAGTCCTTCAAAGTAGATGTTTCTCCATCAAAATTAATATTCAAATAGACATGCACTTTGCAAATACAGGAGGTCTTTCAAAGTATGTGATGGTTACTCATAGAAAATGTCCCAACAGTCCATGTCCAGTGAGTTCTAGAAGAAATCCAAAGGGAGAAACTGGTCAAGAACAAAGAGAGAAGAATATCACAGGGATCGGGCAGGAGATACTGAACTTCCAAAACAAAAGGCCATTGAGGCAGTTAGCCTAAGTTGTTCCAGGGCAGCAGAAAACAAGAGCTGAGACAGTCTCCGTTTGTGGAAATGAACAACAAAGGAAGTGAGGAGAGCAGAAACTGAAAAAGACTATAATCTTGCAAAAGGACTGCTGCTCAAGAAAGCCCAGTGGCCAGGGATTTAGCTCAGCGGTTCGGTGGCCTGCCTGGCAACCTGAGTTCAATCCCGGTACCAAAAAAAAAAAAGAAAGCACAGTGAATTAAGGATTATTTTAATTTTACATCACTGCCTTTTCTCTTTTACTTTCCTCTCTAATTTATTTCAGGATTCCCTACTTTTAATGTTCATACAGAGATTTCTTTAACTGAAATACCAAACAGTTTCTCTGGTGTGAAAAACTATAATAGTACACAAGATACTGAGATAATTAATAACGTGAAATGTCAGATATAAAACAATTGTTCTGCAACACTAGACAACCAGCAGCACGCAGATGTGATTCCTAAGATATTGGGGAGATGTGCCCAATGCTGAGGGGTCTTTCGCAGAGCGCCATCTGTGGACCACAACAGGAGATGAAAATCACGGCGGGTGTGATGGCTCGGCCAAGCCCAGGAGACAGAGTCCTGCTTCAGGAGGCAGAGAGCTGACATTTGCAGGGCTGAGCACTGGAGGGAAAGACCTGTCCACAGAGACAGCCCAGACATCCAGATGGGGTCCCCTTGCATCTCTGCCTGATGCTAAGCTGCACCGGCACAGGGTGAGGCAGGATAAACACCACCAGGCTGCAAAGTCCCAGGGCCACGCTAGGACGCACAGCCTGTGCTGGACCACAGTTGGAACAGTCAGCAGAGACCCCAGAACTGAACTCCTTTGAAAAAGAATATAATTTCACTATCGAAATCAGACAAGAAGAGTACCTAAAAGAAAATGAGCAAATTGTAAGTACAGACACAAAATACTTAAATAAAACATCAATCAAATACAGTGGTATTTCAGAAACAGAAAAGAGAGCAGAACTAATTCCAGATGGCTCTCATCAAGGATGGCTCTAATGTTAGCAGATCTATCAGTGTGATTTCCCATATTAAAAAATTAGATGAGAATTTAACTCAAGAAGTACTGAAATGTTTCCAATAAAATTCATCACTTATTCATGTGAATGTACATACAAAGGCTTTCCTTATTCTGGTTAACAATATCTAGAGCAAATCCCACACAAAAGAGCAAACCAAGACCCATAGCAAACGTGAGGAAACTATAAACATTTTTCTCAAAATTGGAAATAAATCTAAGTGACCATATTAACCTCTGATAGCCCATACTGCACACTATACCTCAAGCAAGAAAATTAAAAGATCTAACTACTATAAACAAAGAAACAAATGTACCATTATTTACAGTTTTCCTAGTTTTGTACATATGAAAGATTCTGCAAACCATCTGAACCGTTAAGTCAGCAAAGGCTGCACATTCCAGAGCAGTGATGGCAAACCTTTCAGAGCTGTCAATGATACAAACAGACTGCTGTGGCACACGTGCCATAGGTTTGGCACCACTCTACAAGAGCAGTCCAGAAAACCAGACAGTACTTATGTAATAATATGTCATTCTGCAAACCTAATGTTAAAAACTACTATTCACCATGGCTGGGTTAATTATAAAGCATCCTACATAAATCTAACGAAAGATAGGCAAGACTTTTGAAGGAAATTACAAAGCATTTAAGGACATCCCCCCAAAACACTTCAGAATATATCAAGGTACACCATATACATGTGTTACAAGATTTAATACAAATAGTATTCTCTCCACATTTTTCTTTAAGTTCAATGCCATTCAAATTGAAACTTTACATTAATTTTTCAGAGAAACTGACAAGCCAATTCTGAAATTAATAATGGCACATTAAAGAGCCAGGAATAGGGGCCAGAGATTTAGCTCAGCGGCACTGTGCCTGCCTTGCAAGTACAAGGTTCTGAGTTCGATCACTGGTGCCAAAATAAAAAGAGCCAAGAAAAATCAAAATAATGCTAAAAAAGAGGACCATGGGGACATGTGCTCAATCAGATATTACTAAGGTTCAAATAAGACAATGAGATACTGGTTTCAGAGGCAGAAAAATAGATCAGTGAAATTTAATAGGAAGCCCGTAAACAAAGTCGTTTTTACAATGAACAGCAGCCTGGAAATATGATGAAGGAGATAAACTGAGAAAATCCACAGGGAAACAACAGACTTCGAAATGGCCAGTCTTCTAAAATAATTGAAGTTCCATGCCTACCTTATGCCCCACACAAGAATATGCTTTCTATGTCTCTGAAAGAAAATATACTTTCATCAGTTAGGGGAAAGAATTTCACTTAATTGATATATCAAAAATTCCTAGAAATCAATGGGAAAACAGCAGACAAAGAAAAACAGACACAGGATAGAAACCAGTTATCCATAGATGATGAAATCTGAAATGCGGCGAATGAACATGAAAAGATTCCCAGTGTCAATGACCAGAGAACTACAATTCAAACCAGGTCAGATTCTACTTTCACCTGACTGGCAAAAACTCTGCTGCCACAGTGTCACCACAGACACAGCAACAGGGATACCTGGACCCTGCTGGGAGGGACACGTTACACATCTGTGAGAAGCACACGGGTAAGACCCGCTAGAGTGGTAATGTGAAGACCCTCTCACTCAGCACTGTCACTTCTAGGCTGGCAGATGCACACGAAGACAAACACGGGAATATTCACCGTATAATAATCATAGCAGTGAAACACTGGCCCCGAGCAATGAAATAATGAACAAACCGTGGTATGTTCACACGATGGAATACTTACTATACCCCAGCTGAAACTGCAACCTAGATCTATACCGAGCAACATGACTCTATCCTGAAAATAACTGCGCCTGGATAATCTAGGGCTTAGTTCAGGGGTGCTGTCAACTGCCTCACAAGCCAAGCTCGCGAGTTCGATCCCCAGTACCGAAAAACAAAAGATAACATAAAAAGTCAAGCGTTTAGGGGCCGGGGATTTAGCTCAGTGGTGCCACCGCCTGCCTGGCAAGCGCAAGGACCTGAGTTTGTACCCCAATACCAAAATAACAATAATTATTTTGGCTGGAGAAAGAAAATTACTAATTGCCACTTTACAACTCTGCTCTTCATATTATAACTACATTATCACAAGTTTTAAAACAATACCATGTGTTTTATGGATACATATGAGATTAAACATATAAAACAGGTACTGAAATCTAAACTTAGAATCACTTCTGGAAAGAATATGGAATAAAAAAAGAAAAAAAAATTAAAGGAATAAGTCACTTTATGAGAATACTTTTTTAAAGAAGATATCGGTAGCAAATACGACAACAATCTGCTGTACTGTTCAACTTTTCAAAATCAATTTTTTCATTCAGCCAACAAAAGGCACCTGAGAAGGCAGGACAGTTAAAAACCTGCTCCTTAATCACAGGGGGAAGGGAGGATGAAGCAGGCTGGCCAGAAGAGGCAGAAACTGCCACTGAGACAAAGATGTACACCCTGGGCTTGCCAAAAACCACTGGCATCCAGCTCAGGGGAAGACGGATATGCAAAAAAAAAAAAAAAAAAAAAAAACCCTGCTCCCTCTTACAGGCTGATCTTGTGAAAACACTCCCTCATCATCTGAAAAGGTCAAAAATCAGTGGAGTAAGTTTCCCATTTTTGGTCCAAAATAATGTCGGATTTCTTCCCCGTTTGAACCTACTTACTCCAGTCTGACATGCTGACCCTGAAGTTCTTCAAAAGTTCACTGACTGTATTTTTAGGAAGCAATCCATGCCCTCCAGCTCAGCCTTCACTGCTTTTCATCCTAAAAACGTAACCCTAGCTATATTTAAAACCTGCCCCAGCCCACTCAGCACAAACAGTGAGACTCTCTGCCCCTTGCCTTTCTCTCCAAACAAGTTGCCGCTTGTCTGCCACATGTGTCCTGAGGAGAAATGTGAGTAGAGCTGTGTCTTCTGTGATCAGATACAGCAGGTGAGAACTGCTCTGCTGTGTCTTCACGGCAAAGCCCAGCTGCTGCCCTGTGAAGTTATTCAGTAACAAGAAGAGATCTCAGATCACAAGAGAAGTACCGTGAGGCCACACATTTTGGTCTACTCTGTCTGTCTGCTCCTTACACCAAACCAAAAGAAATGCTGAGCTTCCACTGTGCCCAACAGCTCTAGGTCAGCTTCCTCCAAAATCCCTACGGAGAAAAAACCTCACCATCACCTCCCAATGCCTTTTCTGACCGGCCTTGTGTCATCATGAAGAATCCGCACAGAGCTGTTTTCCGGATAGTGAACCAGACCCCATTAAGCACCAATACATGAACAACCTCTGTGGGGGTCTGATCATTACGAATCCATTTGAAATACTGAGGGGTCAGGGAGGGAGGGAGGGAGGAATGAGGGGTCAGGGAGGGAGGGTGTGTGTGTGTGTGTGTGTGTGTATGTGTGTGTGTTCACTGTTCCCGCCTCCCACAGAATCACACTTGTCAGGTAGCACAGGCTTTCCTGCCACTGTCCTACACCATATGCCATTCTCTTCTACTCTCCAGTAATGTCAGCAAGAGACAGTCCAGCAGAGCACAAATCACGCAGACTAAAGGCACACAGGCTGCGCACAGGATCTGTTACAGCCAGGGTCTGACACCTTTATGTCAAGCATCCACCCCATCTGCCTACTGGCTCAAGTGCTGTAACTGGAAGGCTGAGGTTCTCTAAGCCTAAGCACAGCAGGGGCGGCTCATACCATGTGATTTCATTTAAAACAGGCAGTCAGCCGGGCCAAACACATACTCCCGATGCCATCAATAACTGTAAAATCACTCACAGAATTTAACATAATTAAATCATGTCATGTAATGAGAAACAAGAGGCCATTTTTCTGGATTTTATTTCTGGTTTTATTACTGCTGTTCTATGACGCTGGGTTTGCTGTTTTTTTAAAGTCACAGAAGCTTAATAATAAAAAGAAAAACGTTAAAGATAAATAGCTTAGTATATGTAAACATTTTGACATTTAATTTAAAAATAGCAAAGGAATAAGAAAAACTGGTCAGAAACAATATTTTCAGAAAATGCCGTTATACAGAAAAACTTAAGTTTTAAGAAATATCAAAATCAAAAGAAATTATAAAGGACAAAAAAAATCACTAAGACAAAGGAAATTCAATTAATAAATTAATATGTGATAGTGTTAAAATTAATGAAGCCATCAAAAGAAATGCAAACTAAAATCACAGCTATATAACATTTTGTTTTGTTTTGTTTTGTTTTGAGACAGGGTCTCACTAAGTAGTCCAGGCTGGCCTCAAATTCACAGCAATCCTCCTGCCTCAACCTCCTGAGTGCTGGGATAACAGGGATGTGGCACCACGCTCAGCTTTAATTCTAAAAAAATGTAAATTTATTCATACAAAGTGCTGAAAAGGTGGAGGTAAAATAGCACAGGCCTTTTAGAAAGCAGTTTAATCAACAGGAGCCTAATTTTAAGAAATGCATCCTAATAGTCAAAAAGGGAAATAACTATGTGTATATACATGTGCATATTCTCAGCAATGCTATTCATATCAATAAAAAAATTCAAAAGTACCATAAAGGTTGGGTAAAATATGGTATTACACAACCATCTGAAATTTGAATAAAGTGTCACAGGTTTCTAAGGCACTGGATAATATTAACATGAATAAAGCACAATGCTGTTTCATGCTTCATTCATTCACTCTCTAAGCACCTTCTCTAACATTAGACTGAACTTGGCCCGAGGACACCTCCTTCCCTCCTTACTTAGCACTCACTACTGAGTACAAGTCGGACATCGCTCATCCAAAATCCAAAACTTTCTGAGTGCCAACAAGAAACCACAAAGGAAAATTCTACACCTGACCTCACGTTGGAAGCTTGATCCTCAGGTGGCAATGCTGGGAAAGAGCGGATCCTTTAAGAGGTGAAGTCTAGTACTAGGTAACTCGTTCTGGCACTAGGTAACTAGTTAGTAACGAGGTAACTTCTAGGTAATTCAGAAGATAAGTAAATTCTCTTGGGAACATGGTTCCCATTAAGAGCTGTTACAAAAGAGCAAGACTGGCTCCTCCCAGTTCTATACAGTGGATCCTCAACTTATGAACTCAACTCATTCTTGAGGGCCGGTTGTAACTCAAGTTAGTCAGTTGAAGGCTCAGGCTCCTCTATACAACCTTCAAAGTCTCTCTCCTTTACACAGGCAGATCTCAGTGCCCTTAGACACCGGCCCAGGGTTCCTCGATTAATCCCACAAGGAAAAGATGTTGTAATGTTCCTTCCAGAACTCTCTAAGGGTTACATTTGTATCTGAGACCATGTGGAAGACCATCCGGCTGACATCTGGGTTGTAACTCAAGAATGCGGTCTTAAAATTCTGGTCATAACCCAAGTTGCTTGTATGTCAGGCCGACTGTAATTCAAAGGTTCACCGTAGTTTCCCAAGATATCACGTGATCCCTCTTGCACTCAGTGCCACCACAAGACTGAACAGAGGCTAAACAAATGGAGCCGCCCAATCTTGGACTTTCAGCCTCCAACACTGAGCTAAATAAACCTCTTTTCTTTATGTATTTCCCAGCTTCATGTATTTAGTTACAGCAATGGAAAGTGGATTAACAGATTTCACATGTGAATTATGGGAAAATATAACTTGGCCCATAGCACCTGTCATCACTTTTGTAACTTAAGGTTGCTCCCAGTTCAGTAACATGTGGGAAATAAATGTGCAGAGCAATGATCCTGCCCCTACACTGCAGAATGGGCTGCATACACTGCAGACTTTCTATAAAACTGGCCATTTTCTATGATGGCACTAAAAACATCTGCCCTTAAAAACAAACATTCTCTTAGGTCTCACTGGAAATTTTACACTCGAATATGTCTACTACAGTATTACAATCAATGCAGCAATAAAAACTAGAAATATCCTACCCATAAAACCAGTAAGGAACAGATAAAAATTATGTAATGTGATAGTCATTAAAAACAACGCTTAAAAAGACATTCAGTGACATGAAACAATGCTCATGAAGTAAAGCCAAGTTTTTTTTTAAGTTCCCACTTTCTCTTGAACTGATTCCAGGGAGCCTTGAAGCTCCCCATCTTCCCTGAATCTAACCCAGGACACTTGTGATCATCAGGCTAGTGAATCTGTGGGGTTCTCGATCCTCCCCCTTCCTGACCACCAGCGGATCTGCCCTTCCTTCCTCACCACTCTTGGCTGCTGACGTCTCACCATGCCATCCTATCACGTCCCCAACCCCCTCCTCGGGGACCTCTGACTCTTCCTGGCCTCTAAATGCCGCAATCTCCCGGGGACTGCTTGATCCATGAACACCTGCCCTGGTGACCTCATCCAGTCCTATGGCTTTGATCTCTATCTAGACTGTGCCCAGATTCAGTGCTCTCCCCCAAACTCTAGATTTCCATGTTCAACTGGACTCCACCATATGGATATCTAACAGGCTCATCAAACTCGGGACAATTTTTTGTCCCTCGCCTCACTCCAAACTCTAAGGCCCACTCCTTCCTAGCATTCATCTTTAAACGGCACTACCAGTCACCGAGTGTCTCCAAAAGCCACGGTACGAGTGGCTTAAACAATAGAAATCACCATGCTCTGCAAGCCAGAATTCTGAGACCGAGATGTCAGTGGACGGTTCCTGCTGAGGTCTGTGAGCGAGCAGTTGTTCCATCCCCCTCACCCAATTTCTGGTTGCCAGGCCTTCCTTGCCTTGTAGATGATGTTACCCTTTGTGTCGTCCTTCTATTTATGCCTACGATTCCACTTTCCACAAGGACAACAATCCTATCGATGACAGGCAGGCAGACGCACACACATATATGTACCACATGGATTCTCTGACTCCGTCTCACTTCCTCCCTCTCCCTCTCTCTCTGACAACTGCACTCACCCTATTTCCAAAGACGGGCACATTCGAAGGCACTGGGAGTTAGGATTTCATCATGTGAAGCGGGAACAACAATTCAACCCATAATCCCAAGTCAGCATATGTGACTCTTCTATTTTTCCTGTGAACATGCAATCCCTCTGTAAATCCCACTAACATATTTTTCATTTTATTGGCACAGTTTAAATATACAGAACGATCACATTCACACAGGGAAGCTGTACCTGTACACGGCACACTTGACTCCTTTCCCCCAATCCCCTGCCTTCCCCTTAACCCCCCTCCCCTCATTTACAAGTTTTGTCTGCATTTTTTTCTCGTTCTTTTCCCTTCCCTTCCCCGCTCCCCTTCACAATCTCCCTTTCCTTTTGAAAAGTTTCTTCCTGTTTCATAGCATCTAGAACACATTTTAGACTTTATCTACCCTTTCAGCTTCTCACACCAGGGACACAATGCGATATTTACATATGTGTGTATGATTTATTCCACTTGAGTATAGTCTCAAGGTGCATCTATTTAGCTATAAAGGTCTCCTGTTTATCCTTCTTTGTGGCTGAGTAGTACTCTGCTGTATTAAAAAAAACACATCTTTTTATGTATTTTAAATATCTTGACTCTGACCATTTTTCTCACCACCTCCCGCCAAACCCTTCTCCCAGCCACCCTCTCTTCTGCAGTCTACTCTCAGCAGGGACCCCCGAGAGCCACAGCCAGACAACACCGCTCCTCTGCTCCAAACCCTCCGGCGAGGATCACACTCTGGTCAGGCTGGCGTCCACTGCAGGGCCTCACGCTGACTGCTGCCCAGGCTGTGACATCCTGACCAGATATTCCCAGGCTCCCTCACTCCCATCTCCCGGCCGCTCCCAGGTCCACCCTGGCCACAAGGGCAGCCACCTGCCTCCAGGCCTCTATTCTTCTACCCCGCCTGGGCTTCGTCAACCCTCTGCAGCTCTTTATTACACATTCACCTGGTCTCTCTCGGCTCCTCTCTCTGAAGTCTGCGCTCCATGGGGAGAAAGAGGACAATGGCTTTTGCTTTGGTGTCCAAAACACCATTTGGCTCCTAGAAGACGATCAGTGAGGAACGGTTGAAGGAATAAATGCATAAATAAAGGAAGGAAGAAAGACTGACTTCAATGCCAACATGAATTACCTATGCGTGGTGGAATTACATAAATTATTAACTTTTGTTCATACTGTATGTTCCAGGTTTGTATTTTAAATGGCCCATTACTACTTTTACAGTATGGCAAAAACCAACGACACTTTTCTGAAAAGAAATGTTAGCTCAAAGGACTACTTTAAATATACTTAAATTTTTAAGGGCCCTTACTCCTACAATATAATGGTATGTGAGACAGTACCATATACAGACTTTTTGATAACTATACTGTACTGGAATTAATATTATTTTTGCTTTGAAACTTATTCTTAATGTACTATGCCTAGTTAATATACATAGCACTATTTTCAACATGTTCGATCTGAAAAGCTGGCTTCTTCTATTTTCATCAACCAAAAATGCTGAACAAGAGAAGCTTTTGTGAAAACTGGAGCAATAAAAAATATAAGCTTTGTAAGAATGAAATGATTGCTAACTTGAGAATTAAGTACCTGAACCTTGGTTTAAGATAAATTGAAAAAAAAAAAAAAAAGAGAAAACATAACTGACTCTGATGAGGGTGTGTTATATGGTGGTTAAAAGTCAGGGTCCACAGAAGACAGGTGGCTGAAACCAAGCCACCGCCGCTCAAACGATGACTAGCTAGGTGGCCTTGGATATGTTTCCATCACCTTTTTTGTGATGCAGTTTTTCCTTCTATAAAATAGAAATAATGGTGCCACTGCCTGCCTTGCAAGGACAAGGTCCTGAGTTTGATTCCCTGGTACAAAAAAAAAAAAATGGGAATAACAAGAGGGCTTATATGGAGATAATTAATATATGCAAAGCTCTCAAGACAGCTCCTGGTTCAGGGCACCAGTACACCAGTCAGGTGTCCATTATTACTACACCACGCACCAAATTTATCGCAAACACACAAAAATAGCCTTTGAGGAAGCGTTAGAGAAACTGGTCACATTTCTATCTGGGTTAGAATTTGATTTCTACCACCGGCATTTTACACTAACCTAAAACAGCCTTACTCACTGAGCCAAAGATAATCAGCTACCATTTTTTCTTTCTTTCCCATGCTTATCTCAGAGTAAAACTGACAGCTGCAAAATGACAGAGAGCACCGCTGAGTGAAAATAAAACACTACATGATCGTTCTATACTAAAGATTCATATTCCCAAACTCATTTTCATAGCCGAATAAAGAATGAGAGCTAAGTGAGATGGAGCTTTTCTGAAAAACCACTGGATTTATTGTGACAACATTCCTTAAGGTACATTAATACCATTACGTGACTAAGATGGAGAATGAAAGAACCGCAGTCTAAACCATGCCAATGCTTTTCCTTGCTAAAATAAAAATGCTTTCAAATTTCCCTGATGCCTAAGCTCCACAGCAGAACATAAACACTGAACATGATGTAGACGCAGCCTCTGCTACAAAAACCATGCGGAGGAAGCCTCACTGTGAAGTATGAGGCCACTCCTCTAAAAGGAAGGACACTGCCCAGAAGATGAAGCATTTGCAAACATTCCATCCTCTGGCCACTAGCTGTCTTGCTGTGAAAACGTGAGAGAACCATTTTCAAAAATTAACCTGAAATATAACCATAGGCTTCAAGAACACATTAGAAAACAGCTCAAAGGAACAAGCAAAGCTCTATTTTCCAACCAATAATGTATAAAATTAAAAATTTTTAAACAGACTTTCTCATTTCTAATGCCTGATATCCTTTTGAATGGAGAAATTATTACAGTAAATACGAGAATTTAAAATACTGCTTTTGGGGCTTGTCAGGATATAACGTACACGCGAGCATGTGTGTGTATGTGTGTGTGTGTGTGTGTGTGTGTGTGTATGTGCGTGCATCCGTGTATGTGTGTATCGTGTGTAAGACCCTGGGTTCAATATTCAGCACCAAAAAAATTAATCAGTTTTTAAAATGGTCCTTTTATCCCTACATTAGTCAAGATGTCCATATGCATTCAAATTTTTAAGTTAATCTTTGAGATTCCTATAATCTCGGATTATGTCACAAATAATGTCTAATCAATACACAAGTAGAAATTTAAATTAAGAGCAAAAATTAACTAATTGCCTGTTGGGAGTTCCCAAATTTAAAAGAACTATTTTCTTTTTATGTTTTTTTTTTCTCATTGAGTTTATTGGTACATTTTAGGTATACAGTGCAGTCACATTCATCACTACGTTGGGAGTTCCCAAATTTAAAAGAACTATTTTCTTTTTATGTTTTTTTTTTTCTCATTGAGTTTATTGGTACATTTTAGGTATACAGTGCAGTCACATTCATCACTGGGATCTTGTACCTTTACATGACAGGTCTTGGTTCTCATTTTTTCCCCTTGTCCCTGCCCTCCCTTCACCCCCTCCTCTTTTCCCTATTTACAAATACTTTATTTCCATTTTCTCATATTTTTTTCTTTTCCCTTATTTCCTTTCCCCTACCCTTCCCACTTCCCCTATACCTTTAGCCCTTTTCTTCCTATTTCACATTGCAATTATATCATTAGGATCTTAGGCACAATTACAGTTTTTCACACGAGAGAAACTATTCAGTATTTACATATGTGTGACTTAATTATTTCACTTAAGAGTATATCCTCAATATACATCCATTTTCCTATGACTCAAATTTCTCATTCTTTATGGCTGAGTAGTATTCCACTTTATAGAAAAAAACACATCTTCTTTATCCAGTCTCCAAATGATGGGCAAATGGGCTGTTTGCAAGTTTCAGCTATTATAAGCTATGCTGCTATAAACATGGGTGTGCATATATAATTGTGATATGATTCTTTCAAATCTTTTGGAAAGATACTCAGCAGAGGGACACCTGGGTCAAATGGAACCTCTAATCCTAGTTCTTCGAGGTATCTCCATATTGATTTCCACAGTGGTTGTGGGGAGAAAGGAACCCTTCTCCATTGTTGGTGAGAATGCAGACTGGTGCAACCACTATAGAACTGTTTTCTTTGAAAACAGTAGGCAAAACAAAAATGAAAACCTTCACATTAAAATCAGGAACAAGACAAGGATGCCCACTACCACCACTCCTCTTCGATATAGTTTTGGAAACATTAGCCACAGCAATTAGACAAGAGAAAGAAATTAAAGCAATAAGCATAGGAAAGGAAGAAGTCAAACTGTCATTATTTGCTGAAGATACGATACTCTATATTGAAGACCCAAAAAATTCACCAAAAGACTTCTAAACTTAATTGACACTTTTAGCAGAGTAGCTGGATACAAGGTCAACACTCAAAACTCAATAGCTTTCTTGTACACAAATAACAGACTCACTCAGAGAGAAATGAAACAATTCCTTTCACACAATAGCATCCAAAAAAATGAAGTATTTAGGAATCAATCTAACAAAAGAAGCAAAAGACCTCTAAACTGAAAAGTACAGCACTCTGAAAAAAGAGATAGAAGAGGAAATAAGAAAATGGAAAGATCTCCCCTGCTCCTGAATAGTAAGAATCAACAGTGAAAACGGCCATACTACCAAAACTGCTATACAGATTCAATGCACTGCCAACTGAAATTCTAACAGTATATTTCACAGAACTAGAAAAAATAATCCAAAAATTCATTTGAAACCAGAAGAGACCTAGAATAGCAAAAGCCATCCTAGGCAACAGACACATGGAGTGGGTGTAACAATTCCCAATTTGAAACTATACCACAAAGCCACTGTGATAAAAACAGCATGGTACTGGTGAAGAAACAGACCTGAGGATCAGTGGAACAGACTGGAAGATTCAAAAACAACTCCAGATGTACTCAGCTACCTCTCATCATCTTTGACAAAGGAGCCAACCATCTTCACTGAAGGAAAGATAGCCTCTTTAATAAATGGTGTTAGAAAAACTGCATTTCAACCTGTCAAAGATTAAAACTAGATCCTTATCTTTCACCACGCACTAAACTAAAATCCAAGAGGATTAAAGATCTAAATATTAAAACAGAAACACTAAACTTTCTAGAAGATAAGTTAGGCAGAACTCTGGAAGACATTGGCATAGGAAAAGACTTTATGAACAAGTCCTCAGTAGCACGGGAACTAGCACAAAGAATCAACAACTGGGATCTCATCTTATTAAAAAGCTTCTGCACTACAAAAGAAACCATCAACAGAACTAAAAGACAACCTACAATGTGGGAAAACTTTTTACCAGCTGCTCCTCAGACAAAGGACTCTTATCTAGAATATACAAAGAACTCAAAAAAAAATCAGACCCCCCACAAATATAAAGACCTGATTCAAAAATGGACATCTGAAATGAACAGACATTTCTCTGACAAAGAAGTCAAAGCAGCAAATAAATATATGAAAAAATGTTCCACATCACTGTTCATTTGAGAGATGCAGATGAAAACAACACTGAGATTCCACCTCACCCCACAAAGAATGGCTGCTATAGAGAAATCACACAATAACAAATGTTGATGGGGTTGTGGGGAGAAAGGAACACCTCTCCATTGTTGGTGGGAGTGCCGACTGCTGCAACCACTCTGGAAATCAATATGGAGATACCTCAAAGAAATAGGATTAGAGGTCCCATTTGACCCAGCCATCCCTCTGCTGGATATCTTTCCAAAAGAATTAAAAGAATTATATCACAAAAAAAGAATTATATCGCAGTGATATATGTACACCTATGTTTATAGTGGCACAGTTTGTAAAAACTAGCTAAACTAGTAGCTAAAACTTGGAAATATCCCATTTGCCCATCAGTTGGAGACTGGATAAAGAAGATGTGGTTTTTCTATAAAATGGAATACTACTCAGCCATAAAGAATGAGAAATTAGAGTCATTCACAGGAAAATGGATACATGTTGAGGATATACTCCTAAGTGAAATAAGAAAGTCACACATGTATAAATACAGAATAGTTTCTCTGGTGTGAAAACTGTAATGGTACATAATAAGATCCTAATGATATAACTGACAATGTGAAATAGGAAGAAAAGAGCTAAAGGTGTAGGGTAAGTGGGTAGGGTAGGGGAAAGGTAATAAGGGAAAAAATATGAGAAAATGAAAAAACTGAAATAAAGTATTTGTAAATAGGGAAGAGAGGAGGGGGTGAAGGGAGGGCAGGGACAAGGGGGATAAATGAGAACCAAGACCTGTCATGTAAAGGTACAAGATCCCAATGATGACTGTAACTGTACTGCATACCTAAAATGTACCAATAAACTCAAAGAGAGAAAAAAAATGTAAAAAAATAAAACAACAGGCCAAACTTCTTGTGAAGTAATGGGTGGTCATCATCACTGGGTGTTAGGATGTTCAAATTTTTCATATTTTTATGTTTTATATAAGAAATATAAGAAAATAAGCCAGGTGTGGTGGCGCACGTCTATAATCCCAGCACTCGGGAGGCTGAGGCAGGAGGATCGCTGTGAGTTCGAGACCAGCCTGGGCTACATAGTGAGTTCCAGGTCAGTCTCAACTACATAGTGAGACCCTGTCTCAAAAAAAACAAAAAAAGAAGAAGAAAATAAATGACTGTAGAAGTTCTTATAGATTGAATCAAATCTTTTATATTATTCAAAATATAGTGGACCCTCAAGTTACAACCAGCCTGACATACAAACAACCTGGGTTAATTAAGTCAATGAAAGATTCACCTGTCTTTTGTTATCTATATAGCATGTACCAATGTCAACATCTGGATCTCGGCTATATTGACTTACAACCAACTTGCATTACAATCAGCCCTCAGAAACAGATTGAGTTCATAAGTCAAAGGTCCACTGTAAGTGATGAATAGCTAATTTAGTTAGTAATTTTGTCTTCATTTTCTTATACATAGTTAAATTTCCCTAATCGATAAAGGAAATCATAATGAAGAATGAAATAATGAAAGTCTATACAACCAATCTGTAACAATTCTAATAAAGCCATGAAAAATATGCCAATAACCACAAATCCCATGACTGCCTAACAGACTGACTATGCAATAATTTACTTGCAAGCCACAATCCCCTAAAGACTAGGTATGCTTGGTACCCATTTTTTTTCTTGCGTTTTCTTCCCATTATTCGTGATTACTAGTTCATTCCATGATTAGGAGGCTTCTGTGGAGTGGGAATGAGGGTAAAAAAAGGATGATGGCAGGTCTCTAGAGAGGACCTGAAATATGGGTTTAAGCGGCACCTCCCATGGAAAGACAGAGCAGAGCTTATGTTCCGCCCCCCCTTGAGTCCAAGCTAAACCTCAGATGGCTCCAACCAATGAACGCAGAAGTGCATTCCAAGACCTGGGAGCCCAGGCATTAAGGTGAAGCAGCAACACGTCCTCCTTCTGGGAACCCAGCCGCCCATTATAAAGAAGCCTAAACAACCACACAGAGAGGTCCGCAGCCAAGCGAACACTGAGGCCCCCATGAAGAGCACCCTTTCGTCATCCACGTGAGTATGCTACCTGGGAAGTACAGCTGCCCCTCAGTCAACTCACCAGGCTGACACTCCATGGGCCAAAAATGAGCCGTTCCGACTGAGTCCTGGCCAAACCACAGGAGCAAATACAAATGCATTTGCTTTAAAACACTATTTGTCAGGGTGGTTTGTTTTGCAGCAATAGGTAACTGATTCTCCCGAGGAAGAACTGCCACACCTCATCCCAGGGCTCCTGCTAATTCCACCGCACTAAGCCCACCCCCACCCCCGCAGCAACACACTATGACTGTGCGATCAAGTCTTCGAAAATCTGCACAGACTTGGGTAATGACCTCAAAAGTCCCATGAAGCAGAGAAGATCCAGCATAGGCATCCACATTTCTACACTTTCCTAGCACTGAATATGATCTTATATAAAACTTTCTAATAATTTCCTGGCCAAGTTACCTGGTACAGAAAAACACTCATCTTTGATAACACTGGCTACAGCTAAACACTATTTTGCAAATGTGGATATATCACAACATACAAAAAATGGAACTGTATACTTTTTGTTGTTGTTTTGAGACAGGGTCTCAACTATGCAGTTGAGACTGAAGTGGAACTCACTATGTAGTCCAGGCTGGTCTCAAACTCTCAATGATCCTCCTGCCTCAGCCTCCCAAGTGCTGGGATTACAGGCATGTGTCACCAAACCTGGCCAGAATTGTACTTTAAATGGGCAAACTATATGGCCTATGAATTATATCTCAACAAAGCTATTTTTTAATCATCATGCCCATGTAAGATGATTTCATCAAAGAGCTTATCATGAAGCTCAAGGAAATCTATAAGCCCAGATGCAAACAAATTTATCCAGCTCAAAAGAAGTGATCCAATCCAACAGTGGTGGCTGAAATCAAGACACACTCTTCAGAAGACATACAATAGGCCAATACATGAAAAAATGTTCAGCATCACTGGCCCTTAGATAAATGCAAATTCAAACAACACTGAAGTTTCATCTTACTCCAGAAAAAATGATTATCAAGAAATCAAATAATGACAAATACCAGCGAGGCCACAGGGAAAGGGGAACCCTTCTACATTGTTGCTGGGAACGTAAACTAGCAGAACTCTATGGAAACCAGTATGGAGATGCCTCCAAAAAATAAAATTAGAAATCCATTTTACCCAGCTGTTGCCCTCCAGACACCTTCGTGAAAGAGTTAAAGACATCATATGACAGTGCTAAAATGCACACTCATGTTTATAGTGGCACAATCCATAATACCTAAATCTTGTATCAGCCTATATGTTCATCAACGAATGTACAAAGAAAATGTGGTATTTATACACACTGGAATACTACTCTGCCATAAAGGATCGCTCTAGAGTTGTTTGTGGAAAAATGGATGCACCTTGAATTCATAATGTTAAGCGAAATAAATCAGACACAGAAGCTTAAATATCATGTGATTTCTCTTATATAAGAAACCCAAAATCTAAATAAAGAGCAAAATAAAAGATATATCATAAAGAAATGAGGAGGGGGACCAAGAGATGGAAGAATTGGACGGGAAGGGCCAGGGATTTAGCTCAGTGGTTCTAGCACTCGCCTCCCAGGTACAAGGACCAGAGTTCAATCCCCGGTACCAAAAAAAAAAGAAGGGGAGGAGCATAAAAGATGTGCCATGTACACAGACCAACTTCCCATGATGAATGTAATCATTATGTACTGCAAATATTTACTAATAAAAAATACATTTTTAAAAAATCACTCTTACAAATCCACTTAACAACCTAACAATATACTGGCTCTCAGAATACCCTCTACATATAAGCAGGTAAGCAGGGGCCAGGCGTGGTGGCTCACACCTGTAATTCCAGGACTCGGGAGGCTGAGGCAGGAGGATCGCTATGAGTTCGAGACCAGCCTGGACTACATAGTGAGTTCAACGTCAGTCTCAACTACATAGTGAGACCCTGTCTCAAAAAACCAAAAAAAAAAAAAAAAAAAAAAAAAAAAAAAAGCAGGTAAGCAGGTCACTGTTCCTTTGTTTAAACACAATCTCACTAGCACACACTCTCAGACACATGTAGTTTATGATGCAACTCTATCACATCAGGACACATCTCCACGTTAAGTGACCAGATCAGCACAGGAGGGGGCACCCGAGCGGCCAGCACAAGCACTAGCTCTTACCATCCCATCCACTGTGACAAAAAGACAGAATCCAGGGTGTGTTCTAAAGGGGTGAGGAGCGGGGCAGACCTCCAAGTGGGTCAGTGCTGGGCAAAGGTTTTTAAAGATGTCATTCCTAGGGCCCTTTATAGTTTGGCTTATCCACTACTTCCTTCAACAGGCAGGTTAAACAGAACTGGAAAAATCCCCCTACAAGAGCACAGTGGAGAACACCTGGGTCTAACCCCTGGGACACTCCAAACACTGCCATGTGTTCACACTCGCCTGGAAGTGTTTATTCTAATTCTCAGACAGCTCAGGACCCAGCCTCCCAGGCAGAAAAGGAAAAAAGTGGCTCTGCCTAACCCACCCCTCCAAACATGAACTGGCCTCGTTTTCTTTTCAGTGTCCCACTGACACCTGCCCCCTCACCTGCACAAACGTAATTACCTCATTAGCGAAAGCTCTGCGTTTAAGGGCAGTTAGTAGAGGTGCCCAGATGCACTGCTGAAAACCGACATTAAATATATTCTGCCCCAGAGCTGAACCACTACAGTGGGCTGGCTATTTTTTTAAATGTGAATAATTATAGTCATTTGCCTGGTCAAAACATTCAACAACTCTCAGGAAGAGCCCAGAAGCTTTCCTGCCGTGACTGCTACGGTTCCTCATCAAGGCTGTGATGGCCCCTTACTCTGACTGCAGCCACCATGAGCCTGTGTTTGGCCACGGAGGACAACTCTGCCTTGCCACCGTGCCTGGCTTCATGCAAGAGTGGGATAAGGAGGGATGTCCTTGAAAAGAACAGCTAACCGACGACACTTTTATCCTCTAAGTACTTGTTTCGGGGAAGAGAAAATATTTGCCTTTCTGATCCCTAATATTCAGGGTTGGTTTGTCACATTCTGACCAAGCCCTGGACAGTAAGAAGCCACAGCCAAATTCTTGTCACTCCCACAACCTGTGACACACAACAGGGGCACACAAGCACCTTCCTACAAAAACACTGCCACAATCAGACCTAAGACCTGCCTGACACATGAAGTCAGAGCCCTAACTGGCTGAGTTCTCAGTTCTTCCTTCCAGGTACCATTTTCAGAATGGTACCAACTATTTTATCACCAAAGAAGCTCTACCTGTTGAAAAAAGTACATCTAACAGAAGAATCTGACCCCAGGTGTATCGAACACTATGCAATGTTAAGGCAGCAGTTCAACTTGTGGTCCCTGAACCAGCAGCATTAGCATTGTCTGAGATCTTACTAGAGTTACAAGTCTTTAGGGGGCCAGAGGTACAACTCAGTGTTACAGTGTTTGCCCACCATGCATGAGACCCTGGGTTCAAAGCCCGGCACCACCAAGAAAAGCAAAGCACAAACTCTCACGCTCCACTTCAGACAGGACACAAAGCCTGCGGTTGGGGCCCAGCCCTCCCAGTGATTGTGACATAGCAGAAGTTTTCAACGCCACAGTCACATGTGAAAGTCACTGTCCTAAGGTACTAGGATTTGTGCACAAGGCATTCCTGGGGTGATCAGCATTGTGTTAACTGCAAAGTAATTCAGTCCTGGGAGCAAAAAGCAGAATCAGGCAATCCCACAGTGTGAATGGGGTCAGGTCATTCCGGACTGTTTACAGCATAGGATTAAGATCAACACATTAGTAGGGAAGGGTGGTCACAAAGCAGAGAATCTGTCCCAAAACTGTGGCTCAAAGGGTAAAAGCACTGCCGAACCTGCAGAAGCTCTGTATCAACGCACAAGCGTGATTTGTTGGCAAAATTTTTCTAAAAGACGGAACCCTCTCTTCAAATGCAATTTTCCACTAAAGCTTTAAATAAGCAGCAGATAAAGCTGAAGTGTCCCAGCCCCCTTCACCCTCGGTAGTGCCAGATATATATACTGCCACAGAAGCCGTAGGGTTTCTAGGGCACAGTTGGAAAGGCCCAGGCTACTCAATAAATTGGCTGATTCCTGGGCTTCCGGACTTAGAAGAGCTGGAGACAGAACTGGGGGGCCTGCACGTTTTAGTTTCTACAGGGACCTCTAATAATCAGCCAGATCACAAGCTTCCAGCAGTGCTTGCCTCAGATCAGGACCCTCCGTTTACACCGGGATCCTGTGGGGGGCGTGTTAAGCACGCAAACACCCGGGCCCCTCTCGTGGCCAGGGATACGACTGCAGCAGAGCCAGGAAGGAGGGCTGAGGTGACATGATGTCAGAGTGACAAGCATCTGGCCTGCCTGAGCCCAGAAACAGACTCTACCCTTCCAGTCCTCACACCCCCTCACCCCCCGAAACTGTGTTCCCCTCTCTTACCGTCCCGGCGTACACACACCTGTGAAAATACAAAAGGACTCATCTTTTTATTATTTCTTACCAATATATTTAGGTAGATAATATTTATCATTTTGAGGAACTGGTACTGGGGCAGGGAGAAGGGGAGTAAAAATGATCAAGGCGTGCTCTGTACGCCACTCCTGATCTTCCTCCATCCTGGGATGCGGAGGATGGGGTGGGAGGGAGACAGGACACAGCCGTCCTACACTTCTCGGTGCCCTGACCTCTTACACAGCCTGAAATGGGTGAATGGGGCACCAACAACACAACCAGACACCCACACTTCATACCAGGGGTCTCAACACAGGTCGCTGGGTTCGAAGCCCCTGAGGAACTTTTACAACTAGATGCCTATGCCCCATTGGGCCTCACTCAATTCAATACCTCTGGGCCAGAGCTAGTTCTTCGAGGATGCTGAGACTAATGATCCAGGGACCACACTTTTCTGCAATAGCAAACTGAGGGGCTTAGAAACAACAGACATTTATTTCTCCCTACTCTGGAGGCTGGAAGTTTCAGACCAAGGCACCAGCCCAGTCGGGTCCTGCTGAGACATTCTTCTGAGTCGCAGATGGGATCTAAAAGGACTAGCACTCAACCTCAAAGGAAACTCAATGCCCAGCCGTGCATCTCTGAGGGGCTCAAGGGAAACGCAGACTCTCAGCTCCATCCCAATCTTCGGGATCAGAAATGAGCCAAGTTCTCTGGTGATCCTTCACTAATTCCATCCAGACAGCACCACTCCCAGGATCTAATCTAATCCTAGTTCCCCCAAAGCCCCCATCACCTAATAAATACCCCACCACATGGACAGCTTCAACATATATATATTTTTTTTGAGGGGACACAAAACAACCATGGTTTCCAAATATTAGTGTTCATTTAAACAGCTCGGGAGTTTTCAAAAACAGAGGTCTCCAGGCCTAATCCCTATAATTACTAGGTCTGGGAAGAATCCCAAGAATTACAGCCCACCGAGCTTCTCAAGGGACCAACGCGGTCGAGTGATCCAGAGACCACACTCAAATCTAGAATGTGCGTCCCGCAAACTTCACTGGAGACAAAGCAGATTTTACTGGAAACAAAGTCTGAATATCATAAATGTCCTTCATAAAAATGTTACCATTGCAATCCTAAAATGCTTCACCCACCACTACCAGGTCCAATGTGAGGAGAACAAAGATACTTGCAAAGCTAAAGCTGCAAAGAACTGCTAAATTTCCAGAATCTAGGGTCCCTGCTGTGGTCTGAATGTCTGTGTCCCTTCCAAATTCTTATGTTGAAAACCTAATCCCCAGGGTGATTGTGTTAGGAGACTGGGCTCTTCCGGATGGATGGATGGATGGATGGACGTGATTAGCTCATGAGGGTGGACACTTCATGAATGGAACTACTGTCCTAACAGATGAAAACCCCACAGACACCTTGTAAGCCAGCCATCTAGGAAGAGGACTCACCCTTCGGTGCCTCAATCTCAGACTTCAGCTCCCAACACTGAAGAAATGAATTTCAGCTGTATGTGAGCCACCTAGTTTATGGTACCTTGTTACAGCATCCTGAGCGGACTAAGACGGTTCTATATGTAATCCAAGGGGTTAGAAAACACAAGGCTATAGACAATGTTCTTGGAAATAAGACCTGTATGTGTACGGCAAAGCCACAGAGTATAGCAGTTAACCCCACAGTTGCTAGATTCAGAGGCCTTGGGTGAGGATTCTGGGTGAACTCAGTAAATTCTAATTTCCTCATTTACAGAAGGGAGGAAATGTTGCCTCCTTCAGAGGCTCCTGAAGGGAGGAGATACTGCATGTAGCATTCTTAGCAGAAGGCGGACACACAGATACGTGACAGGTCTTACAAGTATCAGTAGCCCATAACATCCTAGGAGTTGTTAAGAGGCCGCAAGAACCAGCCCTCAACCTTACAGGAAAGCCAACACCAGTGGCACTGCATCACTCAAGACACTTGTGAAAATGCACACTTGGTTCTGTCCAAATCCTTGGGCTGAGAATGCACCTTTACCAGGACCCCGAGTGCAGGCCCACGCGTGTTAGCCCGAGGCGCACTACCCCACTACATCTGTACCAGTGGCGCACACATCGGTGGCTCCCAGCCTTGCTGGAAGATAGAATCCTCTATCTGAAGAGCTCTGGAACAATATTAATGCAAGGCCCTAACCCCACGGGAACTGATTCAAATAGTCTGGGACACAGCCTGAGGAGGAGTTTTTTTTAATCAAGTAAGATTGAGAACCACTTGTCTAAGATACATACACAGAGGCTCTGGGGTCAAATGAATGGGCGTAATCCTGGTTCTACCACTTTGTGGCTCTGTATTTTGGCCAGGCTACTTAAGCGCTTGGCACCCCATGTGTAAAGTTGGTATAGAAAGTGAGTATCTCATAACAGCAGCAGGGATGATGAAATATAATCAATAGAAAACACACTATCTGTGCCGGGCACGCCGGCTGTCCTTGGTGAATATTTAACGATTGTTAACTCAAGCAGGCGGACATTCATACTTTCACTGACAAGGGCTTCACCCTTCCTGCTGCAGCACTCTCCTCTGCCGGACACTCGTTAGAAAGGTCTTCTGACAAGTTACAGAGGTATCACAGTAATGAGTCAGGTCCCACAGCTCTTTGCCACCCTCTATGGTCAGATGGTCCGTGAAATAACCCCCTAAACACACACGCACTCCAAGCTGAGGTCTCCTCTTTGTTGGGCTCTCCGCCTGTGTACAACCTTAGAGGGCCTGGCCTGGGATAAAAGGGTCACTTCAAGATGCAAGCTCTGCCTCTAACAAGCTGTGTGACACCAAGCCAGTCCCGACGCTCTGGGCCTCAATTTCCTCATCCATTATGCAAGGATGGGACCAGGTCACACGGTCCTTTTCAGTGCTTCCCTTCCCAGGTTCCTGTCACCCGGCCAGGAAGAGGTGGCCTCAGGGATGGAGCCATGTTTTTACATCACAATCTTCAATAGAACAAAAAGCCCACTCAGTGCAACTGACGTTTGGGTTACATTTCCACGGCCTCCTAGTCATTATCTAACAAACTAAAGTTTAACAATAGGCTTTCTCTCAAAATCTTCTAAATATAGCCACAGTTCCCACACAAGCAAAGCATTTCCTGAAGGGTTTCTCTGAGGAAACTAACAGGCCGGCCTAAATAATAGATGGTGTTTGACCTTATATGTGTGTGTGTGCACACAAAAACAATGTGAGATTTTTTCCCCCTAAGAATTCTAAGACACCGGGAATCCTTTCTCGGCAATCTCTACCAGTTTCCTTTCACTGTGTCTCAGAATTCACTCCTCTGCTTTTAGATAGACTCTGATTTAGTGCGGGCTCCTTTTCTACATCCAAGCTGGACTGCAGGCTCAGTGTAATCCAGAACCTCTCTCACTTGCTCCCCGCTCCACTCCTAACACAGAGCCCGGGTCCTGGATCCTTTTCAGGGCCAGTATTTCCACCTCCACAGCTCAGTCCTAAGGCCCAACCTCCCATTTCCAGCTCCTGTGGACTCTGTGGAGGGGCCGCCGGCATCGCCACCTCAGCACACCCAGTATCAAAGTCACCATCCTTACCCCCCTCTCCTTCCCCCACCAAATCTGGAGGCCACTGCTCTTTCCTTTTCGTCCTCCAGACGTCAAATCAGCTTCCCATTCTGTGATCGTCCCTCCGTCGATGGCTGCCCTTCTCCCCATTCCCGCTGCCTCCGCTGTCCCGGAGACCTTCCTTTCTTCCTGGAGGAGGGCTGCCTCTGCCCAAGGTCTCTCCACAAATTTCCCTGCAGCCCATTGTGGGAGCTGGTCCCAGACACCCCGCTTCTCTGGGCCAAGTGCAGGTGGGCACCCATCGGTTCTCAAGCCACCGCTGTCCACCCTGCGGGGCAGAGTCCTCACCCATGTCTGGCAGCCCTTGGGATGAACACAAACCTCCATCTGCAGATCCACGGCAACACTCAGGCTGAAAGCCAGGTCTGAGCTCTTGCGCAGAATCGCAGTGCTCTCCAGCAGACACCTGAGGAATGGAGTGAGGCTGCCTGACCTCTTGGCTCCACCGGCCACCTCACCTTCATCATACCTCCCCGCTTCCCCACACAAAGCCCGGAAAGCTGAGCAGATAGGACACTCCCCCATTTTGGACACGATTCATGATTTCCATCCCCCAGCTTTCATCCACCCTGGTCTCTGTCCAGAAGGTCCTTCTCCCAGTCTCAGTCTACAAAAGGTTCCCAGCACAGATGAGTTTGGTTTCACTCTCTCCTTTGGACCCCAGTGGCATTTGCTTTGGGTCTCGCATCGATCTGCGTGTCTTTTTCCCTACAGGGTGCTGCTATAGAGCAGGAACCACCTCTCTCACCCAGCCTGGGGAGAGCACCTTGTACGTAACTTGTAGCCCACAAACACCTGCTGCCTCGAGCACACATGGTAAGATTCCTCAAGGAGGGCCGGGGATTTAGCTCAGCGGTTCGGTGGCCTGCCTTGCAAGCGCAAGGACCCGAGTTCGATCCCCGGTACCAAAAACAAAAAAAGATTCCTCAAGGAGGGCCGGGGATTTAGCTCAGCGGTTCGGTGGCCTGCCTTGCAAGCGCAAGGACCCGAGTTCGATCCCCGGTACCAAAAACAAAAAAAGATTCCTCAAGGAGAAGGCACAGGGTCAAAAATTATACGGAATCATCCTATTCTACCAACAGAATCTGTTATAAGCATGATGGCGTTATTTTGTCACCTAGAAGTAGCAGTGATTATGACAGCAAAGGAGGGGACATTTTAAGAAAGCACGTTCAAGCACAAGAAAACCCTAACTTTAATTCAGTGAAAGGCAAGGGCTGGCCGTGGGTAAGTGGGTTTCTTGAACCTAGAAGATGCAAGTCTAGGTTAGGCGTGGCAGCCTGTGGCAAGGGACCCAGGGGATCCCTGGGCTGGAGCAGGGGTGGGGCTGGAAGACTCGATGACTGGCTTCCCAGGTCATTCCAGACCAGATTCTAAAGCCCCCCCTTCCCTGTTGGGAAGACACCCACCGAGGACTAGCTTGTCCTTCAGGCAACTACTGAGAGAGGTTTACCGAAGCCTTAACCGTGTCACTGAACCAGCAGAGTGTGTCACTTAACCCTGAAGCTGTGCGGCAACAGAAAGTCAAAGAGGCCCATGACTTCACCTTCTGACCCCAAACCATTACCGCTGTCAGGAAAGTGTAAGTGTGACTTTAAAATAGTTCCAAAACTAGCAAAAAAGTATCTCAATATTTAGATAGTGTAGGTGGCGATTATTCTGCAAAACTTAGTAAAAAAAAAATGATACCATAATTCAAGAAAAAAATCAAATTTATGTGCAAGTAATAAGCCAAAAAGTATGATTAATCCAATTCTGGACAACTAAGATCCATCTAAAAAACACTGGCTTGAATCCTCTGTACTTCCAAGTATCTATGTGGTCAAATAGGAGAGGACAAAGATGAGGTAACATGAGGTCATAGTTCTGTTCTGCAACTTTGAGCAACAAGTTCTGTGATAGGAAATAAAAATGGAATGAGTAATGAACTCAAGCAGAAGAAAAGCACATTCTTTTTCTCGAGTCAAAACTCTGTCATCACTTCCAAAGATCTGCTACAGCTATCTTCATTAACTGTGTAATCCTACTTTGGACCAGGGTTAGCACCTACTGTAATCTCTGGAAGTCCACTGTTTATCTATGAGAGGTAAACTACCCATTTTTTTAACCTTTATATAAACAGCCACACAGACAAAACGCCACATAAATACAAAGTGATGCAGAGTTGAGACACGAGCTGACTGGATCCAAGACTCGTGGCAACACAGCCCAGGTTCTGAGGAGAATGGATGAGGGGCGGAAGGGGCAAACGATTTTCTTCTCGTACAGCCAGCTAGAGGCTACAGGCAGCACTGAGCAGTGGGAATCATGCCTGCCTCTGAGAGCACAGCACTAGCTCCTATGGGATTCACCCCAAGTATGAAAGTTTATAATTTTACAGCAGTTGAAATACTGACATCAATATTAAAACAAAAGCAAGTTTTACATAACAATCAAAAATATAAAAGACTGAACAAAGAAGCCCTGTATGAAAACGGGGTGATTCAGCAGATGCAAACTGTATGCCAGTTTCTCTAGAAATGACACCTGTTTCTCTAGAGAGTGGGCAGTGCCCCCAGGGCCCACGCAGTTAAGGCGTCATTTCTTCGTGAAAAACTTTTACATCCACCTCTGTGTGTCACTCACGCATCATTTAAGTTGTTCGCCACCTGGATGAAAGTGCTGTGCAGAGGGGGAGACTCACAGTACCAAGGTGAGTCATAAAAGTTATTAATGAAAACGTAACTCTGCTCCCCATAACTGCGTTGCAGTGCTGTGTTATGAATCACAAGATAACTGTGAAGATCCCTGCCACACACACATATTCGTGTATTTAACAGTTTTTACGTAGCAGTCATCAAAAAGGCACAAAGAGGGATTTAACTCTGTGGTGCCACCGCCTGCCTCACAAACACAAGGTCCCAAGTTCCACCCCAGGTACAAAAAAAAAAAAAAAAATTAACATTCCCTGAAATCAGTCTTCATGTAAACAACCTAAGTAGAGAATAAAGAATACCAGGACTCTCATCCAACAATGAGAAGCTTTGGTAGACTCCCCCAATGTAATGGTAAGTAAATATCTTTTCTCAGAACTAGGGATTGAACCCAGGGCCTCACACAGGCTGGGCAAGTACTCTACCACTGAGCTACCTCCCCAGTCCCCTCTCGCCCTTGTTAAAACAAAGTTTCGTTAAGTTGCCTGGGCTCGCTCACCTTGAACTTTAGATCCTTCTGCCTCAGCCTTCCAAGTAGCTGGGCTTATAGCCCCTAAGTGAATTTCTTGTGCATGTACTGGGAACTAAGCAGCGCCTTACCCTTGAGCTACTTCTCTAGCTCTTTTTTTTTTTTTTTTTTTTTTTTTTTTTTTGAGACACGATTTCACTAAGTTACCCAGACTGGCTTTGAATTTGTGATCTTCCTGCCTCGGCCCCACAAGTAGCTGGGATTACAGACATGGAACAACAAGCCCAGCTTTAAGGAAATTTTTAAATGCAGCTGCATTCGTGCTATATAGAAAAGTTATAGAAACTAACATCACACTTTAAAACAGTTTTAATTAAAAAAAAAAAAAAAAAAAAAAAAAAAAACAGTATCTCACCATGTTGCCTATGCTGGCCCTGAACTCTTAATTAAGCTGAAGCGATTCTCCCACCTCAGCCTTCCAGGTAGCTTAGAATTACAAACCTAGCCACCACCCCAAATTAATGGAACAATTTTAAATACTCTATACTCTATCTCCACGTGACAGGATATAAACGATCATCACTAGGTTGAAATCTAAAAATTAAATGTGAGCTCTAAAAGTGCAGGGGTCCTTTGGTATTTACAAAAGTTTGATTCGAGGACCTCCAGACAACCAAATTTCAATGCTCAAGGCCCAGTGTACAAGTGGCACTGAATTTGTATTTAGTCTGTGTACATCCTCCTGTACACTGAGTTTACTCGTAAGACATGATACAATGTAGATGCCGTGTAAGTACTGTCCTGCTGAATTACGCAGGAAATAATGACAAAAGGAAGTTTGTTTCCATGTTCTGTGTGTTTGTGATGCTGGGTATTAAGCCCAGGGCTTCACACATGCCAGGCAAGTGCTCTACCACTGAGCTGTGTCGCACATATACTCCGGGAACATTTCCAGCCTAAGATGGGTGCAATGCAGAGGTGCAGAGTCCATGGATACACTTTTGAGCTGACTACATTACGGTCCCAGAGTCAGGACAATACCCAGCAGACAGGAAAACCTGCGCGCTTATTGGCCAAAGATCTGTATCTGTTGCTCACGCACAGAATATCCGTGGGGCACAATGAGCACTCAATCAATAAAGCGGTTCAAGAAATGGTAAAATACAGAACTCACCGCTGGTTGCTATTATTCTTGCTCAAAAATTAATAGCAGCCAACAACTACCTAGTGCTAGACGCGTGGCTGGTACCATCTGCTGCCTTACAGACACGAACACGGTCACCCGTGCCAAACAATCAATATTCAGCTTCCCATCCAGTTGCCACCACTGAGGCGGCTGGAACATCATCATTGCCGCACAACCATTAAGGAAACTAAGGCGCAGGGGACATACCGCGAGTAGCATGTGAGGCCAAGTTTGCCCCCAGCCAGTGCACTATTCAACCTTTCAAAAGGAAGCGCATTTCTCTGAGGGCAGGTCTGCACCTCACTGGTCCCTCGGAGCCCAGGCAGCGGGCGAGCCCAGTTAGAGCCCAGAACTGACGGAAAGGAGACCTGCTCCCCAAACTCCTCTGCGGCTGTGCTCTCTGTCCCTGCTCTTCCCCTCATCCACATCACCATAGTGCTATTCAAACACAATTTGATCCAAGGTCAGAGAAAAGAGTACTCATCTGTTAGGAAAATTTAGAAAGACTCTGCAAAGGACTCCCCACCTCCGAAATATTGCTGAACATCCAGTCAAGGGCCCCCTTTCCAGTTCCCTCTGCCCCTCACTGCTTTCTAATAATTTACAACCCTGTAAGTTATAGAAAATTAAGTTGTAGAGGTACACGGAAAATTGCAAATGATGCATAACCATAAAAAATGCAAATCAGTGGTGTCTGCAATCCAACTGACTGTTGCCCTGTGGGTAGAAGCGTTTTGCATCTATTTACAAGTTCATTCCAGCATTCCACTGAACTAGTTGTAACACCTCACCGGTTTGCAGGTTCATTAGTACATTAAATAAAATCTCTGACACATGTTGATTTTATATCCCCATGAGTCATGATTATATCCTTTTCCTTAAAATCATCCTTTAGCATGGATTTACGGGAAGGAAATCAACCTAGTGTTCAACAGGGCCTCAGTTACAGCCATGTTCCAATGCTATGACTGTCACCGAGCTCAGCACCACCTTTCTGAAATGATCTTATTATATGAATTTCGGACCAAAATTGTGCTATTACCTTAGAAGTCAAAGTTTGATGTTAGTACAGAAGTGTTAAATTCTCTTCTGAGGGCCGGGGATTTAGCTCAGTGGTTCGGTGGCCTGCCTTGCAAGTGCAAGGACCCAAGTTCAATCCCCAGTACCAAAAAAAAAATCTGTTCTGAAAAAAAAAAAAGAAAAAAGGAAGTCTTAGCATATGGGAGAAATCATGTACTACTGGCCCCAAAGAAAAGACATTAAAACTCAAGTGTCATTTTGTTTACTCTTAACCCTGCAAATTTAATTACATTCCTATTAGGAAGGGCAGGATAAACTACGCTACCACCGGAACAGTTACTCACACTCAACTAACACAGTGTTCATTAAATGTGAACTATAACTACAGATTACTGTTCCTTTAAAACTCAGAAGGCATCTGTACCTCACTTGATCTCCAGCCTGTACACTAAAGGAGGTGCAATAAAAATCATCTCAGGTCGTAACTGTAGCACTGAGTCACCATCTCAAAGTCACACCCTGGTCCCCAGGTTCCTGGGACTAAGACTCCCAGTGTGGTAGAAGCAATGTAGGCTCAAGCCAACTTGAAGCAGTCTTGCCTGACTCCCCACAGTTTAAACCAGCAAACTTTAGCAGGTACAATTCCAGGGTAAACACAGGAACTGAACTGAATAATCAAGGAGCAAATCAAAAAAGTATACTATTTCCCTATGGCTATTTCAATAAACTGCCACAAACTGATTGGCTTAAAACAACAGGAATTTGGAAGGGGAGGGGAAAGGAAATAAAGGAGAAGAAAAAAAATGTGAAAAAAGGAAAAAATGGAAACAAAGTCTTTGTAAAGAGGAAAGGGTAGAGGGGGTGAAGGGAGGGGAGGGGAATGGAGGAAAAATAAAATCCAAGATATATCATGTAAAGGGTACAAGATCCAATGATGAATGTAACTGTGCTGTATATCTAAAAAGTTCCAATAAACTAAAGAAAAAAAAAACAAAAGGAATTTATTTTCTCATGGTTTTTGAGGTCTATGAATCTGAAATTTATATTACTGGGGAAAAAAATCAAGGCGTCAACAGGGCCAAGGTACCTCTGAAGGCTCCTCGGGAAAATCTATTCTTTGCCTCCTCCAGATACAGGTGGCTGCCAGCATTCTTTGGCTTTTGGCTACACACTGCCACCTGTGCCTCCATCACCACAGTGCCTAACTTCTGTGCATATGTCCAGTCTTCCTCTGTCCCTCTCCCTCTCCCTCTTCTCAGGGGTCTTTGGGGTCATTCTGACGTCACTGGAGTGGGCCCGTCTGAAAATGAAAACCATCAGAGATCGGCAGAGCTGAGATTTACTGAAAGACACCCAGTCCTGATCTGGGCCAGCTTCATGGGTTTGCGATCCGTGCTGTTCTTAGAGGGACCCTGCACTTGACGGCTGCCAAAACCTTGAAATTCACAATATTTTTACAAGGGTTTCATGACTTACACGGGCCCTGCCATAATGTAGCTGATCCTGATCCCGACATTGAAACCCACATATCTAACGATGCCAAAGCCAGCATAAACCCTTGCACTCCTGGTTATCTGGCAACAAAAGGCCTCTTTTCCTTACGCCATCCTGCATGCAAATCATTCCTTCACACCCAGTGGCTCTGTCTACCTACCACAACCTCTCAGTCCACCTCCTGTCCTATTACACGCAGACACCCACTGCCCTCAGCCCTGGCCACCTCTGTATTAGCTTTCAGCCGATCCATTTCCCCCCAACATCATCCTAAAGCCCCCATCTGGCCCTCTGCCTTGGTGACTTAGTGTCTAGATTTGCTGCAGAGTACATAAAAATCTAAGTCAATTGTACATGTTCACAAAACTCACCTAACTGGCCCAATAGGGTCAGGAGATATGAAAGACTCTGACATTCATTCAAAAATATTTTTTGAGGAGCTACCACATCCTGGGCGCAGAAGAGATAAAAGAAACCTTTCGGCAACTGTAATTGGCAATGGAAAACGCATTTCAAAAACCTCACATTCACCACGTCCTTCCTTCAAAACCGCACAGGCAGAGATGCTCAAAAGTATGAGGAGGAAGATAAGGCGATCAGAAGCCAGAGTGGAAAAGAGTGAAGAAAAAAAAAGAACACTCAGGACTTCCCTAAAGTTTCCAAGAAAAAAAGGAAAGGGGACTACAAGCAGGAGTGAAAGAGCAAATGTAAAATCAGAAGCGTCCTGGAAGGTTACACAGGGCTCCCATTCCCACCCTTCACCATTTCCAGACCAACCCCACCAGGGACCCGACAGAAAGATAGCCCCCCACCCCGTCACAAGAACGCCCACTCCTAGAAACATAGCTGCATCTTTGTGGGACAATGGCTGTATATATGTTTGGTCAACCAAATGAATCTTGCTCAATTCCACCAGGGCAGGAAGGCATATCATTCTCCCAAGAGGAATCCCAAGTAAGAACTGGAAGCTTACTTTCCCACAGAAACACTGCCAGACACGGCAGCTGGGGTCTAAACCGGAGCAAGTATCAATGGTGGTCTCTGTAGCACGGCAGTGAGGCAACGGGAATGCAGAGATAAAGACAGGCTAGCTCTGGTGTGAATCCTGCTGTGAGACATTATCCTACCTCCAAGTTAACCCCTAAGATTACAGTTGTGGTTAATCATGGGCTTACTGTGGGGATTACCTGAATAGCCCTGGCACATCAAGGGCTCAGTATGTAGCACTGTGCTACTTGGAAAAGGAAGACCTAGGTTCCAAGCCACCAGCTCATGAGATCTTTGGGAGATACCTCTTGTTCAAAAGTAGGTGTCCTTGGGGCAGGGGATTTAGCTCAGTGGTTCTGCCGCCTGCCTCACAAGTGCAAGGTCCCAAGTTTGATCACCAGCAACCCCCACAAAAAGTAGAGGTCCTCCTGTGTTCCAGATTACAACAACCTTGCTTTCCTACATTTTTAATAATACTCCAATGCTAGTTTAACAACATGGAAACAGCTTATGCAAAACACAGTGATATCTCAGTTCATGACTCGTTTGCAAACAAATCGATTCACAAACAAAAGCATTCAGCAAAATTTTGCTTGTTTGCAAATTCCAGGTTGGCTGACAAACACAACAACAGCCATCTTCCCCAGCATTGTACAACAAATTAAGTTCATGAACCAAGGTAGCACTGATACAATTAATGGTAGTTGATATTTACATAGCATTTTTCAAGTTAATTGAAAATGTATCTCACATGTTATCAGAACCTAAGGAAATAGTGGCCAGAATTTTTTAGGCTTTTTATAGAGAGAGATGAACAGAGTCCAGAGACCCTAGAAGGTTGCTTCTCTTCTATCAGCCCTTACTCCCTTCCTCCACAGAATGCAGGCTGAGAAAACATGAACACTCTTCAAGTTTTCTCATCTGGACCCCACAGGTCCACAAGCTGAGCCCGCTGCTGTAGGTGCTACTGAGCTCTAACACACCACACAGGCTCCTCTCCTGTTCTGGAAATCCACCAGGGAAGGCGGGTTCGCAAGATCAGAGGGCCCTTCAAAGGCCTGCTTTGGTTCTGTTTTGTTTTACTATCCAGCTGAGTGATAAGAAATACCAGAAGCAAAGATGAAAAGAGAAGCAGAAATGTATTCAAATCCAAAAAAGATAGAGGGACTAGGGCTGGGGCTCAGTGGCTGAACACTTGCCTAGGAAGTACAAGGCCCAAGTTTGACCCCCAGTACCACCAACACACACCAAAAAAAAGAGAGATTGGCCAAAATCACTTGTAGTATCAGTGATACAATGAGACAATCACTAGCAATACAGTAAAAAAAACAGACAGCCTTGTGCTTTTCCAGGTTCATCTGGCAAAAGAAATACACTGATCTATCTACTGACACATCTCAGAACTCCGACAGTGTAGAGTAGTGGTGGTGAACCTATGGTTCTCATGCCACAGCAGGCTGTATATATCACTGAAAGCTCTAAAAGGTTCGCCATCACTGGTATAGTCACCCTGCCACTGGTACCCCCTTATTACATGGCAAGTCCTTCTGTAAATGAGATTCTTAAAGAAGGTCCTTGGGGGAACTTCCCTTGAGTGCACTCAAAATCTGTAAGCGTTACCAGTAGAGAGAAGTGTCTTCACAACCCCAAATCCCCCTCCATAAAAACAAGCGTCTTAGAAGAAAATTATTCAGGACTGTCTTGATAATCTGGCTTTGTGATCCAATTTAGCACATAAACAATATCAAAGGGTAAGAAGGAGGCTGCCTTATGGCGGAAGAAGCCATATTTTAAGTGGGAAGCAGGGTATTATGGGAAGGAGAAGGCTGCTATTTTATGTAGCAACCATCTTAAGGTGAGGGAGATCTAACACTCCAGGCTTTTTGTTTTATGGTTGTTGGGCGAAGGTCTCTTCTTCTGGTGCTGCTTCAAGCTGACAAAGGAGCAATGATTAGGGCTAGACCTGGATTTGACATTCTGGAAGTCCTCTTCCATGAGTATCTTCACGATGTGCTATCAACAGTGTAGTGAATGCTGCTGCTGAGGGCCATCCAATGGAAAGACGGGCTCAAGTAAACGTTACACTGCATCACTGTGGATCAGCACTGTGCAACTTCCTCCTCCCCACATCGAAATGAACATTAAAGTCGAAGGTTTTGAGTGAATTCAGAAGATCAAAGCAATACACAATACAACTAAAGACACTCACAGAAAAGGGCTTCAAGAACTGCTTCAGAAAGTGGCCAGAACAGGTTCCTGAAGAACCATTCTGGTCCTTCTTGAAGGGATGCAGTCACAGGCTATAAAAATCCTACATGGGAAATGGAATTTTTACAGGTCTGAGAAGAAAGCTATTCCTGAGAACCTTCTGGAAGACCTAAGGCTCCTCTCCAGAAAGCAACACTCTAGTATTGCTCCAGGTGCAGATTAGTAGAGTTACTAATGACCCTAATTCACCACAGCTTAAATGGGAACTTTAGTCTTCACCATCGCCTCTGGACTTCTGCTTCAGCTTTTCAGCTCAGATGCTTCATCCTTCCAACATAAATCCTTCACACTCCAAAAGGACTCTGGCTTGAGCTCCAGGTCTTCCACCTTTGACAGGATTATTCAGCTCTCCAGCTCACAGATGGATCTCTTCTTGCATCCTTTCACACCTAACTCTACAACGGCCACTGATAATTGCAGATGAGCGAGAGAGGCCAGCCACACACAGGGCTCTTGGAGGGGCTTGTGCTGGGAGCTGAGCCCTGGGTCCTGAGGCCTGCACAATCTGCATGGATTTCCCACTCGCTCTGCATGTCGGTTTCACGGAAAATGGAGCCCACGAGGTAGTCCGTCATTGTGCCCATTTAAGGGATGAGGACATCAAAGAAGGAAGGGCACTGGGCTCACCAGACACAGTAATGGAGCTGAGCCACCGTCTATCGGGCACCAAGTCCTGGCTCCCAATCATGTGCCTGCCCTCTTCTACCTGAGTCCTTTCCATGACCACCCTGGACAACTCTGTATGTTTCACAATGAACTTGAATGAACCACAACTATTTAAAAGGGGGAGGATGGTGGGGTTTATCTGCTTTTAAATTAATTTTAAGTTTGCTCAACTTGCTACCTAGATTCAATGAAATCCCAACAAATCCCCAGCAAGTTCATTACTAAATACCGGAAATCTGTTTTTAAAGTTTATAAGGTAAAATAAGGATCCAAAATAGTCAAAGCAATACTGAAGCAAAATCAAGTAGGAGAACTAACAGTTTGCCACTTCAAGAGTCTTTATAAATCAACAGTAGTCGAGACAAAGACATGTTAGAGAAATGACAAATACATTCACAGAATGGAAACAGACCCACATAAATATGGCCAACTCCTCTGCAATATAAGAAAACAATGTAATACAATGAGCCCCCAACATCAAGAGACCAACATACATCACAGGAGAGACCCAAAAAGAAAGGAGGAAGGAAAGGAGGAACAAAAATACATGTAGAAATCAACTATTATCTGAAATAGAGAAAGGGCTTTATTTTTTGGGAGGGTACCGGGGTTGAACTCGGGTCCTTGCACTTGCAAGGTAGGCCACCGAACCACTGAGCTAAATCCCTGGAAGAAAGGGCTTTAAAATGCAAAAAAAAATTTAAATTAAAATAGTATCTTTTTTTTTTTTTGGTTTTTTTGAGACAGGGTCTCATTATGTAGTTGAGATTGACCTGGAACTCACTATGTAGTCCAGGCTGGTTTCGAACTCACAGCAATCCTCCTGCCTCAGCCTTCCAAGTGCTGGGATTACAGGTGTGCGCTACCATGCCCGGCCAAATGGCATCTTTAAACAGGCATTTTAGAAAAATATACAAAAGGCAAGTGGGCTTCTTAAAAAATGTTCAACATTATATTTCTTTAGAGAGTTGCAAATTAAAATGAAGAAGTATCACTAGACATGCATCAGAATGGCCAAATTCCAAAACACAGACACACCCAATACTGGCAAGGGTGTGGGCTACAGGAATTTACGCTGGTGAGCTTGCAAAATGGTACTATCACTTTGGAAGACAGTTTCGCTTTCTTCAAAAAGGAATCACAGTCTTACCACAAACCACCAAGATGTCTCTCAGTAGGTGAATGGATAAACTGTGGTCTATCTGGACATGGGAATATTATTCAGTGCTAAAAAGACATTGGCCATCAAGTCATAAAAAGACATAGAAGAACCTTAAATGCATCCTAAGTGAAAGTCGTCGATCTGAAAAGGCTACATAGCAGTACTGTATGATCCCAAGTGCGTGACATTCTGGAAAAGGCAAAGCCATGCAAATAATAAAAGAATCCATGGCTGTCAAGGATTGCTCAGGAAGAAGGGATGAAGAGGCAGAACATACGATATTTAGGGCTGTGAAATTATTCTGTATGATATTATTATGGGGGATACGTATTATACATCGGTCCAAACCCATACAGTGTATAACACCAAGAGGGAACCCTAACGCACACCATGGGTGATACTAATACATCATTACAGATTGATCAGTTGTAACAAAGGCACCATTCTGATGCAGGATTGTGACAGTGGGTGAGACTATGCATAGAGAGGATCTATGAGAGCTCTACTTTCTGCTCAATTTCACTCTGAACCCAAAACTGCTCTGAAAATAAAGCGAATTTTTAAATGAAAAATAAAATTTAATGTACCCACTTTTGCCAAGTGCTTACTGCTGTGATCCATAATTTTGCCTTATTATTGCACTGTTTTCCCATCCTGAAAATAAAAAAGAACTAGAGATTTTTTTTTAAACCTATATTGTAAGTAAATCTTTATATATGGGTGATGTGCCTCAGGACTTTGCAAGGGAACAGATTTAATACAGGACACAATTTATAGGGTCATTTTGTAATAGTCACCCAGAGGAGAGTATGAGATTAGCCACACACTAGAGACCCAAAGAATCCAGCCAAGGGCCTGGATCCCACATCAACGTCCCACACAAGTCCAGCTGCAGGCTCAGAGCCCAAGGCAATGTCCTCTATGAACACAGCCAGTGGCCTAGAGCCCGTGCCAATGTCTCATGCTTCTCCCGATTGAGGATCTGCACCTGGAAGGCCCAAGGCCACAGTGGTGAAAGTTAGAGCCTGCGCAGGCGGGGTGAAGGATCTGTGTCACCAGGCTGAGGGATCTGCACTGCAGCCAGGAAGCAAGGCTCACAGCGAGGATCAGAGCTCCCCTAAGGAAAACTGCAGCCATCCCCAGAGACAGCGTGGACCCGAGCTCCTCCTC
>NW_022900914.1:13358693-13370105 GCF_012274545.1 Fukomys damarensis | reverse complement strand
TTATTTGAGACAGGGTCTATGTAGTTGAGACTGACCTAGAATTCACTGTGTAGCCCAGGCTGGTCTCGAACTCACAGCAATCCTCCTGCCTCAGCTTCCTGAGTACTGGGATTATAGGCGTGTGCCACCACGCCCGGCTTTGTCTGCATTATTTCATCTCCAATTACTAAGAAATTTTGAACTAACTGAATCTTTTCACTATTAAAAAAGAAAGTGAAAGAAACAAGAGTCTCTCAAAGGGGTGCCTGCCTTTGCCTGCACTCTACTTTTAGGACAGTAAAGCAAATCACCAGAAGTAGGGGATTAAAGTGCAGCAATACGTACTTTTTGCTTATGTTCAAACCAATTTCCATGAGATGTCTCAGAGATACCGTTAAAACCTGTGGATCAATATAGTCTAAAGACACAAGCCGTGTGATCATAAAAAAAATCCACTGAAAATGGGTAATTTTAATTTCAACACAATGTGGGAAAATTATTAATACCTTATCAGTAATATAATTGTATGTTTCTATGGCTATTTTTTCTGAAGCATTTTCATGAATGCCATTTGATTTGATCTTCATCAGAAAATGGGAGGCAGACAGAGCCGATAGCTGTCCCAACTTGTACATTATATGTCAGGGGAATGGATAAACTTCATAATAGCACTCAAATATACCCCAAAATATATACTTGTACCCATCCTACATGTTCTCCGTGAATGAATTTTCTGTGATCGCCAAAATGAGTTTTTTTTAAATGTTTTTTTAAAACATTTGGCGTTCTTATTGGGTACCATGTAAGGATTCCCGTCAATTTTAACATTTTTTTTTTTTTAGATGCAGTCTTTTTTTTTTTTTTTTTGGTACCAGGGATCGAACTCAGGTCCTTGCGCTTGCAAAGCAGGCCACGGAACCACTGAGTTAAATCCCCGGCCCAAGATGTGGTCATTTTTAATTAACTTACTGCCTATTATGTTTCCTCAGGACCCTCACTGACAGCCTGTCCTGCCTGTGTCCCCGCCATGGGCCTTCGTCCTAGCCGCTCACGTGGCCTGAAACGCTGCTCTTCCAGCCCCTTTCAGACCACACTGGCCTCACAGGTTACTCCCACACAGGGCCCTGCCCCGGCCCCTCACTCCGCTCGACTGCAGATTCGCTGTCTTCACAGCACTTCACACCTTCCGCACGCCCCAGCACCTAGTGCAGAGGGGCTCGGAACATGTAACAGATGAACCCGTTCATTGGCTCATGTGTTCCCTAAAGGCCTGCGTGTTCACAGGTGATAGGATGAAAAGATGGCCGTGGCAAGTTCCGGAGCCTCACGGAGCTCCCTCTCCAGCTGCGAAGCCAGTCACACACAGAGACGACTGTGACACAAAGTAAAAGGTATTAAGAGAAAAAGATCCATGTGCCTGATGGGCACAGCAAGGACTCCAACGGGGCTGGGTCATGGGCGGCCCTCTCCCGGTGGGAAGGAGTTACTAGATCTGCTTGAAGTTTCACAGCCAAGGAAGAGGCAGACGCTTCCCCACTACTGAACCAACACAGCAAATGACTGATGGGGAAGTGACAGATCTTGCCCCATTTCAGTAGTTTTCACAAAACTTTTAAAGATGCCAATTTTAAAGATCCACTTGACGCAGTGCTAAAATGGCGTGGAAGCATACATACCCACACTAAGTATACATATGGAGATTTGCTTTTTGGTCCCCTTCGGTACTGAGGATCGAACTCAGGACCTTGAGCTTGAAAGGCATGTGCAGCGCTACTGAGCCACATCCCTGGCCCAAGATCCACTTTTCAATGAAGAACGATAATAAATTGAAGTTCACACGGGATTGAAAGTCCAACTGGAATTTTGGTAATCTCATAGGAAATTAAACATTTCTAAGTCTAGGGAGACAAACAATCTTTATTGTTCTATTTTCCCTACGTTTTAAATTATATTTTCGTCTGGTGACTTTTCACTGGGAGTTACTTTCTATCTCCTCTACAAGGATCTCTCCTTAGCTCATTACCAAAATCCCTCTGAAGTTTCCCCTCCAGCCAAGGCTTCCACCTACAAATCACAGACCCCAGGGGTTCAGCACAGTCCTCCCTCATCACCTTGGGATGGCAACGCCTCCCTCCACTTTGTCTTCCCACCCTCTGACCAGGCTCATCTTCTCTCTGGCCCAGCGAACCAAGAGCATGTATTAAAAAACCAGCCCATCCATCTTCTGATTTACAAAACACATTTCGCAAACTGTTTACTTACGTCCATGCCAACAATATTACTCAACTGTGGTGGAGTGAAAAAGCCACAGGGAATAGTGTAGTTGGCCAATAGCAGTACTTGGGGATCTAAAATTACAGGGAAAATCATACAGTATTCATTTTTACTTAGTCCCAAATCTCTATCAGATGATGTTGAGCAGAAAGACTCTAAAATTGGCAGGAAGAAAGGAAGCTGCCTTAGAGTTTGGGCCACGCCAGGCCAGCCTTACAGAGAGAAGGCAGAAGGACAGAGAAGAAGGTGTGAGCTCTTGAAAAGCGGTTTTAAGCAGCAGTGTCTGGTGGGCCAGGATGAACACACAGAGAACATGAGAATTATCATCAAAGAGGAGAGTGAAAAAAGAAGAAAGCAGAATTCTTTATAGAGTACTCAGAGAATGCCCCTTCCGACACAGCAGAATCAGAGATGCTAGCTCAACTTAGTCCTATTCAGTTCAACCTGCACTCACACGAGGGATCCTCATACTCAAGACAAAACCCACCTTCCCAGGAGCTCAGCACTGAAGAGAGAGATGCCTCTTCCAATGGCCAGAGGCCAGTCAATCTCAGAGCCAAGAGGGGTGAAAGAAGTCAGAAGAGCTGGAAGCACCAGGGAGAACAGGACTTTGAGCAAGGGATCTGAGCAGCAGAGGTCTCTAGGAGGGGGTGGTCCCAAGCCTAGAGGGGTCCGGAGTACAGTTCTGGAGGGCCCCACTCTGCGAGCACTGTTCATGTATTGCCTCACGCAGTCAACAGGATTCCAGATGCTGCACCTGAGGACCATCATATCCGCCTTGTAAACACAGTCGACTCAGCCTTGCCTGGGGTCTCCAGTCAACAGAGACGAAATGTCAAGCTCAAGATAGGAGCCAGGTCTTCAAACTCCAAAGACCACACTGAGCCACCCTGCCTCTAGCTGGGGGCAAAGCAAATTGAGCCCAAGCAAGGAGAGAAAGAAGTAGAAGGTAACAAAGGCAAGTTTGGGGGTGGGGAAGCAAGGAGTAGCATTTCCTTCTCACAACTACACAGTGTGTTCTCTAAATGACAACGTGCGGACAGGTGTGGTGTGCACGCCTGTAACTCCAGCATTCAGGAGGCTGAGGCAGGAAGATCACTGTGAGTTCAAGGAGAGCCTGGGCACAGCAACATCTTATCTCAAAAAAAAAAAGGACATATGCACAGTCTCAGTAGCCAATGGATTACATCTACATGAAGTGTTCAATCCATAATAATAAGCAGAAGAAATTAATATGATGCACCTTTCCATTAGCATCAAAACAACCAAAGTGTGTCACAACAAATTAGGTACCATTTTGGAGGGGAAAAAGGCAGAAACCATTATGAGTAAAACATACCTTTAGAACAAACTAAAACCATCTTTTCCTCCCACATCTATAAATCACCATGCTTAACTACTACACAAGGGAGCTTTTAAAAAAACATAATCCTAAACCAGGGATTTAGCTCAGTGGTGCCACCGTCTGCCTCCCAAGGTCCCAGGTTCGATCCCTGGTACAAAAACAAAAAACAAAGCAAAACAAAAACATAATCCCGGTGAGTAGCTGTTAGACAAATTATTTTGTTTTTGTATATTTTAAATTTCAAGTAGAATGTCTGATGAGAACACCCAAGTGTAGCAAAGTGCTTACACCTTTAAAAAGAACTACTTAAACATCTATGCATCATTAAAAACTTTGCAAATTTAAAACTCTTAGAAAAATACACATATATACCAAATACATGATTATAGGAAAAAAGCTATCCTGGACTGTACTCAGTACTGAGCTGACACTGGGTCTGAGGGCTCTCCCCTTAGGGTTTTCTCTAGTGCTTGACCTTGACCTTTGATTTCCCACACAGTGTCATAATTATTGCCCAGGATCGGGATCCTTCTGGATTTTGCGTCTCAACCTAACCTGGGGTACCTGTTAGGAACCCAAGATTCTGACTTAATAAAGCATTTTAACAAGCTCTTCTTGTGATTGTTAGATACATATGTCTCAGTGTCACCAGTCTAGACCCTCTTTGAATCAGGCTAGATAAAAACACCCAGAGGCATAAGCGAATCCACCTACGGCCAGTCCTCCGTCTCTCCTAACATTTTGCCAGGGTAGCGAGGGCTCCTGCAGGAGGGGAGAAGCCAAACTAAACCCACAGCTGCAGATTGCGGCAAGGGGACCGACCAGGCCCCAGCCACCCATCCTTAGCGAACTGCTAGGGAATTCCCAAGAACCCCTGGGCCAAGCCAACTCTGACCAGCCCAACTCTCTAGCCCACACGCACAGCACCCAGGTGTTTGTATTCTGGATTGAGCGTCATCCCTCCACGACCTCTGAATGTGACCTTATTTGGAGAGGGGCTCTTTACAGAGGAAATCCAGTTAAAATGAGGTCATTAACCCCTAATCCAGCATGGCTGGTACCCTTACACAAAGGAGAAATGTGGACACAGAGGAGCACTGAATAAAGGCGATGTGAAGAGACTGGGAGGCGATGGCCGTCTATGAGGTAAGGACGGAGACCTGGAAGGTCTTTCCCCCATGACCCTCAGGAGGAGCCAGCCCTGTCAACACTTGGATTTGGGGCCCCAGGATTGAGACAATAAACTTTTATTGTTCCAAGCCATCCAGCTTGTGGTAATTTTTTATTACAGTACTACGCCCCAATGTACTAATATAGCTTGGAAAATCCTGAAGTGAATTTATGCCGTGAAATCAATCCAGGAAAGTTAGGGCTATCAGGAGAGTTAAGACCAAGACCTTCAGGCAGGATGGTGCAGCCTGCACACCAGCGGCTAAGGCAGTAGGAGAGAGCCACAAATCCTGCACTGGGGTCTGACCCCGGCCCCCACTTGGAGAGGGGGCAAGAGAACATTCCTACCTCAGCTACCCCTACAGGGTGTGAAGATCTAGAAACTGCTCTCTGTCGCTCTGGAGCCCCATGCACGCACCCTTACCACACTGGCAGCTTCTTGTTCTGGGTCAGGGTCAAGCCAAATCTGGATTTTAAGAAAATTTCACGCAAATTCCCAAATACGTTTGAATGTTTGGAATATTGAGAACAAGTAACATGTTCAGAAGCAGCAAAACCCAGGGTTGTCAAGGTCTTTTCAGCAAGTCAGGCTTCCTAAGGGCCCAAGGTTCTATAAGCAGCAAAATCTTAAAAAGAGCAGATCAGGCTGGGACGTGGTATGCGCAGGCGGGCCCTGGGGCTGGAGGAGGGCTGCATAGCGAAGGTTTAAGTACTATCGCAACACAGAATTTACAGTTCCTAAATGTTTGTTTTAACCAGTGTTGAGAACACATATTTGACCCACTGTGAACTTGACCTCGGGGTCCCTCTCCCTTTGCTGGGCTGTCTGTGCTGCAAGACAGAATTTTCCAGCTGACCCCTCCCACCCCGCCACAGATCCCAGGCCTGGGGCTGGCCTGGGGTGGCCCTCCCAGCAGCTGCCATGTGAACCTCACCGCAGATTTACTGGCAAGGCAGCTGTCAATGGCCATAGCAGCCACATGAAGAATGTGTGATCACCCTGGGCCTCCCTCCCAAGCCCGGCTAGCACGATGCCAAGCCCAGGGGGAGACAGCCTGAGAGCATCCTCTGGGTCACCCCAACCCCTGCCACTCTGCACCCTGCCCCAGGGTGCTGCCCCCTGTGGCAGCATCTCCAGCAACCAGAGTGCATACGACCATGTCTCCTCTGCATGTAATCTCATGAAAGTTTCCAGGGTTGGCTTTTGTTTTTTTTCCAAAGCAGCGTGGGCTGAATGCCAACGGAAAAGCAATGGAATATCGATTTTCTGTTCCTTGCTAAGGAGAGAATGAACTAGGCATTTGATGTGCCATGAGTTACGTGAGTAAAAACAGACCCTGCACTCCCTACAGCTGGCTGTGCTTCTCCCCTATTCATAGAACCTGGCACATGGTAAAAGCTAAACAGATCTCCATTAAATAAATGAAAGAACCATGCATGCATTCACAGAGGGCCTGCAATGTGCCAGGCACCCGCCACCCGTTGGGAGTCAAGTCTGCCCTCTCCTCTTCCCTCAGCCTCCTCTGTCAGCCGGCTTCACTTCCCTCTCTCCTGGATTCTTTTGTTTTCTGCTCCCTTGTCCAGTCCCCTGGACTGCGCCCCCCCCATCATCTCTCTGTGGTCCACACTCACTATGAAAAGGGAACAAAAAGACTGAAAAAAGCAGCGGGGAAGAATGAGCTCACTTTGGACAGAGGGAAAAAATGCAAAATGGGGAAGAGACACAAATGCTACACGTTGGGTTTAATGCCCCACTCCAAAGATAGTGCCTAAGCCACAAAGCCCTCCAATCAATAAATGTTACCATTTTGGAAAGGGAGGAAAGGGATGCCATCTCTTTTGCCCACAGGTAATGCCAGCAGCAGTGAGGCAATGTTAATAACTAGAAAGGTGGATCCTGTGCTGTGATTTCGGCCTCAGAGAGCCACACACGAATGGTGTCTGAGCAGCAATGTTAATGTGCAATCCAGCTGGGGGTTTGGCCCAGAGGTTGCAAGTGCAAGGGCCTGAGTTCGATACGCATATACGTATATAGTATGTGCAATATATATATATGTATGTGCAAAATATATGTGTGCAATATAAATATGTACAAAATATATGTATGTGCAATGCGCGCATGCGCGCGCGCGCGCGCACACACACACACACACACACACACACACACAGGCACTGGAGCATCTCCACATGAGGTCTGGACTCCTGCAGCCCAGAGACCACCTTGGCAGATGCACACAGAAATTCTTTGCCCCTGTGTGGGCCTGCTCTCTTCACATCTCTGATTTGCAACTGAAGGTCCATTAAATCTTCAGTCCTCAGAAGCATTTGCCCATGGCACATTAAATTAAATTGCAATCAACTCAAAACAATCCACATTGGCTCAAAGGGTTACACTGTTTTTTCCACTGGACTAAACACTGAACAACATGAACCTATGCATTCTCTTATGCAGATGCTTTTTTTTTGCAACAATTGGACCCAACCTATACAAATGAAAATTCTTCAGCGGAATCCTTTAAATGAGTCCTTAAAGTATAACAACAATTACTAAAGCTCCAGGTGGCGGCGCACAATTCAAATTCCAGCTATTCAGAGGTTGAGAACTGGAGAACTGGGAATTCAAGGCCAGTATGGGTAACATGGCAAGACCCCATCTTAAAATAAAAACTGTGATCATTTTTATTATTAAACATCCTGGATAATATATCCTGAAATCTATATTCACATCTTATGACTATTCTCTTAAGAGGAACTTCATGTTGACATGTGATTGGTTTATGTATTCTCGTGTGTAATAAATTACACCCAAGTGCAACTGTTCAACCTTGGCATCTTAAGAATATGAGAAAAGAAGAGGAGCACCTATCAATTTATTCTGCAAGCTAAAGATTACTGCTGCAGTATTTACCAAAGTAGTTACTGTGACAAAAACTGGTGATGGAATGTTTTTCATTTGGATTATAAATACTTTGGGGAATATTTTCTCCCTAAGCAACAAGCTTTTACATAAAGAAAACTAAAAACAATAGTCTCTTTTAAAGCTCTTTTACAATAAATCATTCAAGGTTAAAAAAAAAAAAAAAACTAAAGTTATTTACACTGAACATCCCTAATCCAGTAATCCAAAATCCAACATGCTCCAAAATCTGCAACTTCTTAAGTACCAAGAAGATATCGTGAGTGGAAAATTCCACACCTGACCTCATGTGACAGATTGCTATCATAACTCTGGCACACTTAAAAGTACTGTATAAAATCACTTTCAGGCTGTGTATAATGCACACAGGAAACAAATGAACTTCAGGTCTGGACTTCAGTCCCATCCTCAAGATATATCATTTTGTGTGTATGTGTGTGTGTGTGTGTGTGTGTGTGTGTGTGTGAGAGAGAGAGAGAGAGAGAGAGAGAGAGAGAGAGAGAGAGAGAGAGAAAACCCAAAAGACTTCTGGTTCCATGTTTTTGTTTTCTGTTTTTTGTTTTTTTGGTTTTTTGAGACAGGGTCTCACTATGTATTTGAGACTGACCTGGAACTCGCTATGTAGCCCAGGCTGGTCTCGAACTCACAGACATCCTCCTGCCTCAGCCTCCCGAGTGCTGGGATTACAGCGTGCACCACTGTGCCCGGCTTGGTTCCATGTATTTTAGAAAAAGGATAATCACCCTATACCATAAAGTTACCCACATATATATAATTAAGAGAATAAGAAAACCAAGTAATAGAGAAAGATGAGACAAGATTTACTTGGCCCGCTCCAATTTAAACTCTTCAGAATCTTTCTGGTTTCCTCAAGGTTTTCACATCCATTCTTTTTCACCTTGATACCTGCAACAATCCCACTGAGGAGCCAAGTTTTTAGCAGAGTCATCTGTGGATGGGAAAATGAAGGGCCAGAGAGGTCACGTGAACTCCCCAAGACCACACAGCAGTGAGGACTCCAGCACTTGAACTCAGATCCTTTGAACCTAAGGCAGGGTCCTTCCTGGCATCATCTTGCTCGGCCTCGGACACAAGCTTCTTAGCATCGGTGGTAACCCCGAAGGTCCTTCGGAAGGCAGAAGCTCCTCTATCTCCCTGGATCTACTAGATACATATGAAACAAGCCTTAATCAACAGCCTTAATTCCCTCGTCAAAACTGCTAATCATGTGATGGTTGCTGAAAACCACGGATGAGGAAAGTGACACTGCACTGCTTAGACCCAGTGCTGCCCGCCAGGTACCTCTTAGGAGCTGGATGGAAAATTTAAGCTGCAGGCATCTGCCGTAGCTATTATGAGATCAATCCATGGCTTCTGCCGCCCTCCTCCAACTCCAACCACCAGTCCTCTGAGGTCCCTCCCTTCGGAATCACCAGGGGCAAAGCCAGCTACACACAGGGATCCCCAGGGCTTTGCCTCCCTTTGCTGAGGAAGCAGGAAAACCTGAAATGCAAGCTCACAGTCACAATGACCTCTTTCTAGGTCATCACTGGCTCTTCCAGAACATCTCTGGATCCCCAAAACCCTCACCCTGCCCTGTGCGTCTGACCTGTCCAACAGCAGCCCCGCTGTGGATGGGCTCTCTCCATGCTGCAAGCAATCCCTAGCAAATCAAGTTTGGAGCAGACAGAGTCAGTGGGGTGAGGAGAGGAAAGGCCTCTGATCTGAGCAAGGTTACCTTCAGGAGAGTGCTGACACATTTCTGTCAAAAATAACCTCGGGAGTGAAGAATTGAAACATGATGATGTGATCTGAACTGCCCACCACCCTAAGCATTCCAGAACCAGCGGTTTGAGTCCCACAATCAGGAGGCTGTTTATATGTCATTACTCCTTGATTATAGTCAACTCACAAAACCTGAGAACACTCCTTTTACAATATGAAAGGTACCGCGCCAAAGACCCTCTGGCTCAAAGACTGATGGCACTTTCCAACTGACACTCTCACTAGAGTGACAGTATGTGAAATTCTTTCCATTCACCCACCAGTATTTAAAGTCCAAACGACATAGAAGGCAATTACTAAATTTTACTGATGCTGAATACTAACAAACAGCTGAAACTTTGGATGATTCCAAACTACACGGTAATGGCTCAGGCTCTCTCTAGAAAACATCTACATAAGTGCTTAACTTTATTGGAGGGAGCGGAAGACTTTACTGCCAACAGCACTAGAAGCACTAACTTTTCAAGAGTAGCTTCAGAGATATTTTAATGCAATCTTAAATTCACAATGCATAGGAGGAACGCTTTCCAACATTCTCAAATCTATATGCATGGTTCCCACATCTTTCTAAAACCCTGGGGGGCATGCATATTAACTGCAGAGGTGTGGCTGGAAACCCCACACACAGGGAGCACTCAGGAAAACGGATCTCAAGGATGGGGGTGCAGGTTGCTGTTTTCAGAAAACTCGAATGTCTTATTCCAGAATAGGAACTCTACTTTCCATTCCCTGGCATCACTTTAAAGAATATTTTTCATTCCTTGGTACCATGTTTAAATCGCTTGCATCGGTTTTATCACAGGGCACATTCACAAATGGGAATTTCCTTTCCTAGGTGGGACAAGTGATTGACACTTCCTGATTCGCAGGTGTGATGAGTAAGAGCAGGGGAGTCTGGGATGCACTGCCTGGTTCTGTGCAAAACATTGCTCCGGGCACTGCCACTGTCCCTGTCCCGACCTGGCCCTTTGTGGGTGGTGAGGAAAGCTGCAGCTGACAGGAAGACATGATTGCAGTCAGGGCAACTTACGTTTTGTGCACCTCTGGGAGCCAGGGGCCTTGCTCCAGCCATGGCAGCACTGCCCTCCGCAGATGTTGACCCTAAAACAAAACAAGACTCCTGAGTCCAGCAACAGCAAAGCTCTCCACACTTCCAGCAAGTTCCTAAAAGGCCAGCCTCCTGCTTCCACACTCCGCTGGATTCAAGAAAATCCCAAGGGGTACGCAAGATGCCCCACCCAGAGCTGTCTCGCAGAAAGGCAGGACCCCATACCTGGGAAGGATGCATAAGCCACAGCAAAAAGGGACAATAAGGTCCAAATACTTGACTTAACCCCCACATTAAAGCCCAATTTAATCTGTATACTATCTCGACCCAATTTGAGTTTCGGAAAGAAGTGTGTAAAAAAAAATGTGAGATCACACCCACCTGGAACCACCCCCGAAGGAAAAAAAAAAAGGCAAAATAAATTTTCCCCCAACATCCACATCCCAACTTGTGATGGCCGAGGAGCAGGGTGGTGCGGGGAGGGTACTTCCCGGCCCCAAATTCTGAAGATGCTGAGACACCGCCCCTCCGCCCCCCGCGCGGGACTGCAGACCCCACCGGTGCAGGGAAGTTTAGTCCACAATTTCTGAGATGCCCAGAAGCCTCGGGACAGGGGCTGGATATCAACGGCCAGCCCTCTCTCGAAACAACTTTTTCAACAGCTGGGCCAAGATTGAAAGTGAGCTGCCGAGAGAAGTGTAACTGATGCTGAAGGAGTAAAGCGCAGTGACTTCGAGTTTACGCCCATCCTGCAGGAGCAGCGGGGTTCGCGCACGGGAGGTTACGCCCCGAGCGGCGAAGCCTTTTGTGTCCCGCGGCGCGGCTCTGTAACAATGCGCTCCGCCTTTCTCGTCCCCGGAGCTGGGCTTCCCGGGCGCCGCGGGCGGAGGGGGA
>NW_022900914.1:13339001-13357699 GCF_012274545.1 Fukomys damarensis | reverse complement strand
GGGGGTCGGGGGGGCGGCGTCCCCGCTCCCCTGCCCCCGGCCGGGAGAGGAGAGGGCCGGGCCAAGTCACTGCACGGTCCCTTCCTTCTCGAAGCCCTGTAAGATTCATTTGATTTTGTTCGCAAGCCCGCGCGCTTTCTTATCCGTGTCTGCTCGAACGCTTGCGCCTGGGGTTGATTTAAAAACGCCAGATCGGGCCCCGAAGGGACTCTTGGGGGCGCCGAGCTCTCCGTAGGAAAGCGTTTGGATGATTTTCTTGGAGATTTAATTTCTCCTGTGGCTGTTTCTCAGTAGGCAGACTTTGGTACCCTGTTCCTTCCTTGGCAGGTACCAGAGTGCAAGACGGGCAGCAGGGGGCGCCCCGTAGGTGGAGGAAAGCGCAACAGCCTGCCTGGTCTTCAGGATAGGACTAGAGTTCCGGATCCCCTACAACCCCAAGCCGTGATGAAGTGTTTTCTAAGTCAGATCAGACCCCCGATACGACAGGGACACTCAGCCTGCAGATGACCGGAGATCATATTACAGGATATAGAGGGATGTTCTGGGGTACCCAGTGTTCTTTGGAGAAAAACCAGGTATTCATGACATCTTCACCTCTAGCATTTGAATTTAAAATGAACCAACAGTCTATGACTTTATTATAGGAATGCAGTAGAAAACCCATGATCCTCGTAGTCCATTTCCTCAAATTTTTAAGAATGGTCCATTTCCAAGGCCGTGGTGGTTCTCGTTCATACTTATTTGCAGATTTCCCTTTGCTTTCTTGCCTGCCTGCTTTTGTTAGACAACTGACAGCAGGTGCACATGGCTTAAGTATTAATGGAAAAGCCGTTTGAAGTTGAGGAAACAACCCATGCGTCTGTATTCGTTTTCTTTGTTGGTGAAAGACCTCTCATACTTTGTTTGGTGTGAGAGGACCTCAGCCCAGCTACCCCAGCCCCGTCTTCCTGTGAGAACACAATCCAACAGCCCCTGTCTTAGAATAAACAGCCCTGACCTGGAGGGAAGGGATCTCAGTTCCAGCCTAACACTGCTACACATCAGTTAGAAGACCACGGGCAGGCCAGCCCTCCTCTCTGAGCTCCATCTCTTCCGTGACCCAGAGGAGCTGCGTTACAAGTGTCTCCCAACCCTAAGAGTCTGTGGCTCTAAAAGCATCCAGGGTCCTTCTGTTCTGGACAGGATCGTTCTAGGTCCTCTTCTGAGCCAGGCCAGAGTGAATCAAGGAAGGAACAGAGTTAAGAAATCTCCTCTGCACTGATTCCTGTATGAAAAATGCAAGGCAAACCACTAAGTGACCTCCATGAGCATGCTCTGAAGAGGGCACGGGAGTGGGACCTTCTAGAGATATGATGCCTTTGTCTTTGAGAAAGATACCTGCTTACAAAGGCCAGATCCAAAGCTTTAAAAAAACAACCGATTTAAGCCACACATGAGGAGACTACTAGAACTCTCTCAAGGCTGGACCTGATTTCTATACCATAGTGTAGCCCATGGCTCTTAATCTTCTTACACACAGTTCACAACCTGCTGGGAAAATACTTCCTACCTGCAACTCGAATCACCCTGCGAAAATCTGACCTCTCAATTAGGGGTTGTATATCAGCAGTTTAAGTAGCTAGGGAGTGGGGTGGGGGCATCTAGCAGAGCTGACAACATTCTGAAGAGCCAGGAGAGGAAGGGAGGCATCAGGCAGGTGAAAGTTCAGGAAATCGTAAAGGACACAAGCACAGACCGGAATGGACTGTACCTGTCTTCAGTGGTGAGTGGGCTTCTCTGGTAGGTCACCCCCAGGTCACTGGCAGGTGGGCGGCATTCGTGGAAGCAGAGGAAGCTGTATGTAAAAGGCACAGTCTGGGGATGGGGCAGGGATAGCATGCTGCTCTCCTTCCTGTGGGAACTTGGGCAAGTCATCCCGCCTCTCTGTGGTTCACTTTTCAGGCAGCCCGGGAACCTGCCCAAGATGCTTGCAAGTGAAGGGAAGTGACCTCTGCCTTGCTTTATGACTCTTGCAAAAAGTTAAGTTCTACCTTTAAAAACATGCAATGCAATCTTCCCTTCCCTTCTCTTGACCCACAGTACCGCGGGATGGATATTTCGGGCCAACCTTCGACCCAGCTACAACCCGCGTTATGTCAGATGTAGAGAGAACGCAGTGTGTGAGTGTTAATCCTGCCCCTTTAAGACTGTACAGGTTTGAATGCACGTATGTAGGCACAACCATTAACAAGGAAACATATGCATGAGCCCAGACCCCCATTCTCTAGCCCGGAGACGCCAGCAAAGTCAGTTTTCCACGTACGTCTCTTGCTATTACATAACTAGCAAGATAATCCTTGAAAAACGTATTGTGCTCCCCTTGTACTGCGTCTGAGATGGTTGCTCATCTGAAACACTAAACTCACTATTATTCCAAAAGTGAAGCCCAGTTTCTGTCAGGCTCAGGGACCAGCTTTGCCAAGAATAGGCCCAGTTTAATGCCATGGATCCTGGATTTAAACCCTCTTCAGGTTCAAGGTCCATTTATATTGGCAATACACAACTTCCTGGTTCAAAAACCGAGTCTTTAAAGATCTCATAAAATGTTTGGACTTCAGATGGTTTTGACAAAACAATACTCAGATGAGCTAAGTGTAAATGAATCAGAAAAGAGGTTTATGTTTCCCATAAATACTCAGGGGCTTGAGGATTAGGAGAAGAAAGAAAGGCTGGCAAATGCCAAAACATTTTAAAGCACTTTGAGACCATTAGTCAAATTCAAAATGTAGCCAGGTTTCCTCATCTTTACACTTTATGAGCTTTGTAATTGAAAATTACATTTTCCTACATTTAAGATCAGCTACAAATCAAATTTAGTGGCTATATATGATCACAAATGCTTCTACCCATGTTTTCTGCCAACCAAGGATCTCACGGAACCTGCTTTTAGTCCTTTCTAATTTCATTTTTTAAAAATTCTTAGAAAAAGAAAGGAAGAGGAGAGGGGGAAAACACAAAGTCAGGAGGCAGGCGATACCCAAAGGAGAGACCAAGGAGAGGGGCAGAGGCTGTGTGGGGTGGGAAGCACTGCTGTGGGTCCTGAATGAGGCTCCCCCAAAGGTCTGTGTAGTAAAGGCTTAGTCCTCAGGGTGGCGCTGTTGGGAAGTGGTGGACCCTTTAAGAGGAAGGTAGGTCCTTCAGTCCTTGGCACTGGGCCCTCAAAGGGGATTGTGGGGCCCTGGCCTCTTCCTATTGTTGTTTTTGCTTCCTGGCTCCCAAGGTGGGAAATTTGCTGGACCGCATGCTCCTCCCCGGTGCTGCCTCTCAGAGGCCCAAGGAAATGGGGCCACTTGACCATGAACTACAACCTCCAAAATCATGAGCTAAATAAATCTTTTCTCTTATAAGTCGAAGGCCTCAAGTATTTTATTATAATGACAGAAAGCTCTCTAATACAAGAGAGAAAGTGGGAAAGGTGCTTTGAAAGAATCGGGTGTACATTGGAAGGAGGGACAAAAAGTGAGTAGAGGTAAAGATGAGGAATGAATCGGAATAGCAGGAAAGGAGGGCATCAGTGGATGAGGAAGGGAGCAGACAGAAAGCAAGAAGAGTAAAGGGGAGAAGTGAAATGCAGAGAGCAGAGTTAGAAACAACCTGCACTGCTGCATTTTCTCAGGCTGCCATTAGTGTTCTGGCAGCCTTTTCTAAACAGTTAGTTCTGACCCCAACATCAGCTTGGTCAGGTTTGAACTAGAATTAAACTCATGCCCATACAGGAAGTCCCACCTTCTCCTGCTTACATAATCAGGAGGCCAAAGGTGGAATGTTTAGCTCGAGACCACTCTCTTTCAACTATTTCACCAAAAAATGGGGATGAGGGGAATGAGAGGCACTGAGTTGACTTGCGTGAGAAATAACATGATGCTTTACAGATGAAGAATTAAAACAGAGACTCGCCTGGTAAGGATGCCAGGGTCTGCCTGCTGAGCTGCAGGTCTGCTCTGAGTGATCTAAGAGTCATCCCAGTGTTTCCTTTCCATTAAAGCATCTTTAGTTATCATTCAACAAACATTGTTGAACAGTTACAGGGCCTTCAGCCAGACGTTGCAGGACCTTACAGCAAATGCAACACAAGCTTCCATTTTAAGTGGAGAAGGTAAATAGCTGTTGGATTGCAGCTCAAATGAAAAATAGATAATAGTAGGGAAATCTTTCTCAAGTAGGAAGGGGATCAAGAGATGGAAAGGAGGGGGTGGAAAAAAGGAATTAAGACCAACTCCATGTAGGGAATGTAAACATGTACTACAAATGTACTAATAAAAGTAAAATAAAACATGAAACTACATAATGATTAAACAGCTGTCCATACAAGTTTGTTTACACTTGTCATTCACAACTCTAAAGTCGTGGAGTCAAATTCGTATTAAGGAAATGTGTTCCTGCTTCGAAGGAGTTTAAATCTCATAAAACACTGGCGGTGCACTGAACTGAGACAGGCTCCAGTGAAGAAATCTATGAAACACCTGTCTTTCAATCGCAACTAGCCCCCGATTTCCTTTCCTTTGGTGTCTGAGTTTTAAACACATTTGTGGCCTTCCATTCAGTCAATGAGATTTTACTAGTTTCCCTGCTCAAAATTAAGTTCCAGGGTACCCAGACACCTGCAAGACTGGTTGAGTGCCAGGTGGGCGATCACGTTCACTCCACTCAGGTACAGCTACGTTTAAATTGTGATCCAATTATGAAAGGAGCCTCCTGCTTTCCTTCAGCTTCCATGCTCTCAAGGTTGCTGAGTTGCTGAAAGGGCTTCCTTTATTTAAATTTCAGGATATTCGCAATAAGAATTCTTTATTTTTTAATCTACCTCAGAATTTTCACCCGTTGGCACTAGAACAAGATGCTGCCTGAGTTTAACTCCTGGTACTAATTGATTTTTCAGAATATCCTCCCTACCTCCCATCAAATCGATGAAGATGTTATAGAGAGAATAAAGCAGTGTAGAATCAAAGAAGAAAACAAGGAGGGACAGGAGTTGGGTAGTACACCGCCTTGGCATAGCAATTCCTAGCCTGTTGCTTTTCAAAGGTCCAAGGCCCTTCACAGACAGTCTCCTTACCCTTTCAACCTAATCTTGGGCTGCTCTCTTACAGAAATCTATTCCAACTACTCTATATCCATTCCCTTACTTTTGTTTCTTCTCTTTGAAAAAAAAAAAAAAAACATAGCCATTAGTCTGAAGAAAGAAGACACCCAAGCTCTTGCTTCCAAACCTTGCCTTGCATCATTCTGTTCAGATGCCCTTATCTTCTAGACTAGGTCCTCTTCCTTCCAAGTAAGAGTTCAAGATCTTTTACTTTGGACTATGCTAAACTTCAACTGATGCTGTCTTCTTAACTCTTACAGTGCTTACTGTCCCAGGCATTGGATATACAACACATGCTTTGCAGCAGAACACTTCTTTCAGGTGAAGGGTTTTTCACATTCTTGCTCCAGAATCAAGGCAAGTCATGATGAATGATGTTCAGGCTTGGTTAGGACATTCTGACTTGTCTTTAGCTTACTGCATTCAGGAACCTGCCGAGGTATGGGACTTTCCCAAATCTTCACCCAACCTAAACTAATTTGCTTCAACTAAGTCAAGCACTGGCTCTTGGCTAATCTTTTGCAAAGTTCTATAGCAAGAATCATATTATATTTGTGTTAGAACACTGTTGTATTGACAAAGTTATCCATTAAAACAAATCCCTGCTCTTACAACATCTTTTGCTGTCCTCTCCACTTGCCTTATTACTGGAGGCCAAGACATTCTCTTAAAATACAACTTGACATAAATGAATGCACTAAGCAATAATGCACAGAAATAACTCACTTCACTGATGACACCCGGCTTGGTGAGGAAAGGCCTGGCTTTCTAAACAGAGGCAAGACCAGTAAAACCAGCCCTGAGTCTGTGTCTGTGATTCCTCTAGGTTTCCAGGTTTTAAAGCCTAGATTTAAAAAGCTATGGCTGAGAGGAATCAGGTTACATCTGTCAGCTGCCAAGAACTTTATACTTAACCCTTTCCAATCCTCCACCTGCGTGTACACTTCATTTCTCTTAACAGAAAGGGGCATCTTTGTCTTTATATTTCCCCCTGTATTTTCTTCCCTGTGTCTGAGTAGCTGGCAAAGCTCCAGGTGAAGCTGCCCACACCTACAAAGATTTTCACACCTCTACTTCAGCACTGGAGGGACGTACTGAGAGCAGAAACCTTGCCCACTGAATCCCCAGTACAACATGGTGCAATTCACAATAAGTGCTCAATTCTGTCCCCGAAGACTGCAGGAGTCAAACATCAAGAAATTTACCAATTATCCCTTTTCATCTTCAGTTTGAACCTTGCCTCAAGATCCACAAGTTGTCAGGAGTCTTCAGATTGATTCATTCATTCACTAGAACGTATATCCATATGTGAGTGCCATTTACTGGCTAATTTTGAAGGCCAGTTGCTTTTTAAGAACAAGGAAAGGATAGTGCGCATTTTTACTTACGGATATAATATTCTTGCTTATAGTCAAGGATTCTTCCTGAAACTTTGGGAAATTGGCCAGGGAGAAAGAGATAGACAGGTGGAATCTCTCTAGAATCTACTTGCAGCTAATTGCCAGAAAGCCGATGCCTGAAAATCTATATGAGCACGTACAGCAGCATCTGTGTGTTTGTGTAGCAGGACAGAGTAGAATGTACGGCTAAAAGTGCTAACTTTGATGCTGGAGAACCTGAGCTCAGTTACTGGTTTGCTTCTTGCATATGGGAGTGAATGTGGGGGCAAAAGGCCCATGTAGGAAGCGGCTGGATGGGCATTTAGGAGCTGAACTCTTCAATTCCTCTTGAACAATCGCTTTTATGAGGAAATGTCTTTGCGTTACTCGGTGCTGTCCCGGGAACTGCTTTTCAGCTGGAAGCAGTTAGGGATAGATAATCTCAGCTTCAGATTCTAAGGGGCCTGTCAGGGCTGCCATTTTATTTTATCACTTTATGGTTCAGTACACAGAATAATTTCTCAGCATTCATGAAGGGTTTCCTGGTAGCCAGCTCAGCAGCTACAAATTTACTTCCCAAATCATTCCACTATGAGAAAGGCATTTCTAGGGGGGGGAGGGAAATGAAGCTTTTTCTAGGAGTTTTCTAGTCAGAGATACCAAAAACAGATGAGTCTCCTGTGTTCTTCACTTGGAAAGGCCAAAGAAGCACAACTATGGACACCCTTGGCTGTGGAGTACGTGACCAGGCTAGGAAAGGGTGAAAAGATGGACAAGGAGGCCTCAGTTTTATAAAAGGAGGATCTTGGAAGGAAGAAAATCATCCTGTTCTTTCACTGAGCATTTATAAAGGCTCACAAATAGCCTAGGCTGTAAGCTGATCAATGGGGCATCAAAGAAAGAAAGCAAAGCAAAATTATTCAAAGTCATATCAGAGGAGATGACAAAACAGATCAATGGGGGATTTGGCAAGCTCACAGAAGATATAAGTAAACTAATAATGGACCAAATAAAACAATCAGCAAATCTACAGAAGACACTCATAAAACACTAGAAGACCTAAATCGGAAGAGGCAAAACATGAATTATCAGCATAGAAAAAGTCAGAGTCCATATAAAGACTGAAAATAGAAATTCAGGAGCTCAAAAATTCTGTCAAAAGTATGGACAGCAGAAATGGCCAGTGTCAGGACAAAGTGTCAGAACTAAAACACAAGGTTGGGGTAAGTGTCCACTTAATGATACCTTCAAAACAAGAAAATATGAAAAATAGATCCAATAGCTCCTAGGTGATATAAAAAAACTAAGATAGATTGGAATTAGTGAAAAATCAGAAGACAGCACAAGTGGCATAAAAACCTGTTTAGTGAAATAAGAGCAGAAAACTTTCCAAAAGAAGGAAAAAGAACACAGAGATAAGTGAGGTATAGAGAACCCCAAAGAGCCATGATCAGGAAAAAGAACTTCCTCAAGATACAGAGACAAAACCCCAGAAGTCCAACATAAGAACAGAATTTTAAAAGTGGCTAGAGAAAAGTAACAACACTCACAAAGTAACACTTACAAAGGTAACCCATTAAAATTACAGCATACTTCTCAACACAAGCCTTAAAGGCCAGAAGAAAAATGTTTCAAGCCATAAAAGAAAACTTCCAACCCAGATTAACAGATCTTGCAAAATATTTCCATGATAGAGAGCACGTAAACAAATCCATGACCACAAAACCAGCACTCCAAAAAATTCTCAAGGATATCCTAGAAGGAGACAATGAAGCCAACTATGACAAAAGTTTTAATAGAATGAATACACCAGGTAGGGTGAGCACTTAAGTAAAAGGAAAAGATAGGGAGTCAGCAACAGGAAAATAAGGCAATGATAGGAGTAAGTCGGTACTTATCAGTAGTAACCATCAAGGTGAGCAGTCAGTTCTCCCATCAAAAGACAAACTAGCAGAATGGATCAAGAAACAAAATCCAATGGTATGCTGTACACAAGTACCACATTTAACCCGAAAAGAAACTCTAAAACTAAAAAGTCAAAGGACGAAAAACAATTTTCCACACAGCAGAGCCCCCTACGCACACAGAAAAAGCAGGCTGTAGCTTTCCTATATTCAAAGTAGACTTCAAGCCAAACTGATCAAAAGAGACAAAGAGGGTCAGTACATATTGGTGAAGGGAACAGTGTATTTGGAAGAGCTAATAATTATTAACCCATATTCACTGAACAGTGGCACACTCATCTTCATAAGTACTATTGCACATTAAGGATCAGATAAACATAAATACAGTTACAGCGGGGGACCTCAGTACCTCATTATCACAAATAGATCCACTAGACAAAAAAATCAACAAAGAAATTTCAGAGTTGAGCAAAGCCTTTGAACAAATGAACTTAACAGGTATCTACAGTGTTCCCACCCAACAACAACCAGACTATACATTCTTCTCAGCGGCACATGGAACTTTCTCCAAAACAGACCACATACTCTACACAAAAAGAAACTTAAGTATGAGTAAAAGAAGTGAAATCACAGCATGCTTATTATCAGATCATAGAGTGATATAATGAGAAATCGATGACAAAAGAAAACATGCATTATATAAATGAAAATGCATGGAACCTAAGCTCTTAAATAAACAATGGATTACAGACAAAATCAAGGCAGAAATAAGTTCTAGGAAAAAATGGCAATTCCAATACAACTATGGGGACTTATGGGACACAAGGAAAGCAGTCCTAAGAGGGAAACCTACAGCTGTGAAGGCCCACATCGCAAAAATAGAATGAGCACAGATAAATAACCTAATGATATATCTCAAAGTCTAGAAAAGCAAGAACACTCCAAATATAAAACTTGTAAAAGGAAAGAAATTACAAATATCAGAATATGTCAATGAAATTGATATTTTAAAAAAAATACAAAGAATCAATGAATCAAAGAGTTGGTACTTCAAAAGAATAAACAAAATAGACAAACCTTCATCAACTCTAACTCCAAAAAAGGAGAAAGAAGACCCAAATCAATACAATTAGAAATGAAAAAAAGTGAAATCACAACAGATACTGACAAATAAAAAAGATTGTTAGCAACTACTTCACAACCTATACACCAATAAATTGGAGAATTCAGAAGAAATGAAAATCCCTAGATACATGTGAATTACCAAAACAGAACCAGGTGATTTAAAATTCTGAATAGTTCAATGGCATGCAATAAAGTTGAAGCAGTAATAAATAACCTACCATCTCAGAAAAGCCCAGGTCTGGATGTGTTCACTGCTAAATTCTACAAAACTCTAGGGAAGATGTAACATCAATAATCCTTGAGCTTTTTAATGAAATTAAAAGAGAAGGAGTATTCCAAAAGTCATTCCTGGAAGCTACCAAAAATGATAACTATAGACCAATCTCTTTCATGAACACAGACACAAAAACCCTCAGCAAGATACTAGCAGACAGAATGGAATGAGTCATTCAAAAGACTGTACATCATGACCAAGTAGATTTTATCTCAAGGATGAAAGGAGGACTCAACATACATAAATCAATAAACACAATACATCACGTAAACACAAGCAAAGACAAAAATCACATGATCATCTCAATAGATGCAGAAAAAGCCTTTGACAAAATCCAACATCCTTTCATGAAAAACACAATGAATAAAACCAGTATAGAAGGACTTTATCTCAGTCTCATAAAAGTCATTTTGACAAATCTGTTGTTAATATTATGAGGAAAAACTGAAAACATTCTCTCTAAAACCAGGAACAAGACAAGGATTTCCACAATCACCACTGCTGCTTAATACAGTACTCAAAACATTAGCAAGAATAATTAGGCAAGAGAAATAGAGGGATAAATATAGGAAAAGAAGTCAAATTCTCATTATTTACAGGTGATGTGATCCTTTAGATAGAAGACCCCAAAAATTCCCCAAAAGACTCAGACTTCATGTAACATACTGCACACCTAAAATGTACCAATAAACTCAATAAAAAAGACTCATAGACTTAATAACTAAATTCTGTAGTGTAGCAGGATACAAAAACCAACACACAAAAGTCAACACCATTCCTGTATATCAATAATAAACCCACTAGCTGGGCATGGTGGCTCACGCCTGTAATTCCAGCACTTGGGAGGCTGAGGCAGGAAGATCGCTGTGAGTTTGAGACCAGCCTGGGCTACATAGTGAGTTCCAGATCAGTCTCAACTACATAGGGAGATCCTGTTTCAAAAAAAAAAACAATAAATAAATAAACCCACTGAGTAGCAAATTGGAGGATAGATATTGGGGAATAGGAGGAATGTGTTTAAATAGGAGGGGGAAAACGGGGAAATGAAAGGGATTTTTAAAAAGAGAATGGAAAGAAAAAAATGGAAACAAAACATTTGTAAATGGGGAAGGGAGGAAGGGTTGAAGGGAATGGGAAAAAAAGAATTAAGATATATTATGTATAGATAGAAATTCCCCATGATGGTTGATGGTTATGTATGGCAAATGAGTATTATTAAAAAAAAAAATCAGAGAAAGAAGTTAGGAAAAAATACCATTCACAGTAGCACCAAGAAAAATTAAATACTTAGGAATTAACCTAACCAAGGAGGTGAAGGGCCTCTACAACTACAGAATTGTGAAAAAGAAATTCAAAGGGGACAGCAGAAAATGAAAAGCTATCCATTGTTTCTGGATCGAGAGAACCAATACAGATATCCCTTATTCAAAGACCCATTGTTTAATGACCATTCAGACTTATGACTGAGGTGTGTTGCTTAGATTTATGACCCAAAGCTTGGACTTATAAGGTCCATTTTTCCTGTTACACAATTCCATACATCTTTTTTATGCAGCCTCAATGCATTTTTGTATGGTACATCTTGTTCATACAGTATTGTAATTTTTACTGATTGTACTGTACAGTTCTGTAGTTTTATGTCCTGTTTGTTACACATTATAGTATTGTGTATCAGAGTTATGCAAAAAAATCAAAGTCATCAAGTTGGAGTTTCCTTTTACTGTTTCTTTGTTCTGAATATTGTAAGGTACACACTACATACAGTGCCTCATTTAGCAACCAAGTCATTTAACAGCATAGTCTCAGAAACAAAACTCAATAGTTAAACGAGGAAGGTATGTATAGTCAAAATGGCCATATTTCCAAAATTGATATATAGATCTAACACAATTTCGATAAAATGCCAAGATCATTCTTCACAGAACTGGAAAAAACAATTCTAAAATTCATATGGAACCAAAAGACATCAAGCATAGCAATAATCTTGATAACAAGAGCAAAGTGGGAGGTATCTCATTCCAAGACTTGAACTTCTATTGCAGAACTACGGTGATAAAAGCAAGCATGGTACTGGCACAAAAACAGACAGAACAGGGGCTGCAGAAACAATCCCAGGCTCATTCAACTATCTGACCTTTGAGAAAGGGGCCAAAAACATTCATGGGAGGAAAGATACCCTCTTTAACAAAAGGTGCCGGAAAAACTGGCTCATCACATGCAGAAGGGTGAATCTAGACCCACGTCTTTCACCCTGCACCAAACTAAAATAAAAATAGATCAAATATCTAAATATTAAGAAAGAAACGCTAAATCTACTGGAAGATAAAATAGGTAAAACCCAGGCGGGGATTTAGCTCAATGGCGCCCACCTGCCTGCAAGCGCAAGGTTCTGAGTTTGATCCCTGGTACTGGGGGGCAAAGTGGGGCGAGGAGAAAAGATAAAACTCTTGAAGTCATGCGCATAGGCAAGGACTTTCTGAACAGAACCCCAGTTGCACAAGAAATAGTACCAGGAATCAAAAAATGGGACTCCATCAAATTAAAATGCTTCTACACAGCAAAATAAATAACCAACAGAGTGGAAAAGACAAACTACAGAATGGGAAAAAAAATTGCCAGATATTCCTCAGACAGAGGACTAATATCTAGAATATATAAAGAAGAAAAAATTAGGAGCTCCCCCACCAATAAAAGGCCTAATCCAAAAATGGTCAACTGAAATGAAGAGATACTTTTCAGAAGAAGGGCAAACAGCCAATAAACACGTTAAGAAATGTTCAACATCACCAGCCATTAGGGAAATGCACATTAAAATGACACTGAGATTCCATCTCACCTCAGAAAGCATGGCTGTCATCAAGAAATCAAATAATAACAAATGCCGGCGAGACTGCAGGGAAAAGAAACCCTTCTGTGTTATGGGTGGGAACGTAAACTAGTACAATCACTATGGAAATCAGTAGAGAGAGTCCTCAAACAACTAAAACTAGAAATTCCATTTGACTTGCTGTTCCTCTCCTATGTATCTTCCCCAAAGAGTTAAGGACACCCTATTACAGAGATACAGGCATATTCATGTTTGTATGCTCACCTACCAGCATAACTCAAAATAGCTAAATCTTGGAAGGAGGCTCTATATCTATATATTGATGAATGAATGAAGCAAATGTGGTATTTACACAAAATAGAGTACTAGTCTGCCACAAAGAAAAATAAACTTGAGTCCTTTGTAAGGAAATAAAAGTTGATCCGGGCATGGTGGCGCATGCCTGTAATCCCAGCATTCGGGAGGCTGAGGCAGGAGGATCGCTGTGAGTTCGAGACCAGCCTGGGCTACATAGTGAGTTCCAGGTCAATCTCAACTACATAGCGAGACCCTGTCTCAAAAAAAACAAAAAGAAAATAAATGTACCTTGAGAGTGTAATGTTAAATGAAAAAAATCTGACACATCAGCTCAAATATTGCATGTTTTCTGTTGTATGGAAAACCCAAATTATAAAGAAAGAGCAAAATAAAAGAGAGATAATATAAAACGGGTAGAAAGATCTTCATCAAATAGGGACGGGGAACAAAAAAAGATGGGGGATGGGGCTGGAGATTTAGCTCAGTGGTTCTATCCCCTGCCTCACAAGCTCAGGGACCCGAGTTCGATCCCCGGTACCAAAAAGAAACGAAAGGAGATGAAGAAAGAAATGAAGATGTGTTATGTACATGGACCAACTCCCATAAGGAATGTAAGTAAACATTATTGACTGCAAACATTCACTGATAAAAATGCATTTTAAAAAAGGAGTGAATGGGTCTTGAAATATTGGGCGCTGTGAGGATTAAATGAGAAAATAACCTCAGTAACAGCTTTTGACTAAAAGGCGTGCAGCTGTGCTCAATGAATAGTAGCCATTGTCTCCACTCTGTTGTTTGACTCTGCTGTCCGGATTTATGTGCGAGCTTTACCCATTTCGGGGAGGTTTGTATCAGCGCCTCTGGGCAGGTCTTTGCAGGCGCCTTCTCAGTGGCACACAGTGAGCCTCACAGGCGATGGAGGGTAGTGTGCAGGATGATCCGGGAAAGAAGGAGAAGGAAGCAGGACTGGGAAGAGGAAGAAGCCAAGTTGCCTGACAAAGGATGAGACAAATCCCAGGGTCGTCCCACACAGGAATGTGATTTATGGGCCCATCTGGAGGAGTCCCCGGATGTGGGCATCTCCAGGAAGCACGTGACCTCGAGTGCACTGGATCTGCGGCTTGGGCAGCGCTGGAGGGGCTGACAGAAGGCTGAGCACGCATCCGGCAATGGGAAACGGGCTGGCGGGAGACCGGAGGCGAACACCCGGAGCGCCAATCGTGCACAGAAATAGCACTTGTCCTCTGCAGACCAAACAGGTAATTGTTGCTGCAGGACCTTCCGAAGCCCCTCTAACCTTGAGTGGCCCGGGCCTTCAACCCGGCAGCTGCTCCAACGGCGTGAGCAGTGGGTGGGTGACACTCACTGAGCGCTCCACCCCAACCTCCAGTGGAAACGTGAGCGAAATTTTAAATCTGACTTCCGGCAGCCACTGAGCTATTATGAGATACAATAGGGATATTATGATTCTGTACTTCAATTACTTCCATTAGGAGATGTCAATAGCTGAAAGGGTGGTTACATTGGACATAATCAAATGTTTCCAAGTGATGACAGCCTTATAATCTTAAAAAGTCAGGGAACCGGCTGTAAACTATCATTTCCAGCAGCCACATTGTAGCTGACACTAGCATTCACGTGGATTCCCTAACTTCATGGTAACAGCAGTGTGTGACACCAGTATTATTATTATCCTCATTCTGGATATGAAAAAAATATGAAGTTCATTAACTTGCGCAAGGTCAGAAATATGTACAGTAAAAGCCCAGCTCCTGGCCTGCTCTTGTAAATGAAGTTTTCTTGGGACCCAGGCACACCGTTCACTACGTATTATATAATCGGGGCCGTCCTCTCGATACGGTGGCAGACCTGAGCAGATGCAGCCAGCCTGCAGATGCTCACCATCCTGCTTTGCAGAGAGCCTTCGCCCATTGTTATCACCTCAGCGGCACCCGCTTCTCCCTGCGGTTGTCTGTTTTCAGAGACAACACTCATAACTGAAATATAAATAATCACCACGTAGACTTGGGACTTCTAAGAGTATCATGAGACTTTCATTTCCATGTTCCTAATTGCACTATTGACTGATAACTGACTGACTGATTCTTTGCAGTACTGGAGAATTGAACTCGGAAGTGCTCTACGACAAGCTACGTTCCAGCCCTAATTGCGTATTTTTTTTTCATTAAAAAATTTGCTGATACTCATTTCCAGCAGTGTGACAGACTCCGTCGCCTGAAAATCTTCCCGAAAAACCACCAAATGCTAGATAAAAGGAATAGCTGTATACATTAAGCTATTAAAGTTTCTTAATTTCCAGGAGCCAAAAACGAAGTGGAAGCCAGAATCCGAAGGAGTGCAGTAAACGTGCATTCAAGCAGGCAGAGGACCTTAGGGTCATTTGCTAGTGTTTTCCAAGCTAGAGCTTTCAGTTTTAACAGTGTCTAGGGGCATAAGGGGGACAGGGGAGGCTGGTGACAAGGTAGACAGTGCCAGCATGGAGACTCTGGAACGAGTCCCCAAAGGCCCACATTCCCAGTAAAAGGGTGAACTGGAAAATACTTGCCACGCAAAGGGAGCTGGCAAAGAAAATGTTTGCGTCTCAAAGGTGATTTTGATTGGAAGAAAAAATAACAGCCCCTTCCCCTACCAGAGGCAATGCAAGTACAAAAGAACAAGTGAAGCTTCAAATCTGGGTTGAAATGGATTCTAAATACCCAATTCTAAAACTATTTTAAGTAATAATAACAATAATAATAATAACATTTAAATGGCCAGATATTTGGCAAAAATAAACACAAATAGAAAGGGCATTCTTTCAATTCAAGCCTCATAAAATTCTCACAGACAGTGTCCCAATAAAAATGAGTTCATAACAATTTTTTAAAAACCCACAATACCAGCTGAGTGCCACAGCTATAATCCTAGCTACTTGGGAGGCTGAAGCAGGAGGATCACAAGTTTAAGGCCAGCCTGGGCAACTCAGTGAGATCTCATTTCCAAATAAAAAAATAAAAGGAATTGGGAATGTAGCTCAGTAGTAAAACACTTCTCTCCCATGCGAGAGACCCTGGTTCGGTCCCCACAACCACAGAAAAGAAAAAAAAGAATCACAAGACCACTCACGGAGTCAAACACCATCAGACTTAGCGGAAACATCAAGCTGCTGAATGAGACACACAGAGGAAGTGTTGGGTGCTGGGATGATCACTTATAGCAGAACGTAGCAAACTCTTCTCTCAGGAAGTGTGTACTTCGGGCGTTGCTAGCCACCCAGGCTCTGTCAGGAAGACTCAGATTTGCTGTCCTAGTGTGAAAGATGCCACGCACAGTGGTGTGTGAAGGCGCTGGCCTGTGCTAATTACATGCTATCACTGTGGGACTGAGAAACAACGAAGGGGCAGGCGGGCATGACAAAACTACTGAGAAAACACTACAGAGGTAAAGAGAAAATCGGGAAAGAAAGGTTTAGTGACGTGGAAGTTCGAGTGAGAACTTCAAAGATTCATCTAATCCGTACCAGAGAAGTGACTAATGAGTGGATAGAAACAATATTCAAAAATGTTATGGATCCTAAAAAATTCCAAAACATATTCACATCTATACTCATCCTCATGAAGCTGAAAAACAATTCCAAGCAACACTCAAGGTAAATGCGTTGAAAAAATAGGAAAACGTTTACCCTGCTTGATATCTGGCTTTTAATCAACAATATTAGAAGCCAAAAGACTACAATGATGTCTTTAAAATATTGAAAGAAAACAGTTGACAGTTGGTAACTGCATAGTCAGCAAAATGTATCTTTCAAGAGTAAGGATGAAAGATAATGTATTCAGATAAAAAAATATAAGGATTTACTATCGATAGATCTTTAATGAGGAGATATACTTCAGGAATAAGGAAAAGTTGTAAGAAAGGTAATTATGTAATCAAAGAAAATGGCAACCATGTGGGTAAGGCCAAATAAATATCAATACTAATAATAACATTTAATCTGTGTAGTTATAAAAATCAGAGGTGGAGGGCTGGGGAATTAGCTCAATGGTTCCGCTGCCTGCCTTGCAAGGACCCAAGTTCTATTGCCGGTACCAAAATGAACAAACAAACAAACAAATCAGAGGTGGGAGGACATGGATTTCTAAAGCAGAGGCCATATTCTGTTTTTTAAACCGGTAGATACAAGCGTGTGTGTGAGTGCGTGTGTAACCATGTGTGTGCATGTGTGTGTACATGCACACATGCAGACACAGACAGACATACACACGTGTTGTACACTTTTGTATGTGCTGTATTTCAGAGAACATTTTTATAGAAATAAAAGACAATAATAGCCAGTTTAGCTGAGAAAGAGTCACTAAGTCTCAGGAGAAAGGTGATAACTTTAACCATAAAAAATTAGAACCTACAAATTTCAAAATATTAGAGGAGAAAAATGGAATAAGAAAAGAATTCCACAGGACAAGTGGAAAATGTGGAAAACACAGCAAAAGTAAACCCAAACAAAGCATTTCAATGGTTGCAATAAATACAAATAAGTTAAATTTACCAGTTAAGAGATTGCTCTTATTTTAATTCAACCACACTTTTCTTACAAGAAACACACTTAAAACAAAGCACACCAAATGTTCAAGAGTCAAATAATGGAAAAATCTACATGAGACAAATGAATTTTTTCAGTAAGCCACAAATTGTATAAATTTGCACAAACTGATATAATAAGACTAGGATAGGGCCAGCGATTTAGCTTAGTGGCACCATGCCTGCCTGGCAAGTGCAAGGTTCTGAGCTCGATCCTTGGTACCAGGAAAAAAAAAGAGATGAAAAGAAGGCAATGCAAGGAAAGAAACAAGAAAGACCCAGGATCAGAATTAATATTCTCTAACAAATCCAAAATGTAAAAAACAGTTCCATCAGACATCAGTGCTATACTTATAGAATTCAAGCAAACATTAAAGCTTAGGTAAAAAATCAATGCAATTTGTCTTTACTCAAGTTTGAGTCAAATTCTTTAATGGAGTTTACAGGCTAATCAGATCACAGTTCAAAACAGCCTGTATTTGGAAACAAAAGATGGTGTGAACACTTGTAATCATATTAACATACCTCTTAAAATGTATGAAACATTAAATTTAACACAAAGACTCTAAGAAAATGTAAACACAAAAATAATCCTGAAGTGTGAATGGATTTAATATTTAGGACCAAAACTATGTAAAAAGACAGACAATTTTTGCATTAAAATAGAGAAATTGTTAAAATATGGAATATATATCTAATGGAATGTGTTTAAGAACCAGCTGGGCGTGGTGGCGCATGCCTGTAATCCCAGCACTCGGGAGGCTGAGGCAGGAGGATCGCTGTGAGTTCGAGACCAGCCTGGGCTACATAGTGATTTCCAGGTCAGTCTCAACTACATAGCTGTGAGAGACTGCTTGGGCCTGCATAAGATGACTGCCCTCAACCTTAGCCTTTGCCTCGGTGGAAAAATCCCACTAGACTACATACGTGACTTATGGCAGGTCTAGCCCCTGGGCAAACAGGGAATCTTACAGAAAAAATAGCCCTTTGTGCTAACCACAGGGTCACGGGATCTGGAGCAGGAGGCCGGTGGTATTTCCTTGTCCTGCTTGCCCCTAGAGATTGTTAAGTTAAAGATTGCATAGGGTTAACTGTTGATGTACGCCTTCCCACTTACCCCTCCCCACATTTGGTAAAATACTGATTGCTGTATGCTGATAAATGCTTTGTCCCTTTATGGTTAAATGCTTGA